>NC_058510.1:17889597-18491889 GCF_020382885.2 Scatophagus argus | reverse complement strand
GCTTCATATCAAAACTAGGTATTTTAACAAGAAGTCCGGTCCATCATTCTGAAGTAGTTTGGCTTCCCAAGGTGTAATTTTATTTGTGCCCTGGGACAGTTCAGTGATTAGTAACTATCAGAAAAGACATATTACCTATAAATGAAGTTGCATATATCCTCACCACTCTGTTCTTTAAATGTCTGAAAATGATGTGATATGGACTAGTTTTCTGGCTAAGATGTCATCGGCCTAACTACAGACAGACATTTTGTACAGTAAAAAGCTCAAACAAATCAATGGGCGCACAAAACCACACTCACAAAAGCTCACAGGCGAGCTGTTGCTCTCTGCTTTCTTATTTTTAGAGCTTCTAATACTTTGACAAAAACTAGGCTCGGTTTAGGTCGTTCAAGACAAGTTCTCAGGTCAAATGTGTACCCCAAAAAAAACCTCACATTGTGGATATTCTTAATGTATACCCTATGACAGACTCAGGACAATGAAAATGGTAGCACGAGGTGGGCAACTGGCCAATCAGCCGGAAAAAAAAAAAAGAGAGAGGGAGAGAGAGAGAGAGCGAATGATGGAGGTGGAGGGTAGGACTGGCGGATTTTAAGCCTTAGATGGTCCATCTGACTGGTGTGTGTGTTTGTGTGTAGATGCGTTACTGACCTCCTCATTGAGGTTGCTGACCAGCAGGACCCCACTGGACCCCGCCTGTCCAGCTAGGGCCACCCTCCCTGCAGCAGCAGCAGCCGCCGCTGCCGCACTCAGAGGGTTCAGGGCTCCTGGCAGGAAGCAGACAAGACAATCATGGAATGGAGAGCAGCGCTTCCATAACACCAGTGCATTACAATGTTGAGAAGCAACTTTTAAAAAAACAGCCAAAATGACTGATAATCTCTATTTAGTAGTAATTCAGTTAATTTCAACAGTTTTAAAGAAAACACTTGTTTCCTAATTTTTTTTAAACCTGTCCAGAATCTGATCAAAATGTCACATCTGAATAAATTCATCCCATGTGAAATCTAGTAACGTGGCCCTATAATTCAGAACTTATTGGTCAGAAACACAAGTTAAAAGTATTTAGCCAGTGAGTACAAACAACAACAACAAGGGAAAAGAAATAGATAAAAAAAAGTGATATACCTGGGATCTTACCGAGGAGGGAGTTGGAGTCTTTGCTGAAGGCAGCGGCCACCGTGGGGTCGAGGCTGGGCTGGCCGTCACCAGCAGGCAGCTCGGGTCGCGTGTAGTCGCGACTCTTATCATTGTTGTACTTGACATTTAGATTGACCAGCTTGGAGAAGTCAATACGCAGTGTGCAACATGAATTGTAGATGTTCTGGCCATCCAGTGCCTGGCAGGGAAGAAAAATAATCACTCCATGTTCGACTATACATTAGGTATGGCAACATTCTAACAAACACAGCAGGGGATTAAAGACCTCTTACCAGTTTGGCCTGCTGTGCATTGACCGGATCGCTGAACTGCAGAAGGGCCTGGAACTGATTGTTCTTTGTGAATGTGATTATCTTCATGACTGTGCCAAACTTGGAGAAAATCTGTCAACAAATATAATACAAACTTTAATATTCAAACAGTGGATATTATGTGACATGATGACTGAACATTTCGGTACTGTGTGGGTCACTGTGACTGCTGCCTGCCTGTTGCAGTACATCCAGCGTTACAGGGTAGAACATGTTGTCGATGATGATCCGCAGCACAGGACTGGAGGCTGCAGCGAGAGCCTCCTGTACATCTGAGCTTGGTGACCCCCCAGACTGGACTGCAGACACTGCCTGAAGCACTGCCTGGGTCCGCTACGGCCAAACACAAGCTGTTAGTCATTATCTTAAACGATGGAGCTCAACAGACAAGACAGTGACCCATTTTATTAACTATTAATGCAGTACAAAAAGTACAAACATTGACACGTATTTCCTCAACATCATCTCAAGTTACTTCACAATATGTAAGTATTAAGACAGTCAACCAGGAAGCATTAATTCTCAACCAAGTACTTACAAGGCACAAGAGCAGAAGGTGTATATTAGGAGTTTTTATGCTATTTAAGGCACACTAATCAATGAAATGTTGCTGTAGTGTTTATTAAAATGAAAAGCTGCATACATTTGGCAACATTGCTTAAACACAGTGGGTGGTCCTTTGAGTCAGATTCTACTAACCTGATTGCCAGCATCAGTTTTGAGTTCTTTGTGATTGGAGTATTGAATATAGACAGGGACATTGCGGACATGAGGAGTGACAGTGGTGTAGTAGTTGACCATAGTAATGGCTGCCTCTTCTGTCCCCATCTCCAAAAATGCCTGGAAGACAACAAAACAAACTCCACTAAAGTCGGACAAAACATTTTCCCATTTTCACTGAATTATGGCAAGTAATTTTAGATATTCTGCAAATAACAGATAGATAGATAAACAAATAAATAAACAGAGCAAACTATGAGACCTCTATGTTCACAGTGAATTTTAATTCACTACTGTGGATATAAGAGACGGTTTATCAGACAAGCACAGATGAAGCTGTCTGAATGTTGAGACGACACAGCTGCTGATCGATTAGGACTGGCCGACACACCGACACTGGCCCTGTGAGAACAAAGCAGCTGCACTAGACAGGAATCTAGGGGACAAATGCCAAGTACCTCCTACAACCCTCCTCAGGAGGCAGACAGCAGGCCTTTGTTTGACCACATGGGCATGTTTCAGATGCAGCTCAAGATTAGCAGGACAGCATTGGTGTGACACTTGGTCATTGGCAAGTAAAAATAAATAAATAAATAAAATGTGATTTGACCTCTGCTCTCCAGAAGAAAATAAAGAAAGACTGCTGTCACCATCCCACCTGCACTTCTCATGTCCCCTATGAATTAATCTGTGCTGTGAAACCAAAGCCTAACAGCTGTATTGTGATTCCTATAAATACACCTTGGCTGTCTGCTTCCTCCACTCACCTGGTTCTTTCCTTTCAGTGTGAGGATATTGGTGACTTTCCCAAAAGGCAAGCCGAGGGCGATGACTTCAGTCTCTGAGGCCTCATTGGGCAGTTTCCTGATGTGAAGGACACGCGATGGTGGGGCCTCCTCCACTCTCAGCTTTTTACTGTCACTGCCATTGGAAGCCCCATCTAAAATTTCAGCGTTAACAATGATTAACTAACCAATGCAATGATAGCGCCCTTCATCTAAAAGGGTAAGACTGGTAATATTCCATGTTTTTGTTTTTGTCTGTATTCTGCCCTTCTGAAATGAACAATGTGTTAGTCTGTCTCTCAGTACTTTAGCTTGGGTGGATCTGTAGCTCTCAGCCCCAGACCCACTAATTCCTATTAGGTAGGAATGGAAATTATAAGTCAATTCCATGCAAGTACTTGCATTAGAAACAAAAACCTAATACAAGAACAGGGCTCAAAATGAACAAAAATCAACCAAGTGTCAATACAGGTAGGGATCGGGTTAGAAAAAGTTACACATCTTAACCACCACTGTCAGTAGTGCATGTTAATACTGCTAGCTAGGTGATGAAAGATCACCTGTTATCTGTGTCCGCCGTTTTCTCCTTATGCTTAATTATCGAACTATTCCGCCATATGCAAGCGTAAAGTTATAAATGACCGCTAAGTGATCACATTTTTGGAAACAGTCGCACTTGAAAAATTGAGTAATTTCTTAAAACAAAAATATTATTCAAATAGTGAATTTGAATAAAAACTGAATCCCAACAATAACAAAGCAATCCAGACTTAGCACACTGCTAAGTATTTGAGTGAAGATGAACTACTGCGTGTGTGTTCATAATAATGAAAGACCATCTCTCTCAGTGCAACAGTTAGGCTCAGCGATGTGTTTTTAATTGTTTCAGGACAACAACGGCACTCTGAGACAGAGGAATAAGATATATTAGGGTTTGATATACACACAATAAGCTATTTTTTTTTTAGTTTGCATTCAAGTGTTGTCAAAGGTATGGGTATAAGGCAGTTTCAACATGAAACAATATTATATAATTTTTTCAGACAGAGATGTGATATTTGCTAATGTCACAAAGTCTGCCACAATTCGATCTGAATTTGATTCAAGTGCCTACAATCGATATGGGACAACATCATCAGGCCATTTAACACAATCAGTTACACGATATAGCTGAGTGTAACAGCTGTGTTGACACAAACAGGAGCAGTCAGTAATAGGTTTTGAATGGCTATAGTCAAGGAGAGGAGGGAGAAGAGGTAAAAGAAGCAGTCATATAGCCAGTTCCCAGTAGTCCAACAGTGCAGTCTGTGTCAAAAAGAAAATCATTGCATAGATGCTATCAGATCATTGATTACTAAGCTGATATTCCTGTCCAGATTGATGGAATGTTACATCCCAAGTAAAAGGAATAGATGATTTGGGAGACTGCTCCCCGAGTTAACACACAGAGGGTAATGCACAACATATGAAAACGTTTCCAATTTAAACAGCAACTTGGTGAATGGACTAGATCAATTTTAGTCTGTTTACATTTGTGACAATAAAGATTTGTTTCTGAAGGATTTGGGCATGAAAGCTTGTTGTGACTAGTAGATCACAGTCACAAAGCACAAAGGTATGGAAATGCCAGGTCCTGTTTTAAAGGTGTGATCACTCAATCAAGAAACCAAATGATGCAAATACAAAGTATCTGGGTCATCTGTGAATAGGTTTCTGAAAAATAATTTGTTTCATGCAGTAAAAACATGTGCTTTGTGAGCTAATGTTACAAAGGAATCCTGGAGCGTGAATTCGTCCTAATCTATTTAAGCACTCAGTTCTACAAGAACCGTTCATCATTTAAGCTACACCCCAGGTGTAGGCCCAACACATGAGTAGGCCCAACCATGACAGCTTACATGCATGGTGACATCATTTATGTACCATCCATCAATACTCTGGATTCAGCTGGGATAAAGAATTTTATCATGCCAATTTCCAACTCCAAACTTCTGAGATACAGATAGTGCACTTACTGCACAAAAAATGTGCTTCACAAAGAAAAAGGCTGTTAATTATAACTTAAATAACTGTTCCAAGATTTAAGAAATTAAGGAAATTAAACTAAGGAAATTATTTTCAGTGATGAACCAATCCACATCACATCTGCTCGTCCATGGAAATAAACAAAGCAATTTGAAACTGGTTGAAGAACTCTGTCTCCTCACATGTCAAACTGAGAATTTATGTCTATAGTCAAGCTCTCCTTGCAGCTTCAGGAACAAATCAATTATCAATGGACTGCTTTTTAAAAAGTACCAACACAACAGATCAAACCAATAAGTCAAATCTTAAAACTGATGTGCTAATTGCTAATGAGAATTTAATTATCTATGTACAAAGTAACCACTTAAATTTTGTACTGCTCAGCTGATTTTCCTGAGAATATAAATAATGAGAGTAACTGAGTGACTGTTGAGAATCCACGCAGTAGTTTAAGATAATGAAGGTGATTAGGAATTCTGTTTAGTAGCATGCCACCAAACCTATTTGCTTTAAATTTATTTATTTATTTGTTAGAAATCCTTCTCTTTATTTTTGAAAGCTCATCCAGGACTGGGAAATCCAGCATTTAAGGAACCATCCATCCACCTCTGCCAGACTGGATGAAACTACTTAAATAAAAGCAGTCTGAGGATCTTTATCTCACTTTATTAGACAGGTCCCTAGGGTGACATTAGCTTTGATTGGACTGTTGTGTAGCAATGGTAGACAGGGACTTTGATTAAAGATCTCACAAAAAGCTTGCGTATGTCTTTAACACCTTTCTTATTTTGTTGGCAGAGTGTTCAATAGTGCAACTTTGTCTGTCTTCTCTTTCTGTCTTCCGTAATTCCACATTCTGCACTTTTCACTGAGATGCTGCTGATATAATGCAAATGGTGAAGAGGCATTAAAATGCAGTGGTACCCAATATGTCTGTTCTGGTCACATGCTGCGTGTGGGTGCCCACCTACTGGGGAGCGTGATGTTATTCAGAATGAGATAACGGTTGAACACATGCAGCTTGTTTCACTTTTCAGACGCCTATTAATCCTTCCTTTTAAAGCGGTCGGTCACTACCGATCAAATGGCTTCATGCAAATGCTGCTCCCTGTTCAGGGGTGGTCGGAACGAACTCACCACTGATACTGCTCATGCCAGAGTTGGGACTGTTGTACATACTCAGCTCGTCTGATCCTCTCTGTGGAGGGGAAAAAAAGGGAGACAGTGTGGTCAGGCACAGCAATGGGGGAAAACTATTTCCATTTTCCAGACAGGCCCTCTAAGATTACAATAAAACAGAGGTCTCTGAAGACAGTTTAAAGCAACGAAAGATGAGTAGAAGAGTAGGTGGAAAGAGATATAAAACAGCAGAAGAGTGGTCAGGCTCCTCCTTTTCTAGTGTGGGTTTAATCTTGCTAAATTTAAGATGTCAAGACATGTCATTTCATCCTGAGCTATACTAGTTCCCAGGAGGTTTCCCAGAGCTGACAGGCGCCCTGTGCTCTTAAACCTGACTGATGGGATGAAGAGGAACCTGGCTAGGGACCCATTACACACACAACTTTATAATAGCTTCATACACTCCCCCTTGTTTCTGTCTGACTGAATTTGAACCAATTGTTCTTTTGTCACTAACATTCTTTATGGTTACGATAAACTAGATGTTGCAGGCTCTGCTGCAGCACCACGACACAAATAAATAAAGAAAGGGTAATAAAGTTGTCTAACTTGGGCCAAAATGTGAGCACACAGTGCACAAGCTACAAGAATCCAAGAAAAGACTTCTCTCCCAACAGCTGGCAACCCTCTCTGTTCTGTCTATGACACTGAAATATTGATGAATTAAACCCCAATGCAAAGCCCCACCATATCAGGGGAATCAGTATTTTATGACTGCTCGGTTTCCTTTCGAGAGAGGAATTTAACTTTGTTTTGAGCAGACAGAAATGCAGCAGGCACTCAACAAATCAGGTTCAATAGCTAGAACAAAAATGCGCTTACACAAGGAAACAGGTTTGTTTGGTGATCAGCAGGGACACAAGACCTACCCATTTAATTTAAGCCATCCTCTATGCTATAAAAGCTCAAAACAAATATTTTAGAGACATCTCACTATTATGGCTTTAATATAAGGGTACAATATTGAAAATAATGTAATTATAATCCCCAGTCCAACAAATTGACAAATCCAAAGGAAAAAAAACTGTCAAACAAGAATATTTGCTTATATTTACTTGCACCATGTTCATCATTCCAAAATTTAAACATTCCAAAAATTAAGTTAACCCCAGAAATCAGTGTCTGCAAGAGTGTACCAAATTGTATTCATGGTATGATGGATGCATGTGACCACGGGCAATACTGTGTTTTCCTGTTTGTCCTCATGACAGTGCTGTTGTCTAATCGTTACTATGAATAAACACAGACACAATCAGATTTAGTGCAATACAGCATTTTCTTTGATACTGGAGGGTTCTAATAACAGTCACTCTGGAAATGCCATTGGATTATTATGGATTGTTATTTAAAAGCAGAACTGGAGCACAAAACATACAAGGTTCAGAAGCCAGGAGAAGCTAAGACTAATATGGGAATTTCATAGTTAGCTCTACGGCCTAGTAGAGCTTTTTGGTTGTTGGCTGGACAAAAGAAGGTCACTTTGGGACCTGGGACATTGAGCTGTGGATTTTTCATTTTATGGACTAGACAATCAAACTAATTCACGGTAAAATAATCATAAATTTCAGCCTTTATGCCTCGACCTTGCTGCTATAAATACGCAAGTTGTTCTCCTAGCCAAATTTCTAACTAAGAAGATTGCAGAAGCACTCTATTTTCTGGAAAACCTTGGCCTTCAGCAATTGGGTCCATGGCTGAACTAAAGGAAAGAGGCCTTCCCAAAGATGCTGAACTCATTAATCTCTGGTCTAGTCTGGTTCTAGTCTCTGGTTTCTGGTTTGTCCAGAAACATAACCACCAGCAATGCTTGCAACAAGTTAAGCAAGTGATTCACTGTGAGTTGCACATACCAAGCTGACTATTTTGGGTTTGGTAGGTGCCAGTCTATGAGAAGTTACAGAAAGCTATTTGTAAGATAGCAAGCAAAACATTAAATGATTGGTTATGATAAATTGATGGCTTTGGGGGGGGGGGGGGGCTCTAAGCTAATGTTTGTATGATTATATAAATACATACATAATTATCCTTATATAATCTGTCACATGAGTGAATGAATGTTTGAAAAAATGCATATGCATTCAAGGGTTAATGCAGTAATCTCAATTTTGCCATATCCATTTCTTAAAACTCTAGCAGTTCAAGCACACAAGGAATAACAATGTGTATCTCATTTCATAATGCAACAAATAAGCACACCTACACTGCCGAAGTCAGGCTTGTGTGATTTGTGAGAACACTAAACAAAAACCAAAACAGAAAACCTACCTTCACTCCAACTGCAACGTCACCGATGCTGAAAAAGAAGAATTTTTCATTTGGTCAAAATATAAAAATTGTTATAACAAGGTAATTAAGCTAGTCTTGGCTCAGCTTAAGAGAGAAACTTGAATGCAGAAGGTATGTGTGGTTATGTTTTTCTGTTTGATGAGGAAAAAAGGTTTAAGAATATTTCCTTTCTTGAAATTTTCTTAGGTTATTTAGTTTACTTTCTTGCCCCTGCATAAACTATACACCCAATTGTGCAAATATATCACAAATTCCCAGTTGTCAGATTGATGTAGCCAATTGGCAAATTTTTGGAAAACATTTAGCCCAACCTTGCCACTAATACATTTCTTGTCATTGTCTTCTGACACAAGTACTTGTTCATTCACACACCCGTTATACACTAAAGTACAATTCTCTTAAGTATGTATACTATGTGTCTGACCCTCAATACTTAGGAACATAAACAACATCTGGTATCTGGTTTCATGACGTTATGCACCCACTATACAATCCTAAGGGGCTCATTTATAATTCATCACATCTTCCAGTATAGTTAAAGTCATGCTCCAATCAATGTATGGGCAACCTCAGTATTTAAACGTCACACCTTAATATTCTTGGGCTAATGTTAATATGTGATGTTATACACTTAACAGCCAACTCAGCATGACACTATTGGAGTAATATCAACAGTAAGCTAGATGACATTTAACACTGTACAACTTTGCTGGGGGATATAATTGCTTGCTGGAGCGATGCTGGCACATACGGATTTAAAACCAGAACACATCTCATGCTTTTCAGAAGCTTTAATAGATTTACTGTACTGGCTAAACAAAATCTAGCTAGGCACTTAGCTACAACACAAAGGATCAACGTTGCTATACATTAGTTAGCATAAACGGTTTGCTAAACTTCACTAGCCGCTTGGTTAGCATGCTACTTCAATATACTATTATAGAGAAGCAGCTTATGGGACATTATTAACACGTCTCCCTAGGTTGCCGCCACAAACGCTAGACACTTCCATCAAGGATAAGCAACAATACAGCTGATGTAACAAACAGCGGTTAACAGCGTTAGCTAAGTTACGCTACTATGCTAACATTAGGCACTTCCTTGATGGAAGAGAGCGCGTGGCTATGGAAACCCATTAACACAACCATACGACTCCTCCTCAGCTTCTCCATAAAATTACGCATTCACCTACTCAGCACTCTATCGTATCTCAGTGTAAATTAAATGAGACATAGTTAACATCGCTGATAATATTACCCGTCCATTTCTGTAGATTTTTTTTTTTCAGTGCCTCCGCTTTCGTTCCTCTTGTCTCTCCAGTTTACACCGAATCTGTGCACGCACGCATACACACGAGAGCAAAATGGTGGCAGTGTGAGGTTACAAGACGATGCATTGGCGGAAATGGGCGGAAAGTTCCGAGGCGTTTGAGCGCGCTACCTAGTTGTAGTTACCAAAAACACATCTGCACTTGCAGTTTATTAAGGAGTATTTAGCTAACTGTAACTGGCGACGTCTCCCTGGAACAGTTTATTTTGATAGGGACGGAAGTTTAGGACTAAGATTTAAGGAACCTGATTTCACTACCTTCGGTTTGGAGAAACAGCTCCTGACAGTTTCAAAATATTAGGCATACACTACTAACCTAATCAAGGGCACAGGTTTATTTACCAGTGAGAGTCAAAGACTTCTTGTTTACAATATAAAAAAAACTCTCACACTATTAATTGAATGTTAGCAAGAACCTGAAAACAACAACAAAAGCACCTTCCCGATGGGGGGGTGCTGCAACATGGGACATTTCTCAGTCCTCCAATAAGGAGTGAGCCACATATGACCATTCCCGCTGCCAGAAAATACCTTTAAAAGTAAAAAAAGTATTTTGTTTTTCATCATTAGAGTTTTTGTTATACTGTCCAAACGGTTTGTCTGTACACTTGTGAATTCATATCATTTTAAAAAGCATTTCCCTAGCTTCTACCAGACATAGCAACCATATTGAAAAAGCTATTGTGTCAAACTAGCATAGCAAGTTTCATAATGGCTGTCAGTGTAGGGGCACATTAATGGTAAAGCTCAGCCTACACAACAAAATTGCAATTGCATGGATTAACGAAGAACTCCTTTCAATAGTCAGGTATCTCCCTTTTTATTTATAAGTAAGTAGCTTTTTAAAAATCAGACCAGGCCACAGTGTAGCTTATATTTTATCTGTTCTGTATATTATTGTCAGTAAGCCAGAGGAAGATAGGGGTCCTCTCTACCTGTTCTGACGTTAGTATTGTCTTTATACAGCCAAACAACTTAGTAAAGACCCTGTCTGTTCAAAATTTAAAAAAATAAATCGCGAAATGATTTTAATAAATGTTGCAACTGTCCCTGTGCACTGTTGCAACCGGGTCAGTTGCAACTTTTGACTTTATCTATTCAAGTATAAATTGTACGTATATAATCATATATACACATGGTACAGCAGTGTGTGTGTGTGTGCGTAGCTGACAAATGTGGGTTTAATGAATTAAAATCTTGTCTTTCCAATACTCTGAGAAACTGAAGGAAATGCAAAAAAGTGTTGCAATTGTCCCCACTCTTCCCTACATGAAAACACACACACACACACACACACACACTTAACCTTTGCTTAAGATATTTAAAAATTGCCTAGTTTAAGCTATTCAAATCTTTCAGAGCATATATTCCAAACAAATGTTATATAGTTTGATTAATCAATTATTAATAGCTGATATAGTCACTCATAGTCACTTGGTTCATGCCAGGTTAGTTGGAGTGTGACCGCGGAGTAGTGAGAGGGCTTTTTAAATACCCGAACCCACCTACTCATGATGAGAACCAATCCACACTGCTGACACCGAAAAATATGCATTCATGAATCACCCAAAACCAACCCTATCTGCACAATCTGTGATCTGCACAATCCCACAATAACAGCTAGGGGCTGTTATTTTAGTCCATTCAGACAATGTTTTTATTTATTTATTGACTGTAAGCTGGGCAGGTTGGGACTCCCTCTGCATGCGAGGGGAAAGGAGAGGAGAAAAACAGGGCAGTTTTTGCATAATGATTAATCTTGACAGACATACGTCATGCTCCTGGGCTCCTGACAACGTCACGCCCTAGGTGAAATTAACGCCTAACTGCTTATCTTAAAGGACCTGGGATTTAATTAAAAATGACATTTCCCCAAAGACTTGCTCTTCTGAGGCTGCCATGTTGAAATTAGCTGATGAGGGGCCCTCTGAGCAAAAAGGAAATAAGCAAACTGTCAAATGCTCAGCAAACCACTGCCGTTTATCAGTCTTGCTCGCTGCTCAGGAAATAACAGTGGACTGACATCCTGCATGGCGCCTGCTGCACCACGGTTACAAGTCATTTTGTGATTATGGGGAGGGGGGGGGTCAAAAACACAAGCCTGTCAAATGTGATATGGAGACAAACAATGTGGTTGGGCTAAGTAGGGGAATAGGTTGCTAAAATGAGCTCTTAAGTCACCACAAACATATTCTGCCGCTAACAAAGGAATACTTTATGAGTTGAAATTTCGGTATTTTGTAATGAGTGCCACTCAAATAGTGAGTCCTCAACAGAATTAAACAAAACAGGGAAAGACAATGAAATGCTATTGAACACACAGAACTCTGCATCCAGGGCCCATAGTTATCAAGTGTCTTCAAATCGCTCCAAGATATCCAGCTTAATGTTAAACTAAGATTAAAAACACTTCTACATTAAAATGACATAACATAGTATTGATAAAGCTTCAACACTGACCTTCAGTAATGCTACAGGATATGGCTCATAAGTAATATCTAAATATTTTTAGTCTATGCCATGATATAAAATATATATCTTGGCAGTCGTGGATCAGCGGTTAGGGTGTCGGACCCGTAACCGTTGGATCGCTGGTTCGATTCCCCGTACCGGTGTCCATGGCTGAGATACCCTTGAGCAAGATACCTAACCCCCACTGCTCCCCGGGCGCTGCACGCGGTCGCCCACTGCCCCGGGTTTGCTGTGTGTGTGTGCACGTCACTTGGGTGGGTTAAACGCAGAGCACGAATTTCGTTGGAGTGAGTTCCCTCCAATGACAAAATATGTCACTTTCATCTTTCATCTTGATATACACATTTTGTGCAAAATAACATACTATAAATTCTCAAATCGTGACATAGGGTAAGGACAGAGGAAACCAGGCCTTTATTTTGAAGCAGGAATATGGCAACTGCTTTTTATTTCTAAAGTTCTAAAAAGTATACATTTATATACACATTTTCTGAGGGGGAGGAGATCTAAAAATGTGATTCTCAATGTTTCTTATAAGCTGAAAGAGAATATCCTATTGATAATCTAAATAAAGTATCCAAGTTTTAAACCCCTCTTGGATTACTAGCCAGCAGCATATAAAGTAGTTAAAATTAACACAACACTGCACAGAACTTTCACTCATAGTGAGGTATTTTAAAAGTGGGCTGTTATATAGCCTCACCTGTGGGTATAGAGCATGGATGAATGGCTATTAAATGCTATTGTTAGTATCATATATTATGCTATCATCATTTTCTGGAGTAATAGAGCTGCATATTTCTTCCACTAGACTTGTCTGCTTGGCCATAACCTCGTTGTCATCAAAACACATCTCCTCTCCTGTTCATTGTGCTGTCTGTGACTGAGCTCCATCTCCCAACAGGTTAGGACTCCTCTGGAGCTCTCCTAAACATAAGCAGGGATAAGTTAATAAAATGCTTTGATCTGATTTTCAGCCAGTTAGGACTTATTACTAACCTTGAGATGCTTGATAAATACAACCAGAGCATCCTGGACAATATTTAAGCTGACTCTCTACTGTGTGGTCTTACTGTCCAAAAATAGTATCCTATTTGTAATAAAGACTCTGTGTGTGTCTGTGTCTACCTCATCATCATCTTCTGTTGACAGAGGTGTCACAGCATCAGTGAGGGGACGATTGTGACAGGCTCAGTCAGAGGTGATGTCATCACAGTGCGACCTGCGAGGATGAGGGCACTCCAGTGGGGTTGTCTGTGCCAGCACTGGGCTTACAGACTGGGTGCGTTGCAGGAGGAGTTAGGTGTGTGTCAGTGGGTGTCACCCACAACATCTCCCTTTCCTTTAATAATCCCTGTTACTTTTAAATGTGTGTTGGCGTGCACACTGATACTTCCACAGGACAGGGAAGACACAGAAACAGTGGAACTTCCTGAGTAAGCCATCATTGCTGATGCACAGTCAGTATTCAGGTTGGTAATTTAGCCCTGCTTATTTGAAACTGAAACATTTAAACAGAGTAATGTAATGTCATCAAATGTCATTTGTGTCATGCCAACCAGCAGGGAGCTAAAATGTCATCTTGTCTGAGAATGAATATTTCTGCAGGGTCGGAGAACCCATTTATTAAAATCACGGCACCGGAGCCCTGCTGTGCTAAAGAGACAGTATTCCCTGTCATGTTTCACAGTGACCCTCCAGCTTGACATTTTGATTTCTCTCATTTTGTCCTTTCCAGGTTTCTCTCAGAGTGACAGCATTCATGCTTGTGTGTGTGCGTGTGTTTAAGTGTGCCTTGTAGTAAAAGCTGCCCATCCTAAAAGGCAACACAATGTGAATGTCAGAAACGTCAGGACGCCAACATGGACATCGGTGACATGGTGCATTGGCTGATGTACCAGGCATTGTTGTAAGAACATGTCCCCACTGCTACGCCGCTGCAGGCTTCCCTCACGATGTTTGATCTCTTTTGTCGTTATTTCTCAGTGAAGATTTCGAAGCTGCGACTTTTTTCGGATGGTCGACGCCAAAATGCTCTCTTCAAAGTGAATTTCCACATGTCTACATGCGTTTAAACGATCAGTCATTTACTGACAGCAGCTGTCGGAAGAATGTCGTTGTGAAATTATGCAGATATATTCAGCAGAATATCACAAACATTCATGAAATGCGGTTGCATTGCAGAATGTGAATTTTATGTGCTTTGACACCGTGCTGAATATCTAATGATCTGGGACTGACCTGTTTGCTTGAATGCCTGCCACAAAAAAAAAAAAAAAAGCACTCTAAGCTGAAGAATAAAGAGAGAACAGCAGCAGACTTCCCCACTCTATTTGATCAAATCCATAAGTTACTGTCAAAGCAAACTCATTCATGTTGACGGGGAAGGCGAAGAGGTTTTCAGGTTGGTTCTGACTGATAGGGGCTTCGTGGAGGGCTGACACAGACTATTTTTTTAAAGGCTAAAGATGCTGATACAGGCTAATTTCTGCTGAAATGCCTGTCTCAGTATTAATTTGACTTGAATAAACATTTAAAGTAAGACTAAATAACTTTTGGAAGAAGTAACACAATCTTACACCACTTGGGGCTACAGTGGTCATCGTCTGGGCAAAGTTACATAGTCTGCTACAGGTTCTTATTCATCTCGGCATTGTACAGTTTCTCAAACAGCTTTAGTCCATTAAACACTGTAACTAAAACTGATCATCATCATCATCATCTATAACAATATGTAATTCACCTGATAGTGTTTTACAGTCATTTTAATTCAATACTATATATTAATCTCATTGACAGAGAGATTAAAACAATGAGACACCTTGCGATCAGTTCATACATCCATTACAATTTTGATACCATAACAGCATGTTGGGGGAGTAATGTCATATACAGTAGACACAGTATACTCTTACACACGTCATCCCTATGGCCCCCATCCAGACTCAGATATTAAAAAAACCCCTCACATTCCACATGTGATTATACACACATATTGATTTCCAATATGACTGCATAGAAGTTCCCATGTCTCTCCATGGGGACGGAGACTCAGAGAGAGCTGTCTCTTTTGTCTCCACACTGTACTGAATCAATGTGTCGCAATCCAAGCAATAAGTTCAATATTCTCTCCCGCTCTGTTTCCAATTTGGTGCTCGATTGGAGACATCATTCTACAGTTGTCTTCACAGGGAGTGGCTGTCAGTGGGGACGTTAGTCTATCCACTGACTGGTGGACTGTTGAGGCGCCGCTGCATTTGTGCCGTGAGTGCATGCAAGGCCCCTGGGTACTAGAGAGTGTTAGATGCTCTTGTGTTGTTGTACTCACAGCCTCTGTTCACTGTCATCACATGACAATTGATTTCTACCTTTAAGATTCATTAAAATACGCAAGTCACAATATAACTTTTCTGTTTAAATTTACTCATTGAAAGTGCACTAGTCAATATTTATATTAACAATGAAAAAAAAAAGATTATATGTAATATATGAACAGTAGCTCAGAGAGTTGAAAGAGAATTATCAACTGATTCTAAATATATGAATATTGCTTGCTAGGTTATTCAGAGCATTAACATGTTTTCAGCTTGTTCTGGTGTTAGCACATGTCATGCCTGGTGTTTTTTTGTTATGCTTTGTCTTTTGATTTCAGTCCATGTGCCATGTTTCATGCTTGTCTTGTCATATGTTTCCATGTATTAGCTTCAAGGTTTTTGTCATGTCCTGTTTTATTTTGAAAGCGTCACTTCCCCTGTGTGCCCTGTTTTCATGTAGCTTTGCTTTTGGTTTTCCTGATTGCTTTCTCCCTCCTAATGTGTGTCACCTGTGTCTCGTTGTGATGTCTATTTAGTCCTTGTCTTCCCAGCCACCGTTTGTCTCTTGTATGCCTGTGTGTTCATGCCAGGAAACTGTTTTGTCTTGCCATGCCAAGAGTTTTTTGCCACAGTTTTCTTGATCTTAGTCACAGCCTGTTTTGTTTTTGTTTAGTTTTTGATTTTTGTTAAATAAAGATTATTGTTCGGACCTCTGCCTTGCCTGCCCTTTTTGTGACTCTGCATCGGGGTTCAGCTTTCTTCTGCGTCAGCCACGACGCTCCATTTGTGACAGTACATGGCTGGAAAAATGGCTCTGTGGCAGTGCTGGGTGTCATACAAATGGCTACAAAAGCTGTTTTGATTTGGTCTGAAAGACTTTAGCCTCAAAATTTGGCCCAAGAGGTATTTTGAAACTGCCGCAGGTGGTATAATTTATTTGATGCTGTGTTGGAGAACAGCGATCAAACCTAATTGTTGGTATTACAGTTCCTGCTTGCTCATTAGACAATACATGGGATAATAAGCACACGATAATAATTAGTCCAATAAGATATAATAAACACAATGTGCAGTAACTCTAAGAGACCAAATAGTTTTTCAGGAAGTTGCTTAGTTAATGTCACAATATTAAACTGAAGATTATTCTCTGATGTTGCTGATGATATTCTCCCTGATGTATGATGAAAGTTGATATTTGCTTCTATTGCTTTTATAATTTACTGGTAAGATATCACAGTGCACTGAAAATGAAATGTTGCTGCAGCTTCTCTTGCCACTTTCCAAAAAAATTCATAGAGAACCTTCATTTTCCTGCAACCTTTAGCAATTGCTTTCATTGCTAAGGCAGCAGTTGGAACTGGAATGTGCAAGTGTTTCCATCAAAAGCAAATATAACAGTGCTCATGACAGGGAGGGATGTTAACATGAATGAAATCCTTCTCTGTGCTGTAATGTTAACTAGCATAAATAGCTTAGTTAGCTTCTCATCCATAAGTAGGTAGATGCTTCTTTCTGAGTGATACAAAAAAAGTATACAGGAAGTTTTCACACAGAGATTTGAGACATTAAAGATACATTAATATTCACTGTCATGGTTGCGCCAACGCTAAAGGACGTCGGCCTCCTCAGGAAATAGAGCCGGCTCTGTCCTTTCTTGTATAGTGCGTCCGTGTTAGCTAACCAGTCCATTCTGTGATCTAATTGCAGCCGCAGGTACATGTGGACAAGCTCCACAGAGTCCATGTCGATACTTACTGGTTCTGAGTGGGGCCTGGGCCACCACCATCTCCATGGTTTTAGAGGTGTTGACATGTAGGTGGTTAGACCTGCACCACACCACAAAGTCCTTTAGTGGGTTCCTGTACTCTTTATTTCATGTGGTATAGTAACAATAAAAAATAGAACTACTAAAGGTTTAATCTTATACATCATCGCTGGACAGTTATGATTTACATGTCCAAAAGAGGCTTGCATGTCCAACTAGCTCATCGCATCAAGAAACCTGAAGAAATGCACCTAAAAACACAGACTTCCATGACTTATTTTCAGAGCATACAGAGTCTGGTGATGTATGTGTATTAGTGTGTGAACATCTGCTAAGCAAGTGTTTGTGCAGAAGGCCACTGCATTTCATATTCTTGCTGTCTTTTTTTATTAGGTTGTTTACCAGTGGAGCTGAATAGCGAGCAGTTGGGGGTAGTGAACGGAAAGGGAGGGAGGGCGAGTTGGGGATTTGAAGCATTCAAATTTAGAGTCATTTTTCAAAATTTGATCCAATTTCCATACTTCTCAAGCCTCCCATTTTCAAAGGTCCCCCCATTCTCCTTCCCAGGCTGTGACAGGTAGAGAAGCCAGCGCACCAAGACTCATAGAGTAATATAATCAGCCAACCAACTACCACCTACCTTGCTCCACCACTACCCTTGCATGCTGATGTGGGGCCCATTCACACAATATTGGCACAGCTGCGGCACCTAGGGTGTCTTATGATTATGAAGATGAGGAGAAACAGAGAGCTGCAAGCTGTCTGTCCATGTTTGCCTCTCTCTCTCTCTCTGACGTGCAGGTGAATCTGAAGGGAGGGCACAATGAGTGTTTTTTTCCCTGCCAACTGGTGTATTTGTAGTTCATCTCCATGTTGTTTTCATCATAGCTCATATTAAGATATGAGGGGTAGTTGTCCATACCATCACAGGTGCAGCTGTGTGAACTTTCAGAGCAACAGAGTGACTCAGGGACATGCACCTTTGGGAGCTCTGGTTTCCAGCATCAAAAATGTTCATTCTTATTTGGAACAACCAGAAGGGCTCCACCCAAGGATCTCAGGCTTCGGGTTGGCTCATAGGGGGCCAACAACTCTATTATGTATGATGGGGGCCAGACCCAGATATGATTTAAAAGTGATCAATAAGATCTTAAAATCCATTCTAAAATGGACAGGCAGCCAGTGGAGGGAGGCTGGACAGAAGAGTTGCAGCAGTCTAACTTGGAGAAAATGAAGGCATGGATCACCTTTTTGAGATTGGACTGTGGGGAGGAGTGGTTTGAGTCTGGAGGTTGTATGCAGTTGGATAAAGCATGATTGGGCAATTTTTTTGAGCTGTGGGTCAAAGCTGAGGTTTGAGTTGAATAGAACACCTAGGCTTTTGGCAGTGAGTTTTTAATTGGTGGACTGAGAACCAAGGTTGACTGACATCTGGGGATGTGAGGATCTTAATAGTATGATTTCTGTTTTTGAGTTGCTGAGTTGAAGAGAGTTTTGAGCCATCCATATATTATTTAAAACACAAACTGAAGGAAGTGAGAAGTTTACATTTCACTGTAATTGTAACTTAAGAGTCAGACTATTTTCACATCTTACTTGGTGAACATTGATTTATTTCGATTGGAACAACGGAAAGATGTAACAAGACTGTGTTGTGAAGCTTTGTTTATGTCTGATTTGAATGAATTGCACAACAAGACAATTAAGCTAATTTTAAACTAAAGTTATAGCCATATTGTATACCTGAAAAGGAAATTTCATGTAGCAAAGGAAGAATTTCTCAAGGCAGACTTTGTGGATGATTCTTTTTCTGTTAAAATATGAACAGAACTTAGCATTGCACGAAATCAGTTGACTGAAATTCCTATTTTTTAAGTTTAGAAATAGAATTTTCTTTCTGCGATAGAGCAACAGCACAAAAGCATAACTGTAATGTTGAGCAGAAACACAACATGCAAAAGTAAATACATGTTTTTCAATTAACATTCCTCATCACACTTTTCCTGCATCATATTTTTTTTAAGCTGGTAGCAGCAGTATTGACCGTGTTAATCTAATCTCAGTGTTATTTTGCTCAGTGTTACAACCTCTGACTTTTGACCCGTACAGCCACTAACCATTCTTGTTCTGCTCATTGAAAGCAAAGTGCAACAGTATTAAGCTGGTGCATGAGCCAGAGGCAGAGCAGTAGGGCCTACGGAGGAGCCATTATGCAGTGACGGAGGCTAGATGGGGCCACTGACCTTCATAAGCTTCACTCAACGATGCAATCACAGCAAGTCCTGCTCTAAAATAACCAATCCACTGTGTGACCTGAGGCATTCAGCACAACCAGGACTGTCTCTTTTTCATGGAAATGATCAGTATTCATGTCTGAGGGCAAGCGTAATACAACGCAAATCCCCCAGTACAACTTCTTCGACAACGTATATTTTAGCAAATAAGCTGTTTGAATAAATAATCATAACTGGTGAGGACATGTGCAGCAATGGCACCTCCATGTGTCCAGCAGCAATGTAATTCAGATTAATCAACCTCTGCCAAATGTGGCCTCTTTAACACAATCAACTTAAATGACACTTTAAAAACCGACTACCCTTACAGGATCAGTGTGACTACTTATAAGTCTGAATGTCTTCCACTTTAAAGCTTCATTTTTTTCTCTACCCTCCATTTTGTTTCAGTGTTTGTGTTTTGGTGATGTGCCAACTTGGACAGAATCTGTGATTTGCCAATTTTAACAGGGAAGATGGCCATGGGAACAGCATAATAAATCCGGACCACTAGACTGGCATATTCAGCTGAGCGACCCCTGTGCCCCTGCACTCTTTCTGCTACTGGGGGATGGGGATCAAGAGGAAGGATGGCATGTTAGCAAGGGGGATGCATTTTGGTCATTTTGCTTGCATCATCCCCCATCAAATTACCTACTGGCTGCCTTGTTCTCCATTATCTTCACATGTGTATTAGCAGATCTTGTCAGTGTGGAGGTTGATCTGAATTTCACATGTTTCTTACTTATAACAAAGATACTTTCATGCCAAAACAGACTTTTGAGCTTTTGAGCACATCACAAATCATCTTCAGAAGATGGAGTTACCCATTTGTGAAAAAACTGCCTTAACCAAGATGAGGGTCAGATGTTGTACTTCCTGTTGACAGCTGACAAAACAATGGCATCCAAGGTCCTTTTAATAGGAATTGTGGTGCTTTGGGAATGGCTTTTTTGTTTTTAAAGTTCTCCATCTACTGATAAAGCTCAAAAGCTCCTCAACAGCTACTAAATGGACCTTGAGACCTTTTTTTTGTGTTGCTTCCAAGGATGAATTTTAAACCTCACATATTTCAAAACTGTTTGGCTTTCATTTAATTCACAGCAGGTAAAATTACTAGCTCCTATTATGTATAATTAAGTCTAGTCTAAGAAAGAAAGTTTAAATTCACTTCCAAGAGATAATAGTGCTGTAGCATTGATAAATTCCATAATAAATATACTGTATTATTAAGCAAAGGTCATCATATCCATCATATTAGAGGTGAATGTCGCTAACTTTCTCATATATGATTTTTATTATCAGCAGGGCTTATTGACAATCCAATATTTAATCCAACTCTCACTGACTTACTTTCACATACTTGCAGAAAATAAGTCTTGTGTTTGAGTTGCTGGGTTGACAGACTGTTTCAGGAGAGGCCTGATAATGACATTTTCTGTGTGTTTTAGCTTATGATCTACTTTGAGTGGGTTTTTCATCTTGAGCAGTCTGCCTGTGTGTCAGCACACTTTTACCTTCACACTTTCTTCATTATTTGATTACTTGTAACGGTGATAAAAGGGAGACTTGGCTTAACAGTGAGATAGCCAATATACCTCCATAATTCAATTTGATCACACTAAACTCTCCTCAACTGAATCCTCTGAGAGTCTTTGCTTCTCCTCTCCTAACCATCAGTCCGACTATATCAGTCTGGGGATGACTGTCTCACACACACACAATATTAATAATCATTAGGCTTATTTTCATGTGTTTTCTGTGCAGGCACATCCAAATGTCAATTGAGAACTCATCAGTGTAACTGCAAATTGGAGGTTTGAATTTTTCAAGGTATAGACTTCCATACATTAATAAGATGTGAGGGGTAAAATTGAATAATGCCACAAAGAATTCCCGTGAGATCAGACAGAGAGAGCGGAGGGAGGAAGGCAATGGTCATGCATAAACATTTCTCTCAGTGCTGGAAATCATCCTGAGCACCCTCAGTACAATTGGCTCCTCTTTAAATGTAATATATTCTAATAGAAAACACACTGTAAGGACGATGGCTCCACATGCTGCTGAAGTGATATTTGTGTTGTGCTCTCTGCTTTGTTTTTCCATAAAGAAAATTAAGGATATAAGGGCAATCTGTTAAGAAGCAAGTGAGCCTGCACAATATGAGCTTTCTAAAGTGCAATTTGCATCTCTACCCAAGGGTGATGCTTTGTTTTTTTTTGTTTTTTTTAATTCTGCTTGGTACTGTTTGGGATGCTTCATCTGAATTTGAAGGAAGCACATCTAAATTGCAGCACAGCGATATGAAGCATCCTCGTGGCAAGGTGCCACCAGAGCTGTTTGTGTTCCTCTAGCTGGTACCATTAAGAAACCTTGGTAAAACAAATGTTTTCTTGTACTGCAAACACTATTCTTACTTCCATTTACAGCCTCCTAAGGCTAACAGTCAACACCTGCAGACCATTATACCAATCAGGGTGTAAATTCTACACTAAACACTACCTTGAAACTTGCTGGTTTGACGGCAAGCTGTGTCTAATTGGCCATTTAGTTTTTAGTGTAAATAGTATTAAGAACCAGTAGTATGATCTGTAAAAGTAACAAATATGTAACAATTTTGGAATATACAAACATAATTTCTGTGTGAAAGTGCCACCAGGCTTCTCAGGATGGATCTCATCCAACCCCGGGGCACCGAGCCCCCCGGCTCTGTTTCCTCCAAGGAACTCGTTTCGGTGGAATTAAGGAGATCCTCGAAGTATTCCTTCCACCGCCCGACTACGTCCTCAGTTGAGGTCAGCAGTTCTCCACTCCCACTTTAAACAGCGTCAACAAAGTGCCACTTCCCCTTCCTAAGTCACCAGGTGATTTGCCAGAATTTCTTTGAGCCCGACCGAAAGTTTTTCTCCATGGTCTCACTGAACTCCTTCCGCACCTGGATTTTTGTTTCCATGACTGCCAAGGCCGTGCATCGCTTGGCCTGCCGGTAACTGTCAACTTCCTCAGGAGTCCCACAAGCCTGCCATACCCTGCAGGCACCTTTTCACCCCCGTTGTCCACCAGCGGGTTCACCAGCGTCCACCATTGGTGCCACAACTAGCACCAGAGACCTTCTGACAGACCTTCTGTTTGTTTGTGGCTGCAAACAGCCGCCTCTGTAATGGCAGTGCAGAACATGGCCCACTTTGACACTACGTCCCCCACCACCCCTGGGATGCAGTCTAAACTCTGCCTTAGGTGGGAATTGAAGACCATTCTGACCAGGTCCTCAGCCAGATGTTCCCAGCAGACCCTCACTGTTCGTTTAGGTCTGCCAGTTCTATCCGGCTTCCTTCCCCGCCACCTGATCCAACTCAACCCCAGGTGGTGATCAGTTGACAGCTCTGCGCCGCTCTTCACCTGAGTGTCTAGAACATATGGCCGCAGATCCACTGATACAACTACAAAGAAAAATAAATGAATATTATCTGAGCCTGATAATCTTTTTTTTTTATTTTCACCCAAGCATTACGCATTCATCTTTACTCCAGGCTCCATTAGGACAAAAAAAAGAAAAATTAGGATTCCCATGCAGTGGGCAGGAAACAATACTGATCTGATCAATAATTTACAATTATTGATGTTCCCAATAATTTACAATTATTGATCAGATGACCTCTTCTGTTGAGTGAAACATGGCAAGCAGTTTGTAATGGAACTTTTTACCTAACAGAATCAGAATCAGAATTCCTTCTTTTTTGTACAGACATTGAACTTGCAGTTTTCCCAACCAAGAAAGAAAGTGAAAGATATAAAAAATAGGATAAGTATGAATCTAAAAATACAGGTATTTACATGTGTTACATATATACATTGTATATATAAAAGTGTGTGTGTCCGTCACAGTGCAGAGTTTAACAGTTTGATGGCGACAGGCAGGAATGATTTCCTGTGTCGCTCTGTGGTGCATCGTGGCAGTAAGAGTCTGTTGCTGAACGAGCTCCTGTAGCCGATCAGCACATTGTGGAGAGGGTGAGAGGGAAAGTCCAGTATAGTCCTTATTTTGGACAACATCCTCCTCTCAGACACCACTGTCAGAGAGTCCAGTTCCTCTCCCACAACATGGCTGGCCTTCTTAATGATTCTATTGAGTCTGTTAGTGTCCCTCACCCTCAGGCAGCTGACCCAGCAGGCAACAGCATATGTGATGGCACTGGACACCACCGACTCATAGAACATCCTCAGCATCGTCCTGCAGATGTTGAAGGACCTCAGCCGCCTCAGAAAGTAGAGGCGGCTCTGGCCCTTTCTGTAGACCATGTCCACGTTCTTGCACCAGTCCAGTTTGTGGTCTAAGTACACCCCCAAGTATTTGAGTATTTGTACTTTTCCGCCACCTCCACAGTGGCCCCTTTGATGTTGATAGGGGTCACTGGAGCCTTAGTCCTCCTCAGGTCCACCACCAGTTCCTTGGTCTTTGTCACATTGAGCTGTAGGTGGTTTTTCCCGCTCCATGTGACAAAGTTGTCCACTACCGTCCTGTACTCTCTCTCATCCCCCCCAGTAATACACCCAACCACTGCAGAGTCAGCAGAAAATTTCTGAAGATGGCAGGACTCTGTGCAGTGCGTAAAGTCTGGGGTGTAGATTGTGAAGAGGAAGGGAGAGAGGACAGTCCCCTGTGGAGCCCCGGTGTTGCTGATCACTTCATCTGACAGGCAGCACTTCAGGCGTACATACTGCGGCCTGCCAGTCAGATAGTCTGCGATCCAGGACACCAGTGGTGTCCAAGGTCATCTCATGGGTTTTTTTTTTTTAAAAAAAAGAAAAGAAAATATTTGTAATTATTAGGAGGTCTCTCAGGTGATGATAAGACTTTAGACCTTAAGGCTTAAGAATAACTGATGCAGTATGCAGCAGGTCTCTAAAGATAGTTCACTCTTTTAATGTTGTAAATATGATTAGGAATTTTGAAAGTTTTTGAGGCTTACAATTTTATCTTATTTTTATCATTTTCATCAGTAACCTTGTGATTTTGTTTTTTTGTCCTTTTTTTTGCCCTGAAGCTGAACACTACTTTGCCACCATGTAAAGACATATATTTGTGGTTTTTTTCTGCTATTATTGTTTGAAACCAGTGTAAAAAGACAGAGCTTAATTAAAGCTGATGCAGTTGTAATGTTTAATAAATCTTCACAGTAACCAGTGATGCATGGATTTTTTTTCACAACTCAAGGAGTGTTTATCCAATAGGCCACACATACGGGTTAACCAGACACCATTTCTCTCATTGTCCTGTGACATTTCACTTATTGATAATTTATGAGGAAAAGTCATTGCGGTCAGATTAGCAGTGCTAAGAGTAATCACAATTTATGGCCTTAAAAGGGCAGGCCATCAGGCCACTCACAGTATAGGATTAAGAAAAATGCCCCACAGCCACAAGATCACGAGCACCAGGATTCCCTCTCATAGGGAGCAGAGATTTAAAAGGAATTTGGGGCAAATCTAGCATTTGCACTGCTTTCTGATTGTAATTAATTGTTGTAGATAATATGTGGGTAAATGACTTGCATTTATTTTTTGAGTAAACCGTACTTGTTAGAATGGCTTTAATGCAATATAATTTTTACTCTTTTAAGTACATTTTTACAGAAAAAATCTGTACTTTTACTCTGTACCACTTGTATACTCATTATGCTTCTTTTATTTATAGTTTCTTTTATTTATTATTTTATGGAATGGACATTTTGTGAAAACATTGGCAATCAAACAGTGGTTGTCTATGGTTGTTATCACACAACCCACATACGTTTCATGAAATAATGAATGAAGCTACAGTGACAGATTCAGATTAGATGAAACTTCCCTGACTTCATTCAAAAACGTACATGAAGCTTGAGATCAGAGAAAAGCACAAAGAAACAAGGAGAAGTTATATAATGTCAACATTTGTTGCAAAACAAATGGGATGAACAGGGAATAGAAACATCTTGCAACAAAAGGAGTCAAGGTTAGATAAAAAGGTTCAGGGTGTGGTGATAATGGAATTCACGGGGAAAGTAAAACATTTCACAACACCATCATTATGTCTTCATTAGCCTAAATAAGCCACATGATGCAAAACATTTTAATTTAAAAACCCACACTGGGTTTACTCTGTATGCCCCTTAGACTGTTAAGCCGTTATTGTGTTCATTTGATCGAGATGGACATGTTCTGTTTCTTTTAACTTTTAATGAAGTTACTACTCACTTAGTTTTCTTGGGTAGATACTCTTACTCAAGCAGTTATTTTGAAGACTTAAACTACTGCTCGAGTACTTGTTCCTATAAAGCAACAGTTTTGGTTTTTGTATTTTTTACTTTGAAGGCAGTTTTGGCTTCACACACCGCTGGAGAAGAAGAGAAGTGAAGACAAGACAGACAAGTGCAGAAGGATGACATGGATAGTATTAAAATCTCCACAGAGTTCACAAACCTGTCCTTACAACTGCACTGTACTATAGTTTCACTGAAATACACAGGGAGCCTCCAGGCAACAGTATGAGTTTTCAGTCTTTTTTACATTTCAGTCTGCTGCTGTGAGGAGAGTAATAAATCATGTCTCCATCTCCTCTTAGAAGACTCCAGACACTTTAATCATCCCGTATTCTTGTGTGTTTAGCCATAATAATTTGGCTCTATCATGCAAGGACAGTCCCGCCTGTGATTTATGTGTGTGAGCGTGAGAGAGAGTGGAGGAAGGCGAGCCGGAACACGGCCACATCACCGCTGACGTTTTGGCTTGTTTTTTACTTCCTGCAATCTTTCATCCTGGTGTCTGTGTTATATCTGTTCATTTCCACATTCTATTTCCCCCCACCCTGTCTGCCAAAGCAGGCGTCCGTATGTTGCTCTTTATTAATGATGGAGGAGAACTGAAGAAGACAGAAGCTGTACAAGTCAGTTTTCGGGTCAGTTTACTCATCAGTATGCTACAGTATACTGCACTATTAAAGACAATGAAATTCATTTCAGTAGACTGCAGTTCTTTGGTAACAACTGAACCAATCCAACAGCTCCAATCAAGAGAATGATTACAAACTTTATAAAATTACATTTTTCCCACATATGATAATTCACTTCAGAAAAGCTGAACCAGCTGGTTTTGAAATTACATTTAATACATTACATTTTTCCTTTCCCTGGAAGCAGGTTTGTTCTGTGACAGAGCTTCCTCCCAGGCTGTACATGAATCTCCTTTTCAAATCTCAGCAAGTAAATGGAAGCAACTCTCACATTATACCCTCAAGATACATGGAGACAATGTCCATCATCCTATGTGAGCAGAGGCAGAGTTGATAAGGCAAGCAAAGTCCAAAACACCAGGAAGGCAAAATATGAGAAAAATGCTGGAATGAATGTCACAGAAGACCTTAACAAACTGGCAAAGAGACGGGACTACATACACACATGGACAAAGTTGTTTGTACTCCTCTTTTAATGACAGAAAAACCCACAATGGTCACTGAAATAACTTGAAACTGACAAAAGTAAACAAACTAATGAAACAGGCCTTGACAAAAATGATGGTATCCTTAACTTTTGAGGCAATCACTGCAAGCAAACGATTTCTGTAACTGTCAACGAGACTTCTGCACCTGTCAACTGGTATTCTGGCCCATTCTTCATGGGCAAGCTGCTCCAATTGTCTCAGGTTTGCAGGGTGCCTTCTGCAGATGGCATGTTTCAGCTCCTTCCACAGATGTTCAATGGGATTTAGATCGGGGCTCGTAGAAGGCCCCTTCAGAACAGTCCAACGTTTTGCTCTTAGCCCTTCTTGGGTGTTTTTAGCTGTGTGTTTTGGGTCCTTATCCTGTTGGAAGACCCATGACCTGAGACTGAGACCAAGCTTTCTGACACTAGGCAGCACATTTTGCTCCAGAACGCCTTGATATTCTTGAGATTTCATTGTACCCTGCACATGTTCAAGACACCCTGTGCCAGATGCAGCAAAGCAGCCCCAGAACATAACCGAGCCTCCTCCATGTTTCACAGTCCCTACTGTGAGTGTTCTTTTCTTGGTATGCTTCTGCCATGAAGTCAACTTTGACTCAAACAGAGACGGATGGTGCGACCTGACACTGCTGTACCTTGACCTTCAATGTCTTTGGAAGTTGTTCTGGGCTCTTTAGTTACTATTCTCTTACTCTTCAGTTTGACATTAATTTTCCTCTTGCGGCCATGTCCAGGGAGGTTGGCTACAGTCCCGTGGACCCTAAACTTCTGAATAATATGTGCAACTGTAGTCACAGGAACATCAAGCTGCTTGGAGATGGTCTTATAACCTTTACCTTTAACATACTTGTCTATGATTTTCTATCTCCGGAGACTTTCTGTGGTCCATGTTCTGTGTGGTACACATCATGTCACCAAACAGCACAGTGACTACTTGTCTACCTTTAAATAGGTAGACAGACTGACAGACTGACTGGACAGGGTGTTTGGAAGGGAGAACAGGGTTTGAGTCCCTGTGTGTGATCACATGTCAAAGGTGACTCATTTTAGAAATAACGTAACTCACATTAGTTCTTGAACATAACTTACAATCTTTAATGATATTTTCCTGAACCAAAACCGATGCAAAACTGATGCTAAAGACATAACTAGAAAGTCACAGTTTGAAGCTTGTCAAACTGCTGTGTTTGAGGAGTTGGGACTGAAAACATGTTGGTAGTAACAACAGTTTTGGGTGAAAATCAGTTCCTCCTTTAGAAATTAGGGGTACTTAAGTGAAAAATAGATTTTTGTTTCTGCGGAAATGGAAACAAGTGGCCTCAACAAATGAAAAAAGGACAGTGACAGTAAATTTATTTTTTGTTGTACCGAACAGATGCTGCAATCTGCTATAATGTCTGAACAGGTGATGTCTCACCTCTCGCTGACTGAGAGAGAAAGAGAAAGAGGGGTGGCAGGGCTTGGATTGAAGAGCAATCACAGAAATGTCATATTTGCATATCTCAAAAACACATCACAGGACATCCATAAAGGGGCCTGGGAACACAGTTTTGCATATTGAGAGAAATTTCTGCTGCTTTTCACTTTCTGATGTTTATGCGCAATTTTAAGAGGAAGATAACGGTTTCATTGGAAGGGAGGGAAACATATCACTCCCACTGGGGAGAATCTAAGAGAACTACATATATATATATATATATATATATATATATATATATATGATACCCCCACACACACACTGCCTGATGAGGCCTATATCCAGTTTGTCAGGAGTGACCTTGTCCTATGCTGGACTCCAGACAAACTTAAAACCTTGGCGTATTTGGGAGCTGCCAAGTCATTTTTGCTGGATGAGCCTAAAATATGGAATATGTTGGGATTAAAATCGGCAGAACCATGGGAGTTGGATTAGTGCACATTTGTGGCCTCTGGTAAGCACTGCCACTCAAGCCTAACCCCTGTTAGAAGAATTTTGTAAATGAAGAAATCAGCCAGCCTGCTCCGTTTTACACCTGCCATCTCTTGCTTATTTCAACCTGTCTGGTTCAGTCAGATGCTGCCAATATCTCAATTAGAGCTTTCCTAGATGGATCTTACACTGAAGCTCTGTAATTTGTCCCGTCACCAGGAGCCACGATCCTCTCCAAACAATAGGACCATCTTCCTTTGATTTGATTAAAACAGATTAATTAATTACATTGCGCCAAAGCTGTTGTTTGTGATTCATGAGCCAGCAACACCCAATCATCTGGCAGATGGAGGAGCTTGGTTGGCTGTACTTCCTGTTTCACCTGACTATTATTACTGGACTAAACTAATCCTCACAGGGTTGCGGGGGAGCTGGAGCCTATCCCAGCTGACTACGGGCGAGAGGCGGGGTACACCCTGGACTGGTCTCCAGCAAACCGCAGGGCCAACACACAAAGACAGACAACCACGCATTCACAACTAGGGGCAATGTAGAGTAGCCAATTAACCTAATGTGCATGTTTTTGGTATTGTGGGAGGAAGCCGGAGTACCTGGAGAAAACCCACGCAGGCACAGGGAGAACATGCAAATTCCACATAGAAGGGCCCAGACCGGGATTCAAACCTGGAACCCTCTTGCTATGAGGCAACAGTGCTAACCACTGCACCACTACTGCAATGAAACAATCACCTAAAATTTTAACCCTTGTCAACACTGTTACAGTTTACCAAGAAGCCACTTGGGGACGGCACAAAAAGACATATTATCACTCAGCAATAACATATTATTGTCATATCAAGTAGATTTTTACACATCCAACAGACCCTGTGCAACATATGTTCATCATTCAGTTCAGTTATTCCCCGACTGTCTGCTGATTGGTGCTAAGTAGGTAATAGTAGTAAGAGTTTTTCCACTGCAAACAGAAGTGCACTACTGCAGGAAACCAGGCCGACGAACCTCTGAGAGGAAAACAAGAAGCTGAGAGGCCAAGAACTGCCAAGTTGGTGATGAATCTCAACAAGTGACATCTTTAATATGTACCAATATTACATTAATTTGTTTTGATGAGCGATCTGCAGTTTTTTGTTTGCTATATTGCTATACACTGCATTTCATGTTTGAAAGGTGCTACATAGTAATAAAAAGTAGTTGAATGTAAGGAAGTACATTTACTCAAGTACTGTGTTTAAGTACACATTTGAGGTACTTGTACTTTATTTGAGTATTTCCATTTTGTACAACGTAATACTTTTACTCCACTACATCTCAGAGGCAGATATTGTACCTTTTAATCAACCACAGTTGTCTTGACATCTTTAGTTATTAGTTACTTTTCAGATTACAGTTCAGTGGACAGTTAATTTCCTTCATGTGCAATGAAAACCATTTATCTCCACGTGTTGATTTTGAATGCCTGAATGCTTGAATAAACTCACTAATACTTTCACTTTGAATGGATGGCTGGAATGGACTTAAACTACATTTTGCTGTTAATACATACACTTACTTTTATGTAAGTTATGTTTTGAAAGCAGGGCTTACTTGCTTATTTACTTTGCTTGTGGTGAAGTATTTTCACATTGTGTTATTAGTACTTTCACATTGTGTTACTAGTACTTTTACTTCTTCAAATCAATTCAATTCAGTTTATTTATATAGCGCCAATTCACAACAAAAGTTATCTCATGACACTTTCCAATTAGAGCAGGTCTAGACCAAACTCTTTAATTAAATTGTATTACAGAGAGCCCAACATTCCCCCTTGAGCAAGCACTTGGTGGCTGTGACAAGAAAAAAACTGCCTTTTAGAAGGCAGAAACCTCGGAGCAGAACCCGGCTCAAGATGGGCGGCCATCTGCCTTGACCGGTTGGATTGAGAGAGAGAGCAGGAGAGAGAGAGAGAGAGAGAGAGAGAGAGAGAGAGAGAGAGAGAGAGAGAGAGGCAAGGAGAGGTGATATATTATATAATACAATAATATTGTCACAGGTGATCAATAATTTTATACATTACAAAGAAGGATGTACAACCACACAGGCATTAGAACTTGTATCTTACAATGGCGCTCATACATCTCGTTGGCTTCACTCCTTCTATTATATTTGCTTTTTCTATTTTCTGAGCTCAACATTGTATGACAACACAAACGCTGGACATATGAACTGGGAACTGAATTATTAGGACTGGAAAAGATTTTTTTAAATTATTTATTTATTTTTGCATTTGAAAGACAACCTGGTCCGGTTCTATAGCATTATGTCTAATTCTTCTATTTAACTAAAAGAATTATATCGGAATGGTTAACATTGCCAATAGTCTTGGTATTCCAAAAACATCTCACATACAATACAGTGTGTTTGCCTGGACAGCAGAGCTTGGAGCAGCTTTAAGAGGAGTTCACAGAGCTCCTCTTCAGTGGAATTGTACCAGAGCTGTTTGTGCCTTGGAGATGTTATTAATTCCATACCAGGTTTTTAAACAGTACAGTGTCTCCGCTGCACACTGCAACCTCATTCTCTCTCACTGTAGCTTCTGAGGGGAATACAAATAGGGTTTCATACAGCCGAATAAACAAATGCTTAGTTTAACCGAGTGGCCTTTTACAGGGGGCCCAGTGCCCTTCTTTTTACAATTTTCTCCATTTCTGAAATGTCAGCTCTCCTCTGCACGCTGTTTATCTTACCATCTAATTCCTGTCAGTGAGAGAGAGGCACAGAAAGACAGACGGGTTACCAGCTTCGCAGTTTTTTTTATAGAGCAGTTATGGAGGGGTTGGCCTTATTGGGCGTTTGAACAATGTTCTGGTAGCACTCTGTCATTTCTCACACTGTGACTTTTAGGAGCTTATGACGGATGGTTTGCCGCCTCTCGCTTCTTCTACATTAAACTGAGAATGGTACTGCTGAAAGGAGGCCTGTAATGCACAAATAACCGGCAGCCATTTTAGAATAAATGCATGGCTGTGGCAGCGGGACGGGCAGACCTTTGGGTGAACCCCAAATGGAGCCTTCTGTTTCCTATTTAGCCAATGCCTGTGATCTGTCACAGATATGTATATGCAGACTCCTCTCTACCCACTCTGCCACTGAAAGCTGTTTCTGGTACAGGGAGGGGAGAACAGCCAGCCTCATCTAGTGTCACACCAATTTAGTTGTTTGTAGATATATATGGTTGATAATATCTTATTTTTTAATAATATCCTTTAACAAATACTCCTGTCAGGTTGGTTTGCCATCCCCTTAAAACAATGATTATTTAGTTTATTTAGATTTAATACATCTTTATTCGACCGATCACTGAAGACTGAAGGTCGTGTTTGTGTGTTTGTCCTCCTGTCTAACTGTCTTTCTTTTTTTGTGTTTATCAGCAAGATCTCTCAGAAAGTCAGAAACATATTTGGCGGATATGTGGTGGACCGAGCTTTTGGTGCAAAGATCACTTTTTTCACATTTCACGAGGATCCGGGATGTCTGCCTGTTTTTGTGGCAATATTATTTTCATACTTAGTTGTGTTTGTGAGAAAGTTTCAAGTCTTTCCCTCTCTGAATAAAATATGCAATGTTTTTTGGCAAATATGATAATGTTGAATGCACATTAGACTGTCAGTAGCTTCAGTGCAGAAACACTGGTATCAAGCCAAAACACATTACTCGGACACATTTATTCCCACTCAGTCATGATAGTCAAAATAACTGTGCCATGGTGGGGGGACATTTTGGGACTTGGGGGAATGAAGTCCCAAAATGTCCTTCCATCTCACTGTCAGTGGTTTGAGAATACAATAAACAGAAGAAACAGTCAAGGAACAGTAGCTGGGATGTGGAGCATCAACAGGTGACAGAGCTGGGGAATAGTAAGTGTGTCAACATACAGTGATGTTTGTGGGTTTAAAGGAGAGGTTCAAAATTGTTTCATCATAGTACAACCCTCCTTTGTCCTTTGTATGGTCAGACAGTTGACTGCAATAATTCTGCATTGTCCTTACATGTCAAGTATTTTTTTTTTTTTTTACACTATTGATCCAGGTGCCATTTTATATTGTTTACTCCAACAGAGGTCATTTGTTCTTTCACCAGTAAAAGCACAGCAAGTTCAATCCAGCATCATGGCAGTGCATTAAAAGGTGACAAAATTTAATCAATAGGCTTCGTGCACATCAGAACAAACTGCCCATTTTTTCATGACAATAAAGATTCTTGTTCATTGTTATGACCCTGAGTCATCATTTATTTTGCAAAGTTCTGGGTGCTGTGTTTTATCCCTCCCTGCCCGAAGGTGGTGCTGTCAATTCTATTGTATATGTGTATTCTTGCTCTGTTCTCATTTGCAGATGGTGGCTGCTGATTGGTTGGGAGACTGATGGCACTTCCTTTAAAATGGCATGTCAGTTCAGTGGTCCCTCTTCTCCCTGGTTCCCAACCTGACTGTACCATGTGGATCCTGTTTTCTGTTGAGACGATGAGTGATGTTTGTGGCAGTGAACTTTCATGTCAAATAAATAGGGTGGATTAGATAGATTGTATTTTGTGACCATGTAATTCAATTCAATTTATTTATATAGCACCAAATCACAACACAAGTTATCTCATGACACTTTCCAATTAAAGCAGGTCTAGACCGAACTCTTTAATTAAGTTTTTAGTACAGAGAGAGATCCAACAAAAACCCCATGAGCAAGCACTTGGTGACAGTGGAAAGGAAAAACTTTTTTTTTTCGAAGGCAGAAATTTCAGAGTAGACCCCAGTTCTAGGTGGGCAGCCATCTGAGAGAGAGAGAGAGAGACAATGAGAGAAAGAGAAGGGGGGACGAAGAGAGCGCTCACAGGCAGAGATGCTTAATGAACTGACTGGCCTCCATATTTACTGTTTCCTGCATGTTTGTGAGGTCAGATGTTTTTAGCAGGTTTACCTTCTTTTAAAACCTGCATATATGCATTCATTTTCATGTAAGAGTGCTTCAGTGAACAAATCATGGCATACATGAGGCAGGTGACTTCATTCATCTCACTTCTGAAGTGCCAAAAAAATGATATCCGGCAGACCAAGGTCTTCTGTTTCTTTCCCAGCTTTGGTTCCTTTTCCTTCCTGCCATCTTAGTCACATTGCTTATCAATAAAAGGTATAAAACACCCCCAAAATAATGTTTCAGTTTGAATAGTTTACTACGGTGCTGTGCAACACCATGTTATTAGCAAGCAAAAACAGGAAACAAGATGTGAGGGTCTGTATTTAGTTCTTGTAAGTTCTTGTAAATTATGATATATGGGAGTCTGATCTATCTCACGCACAAAGGTTTTGTCTAAACTTGTCTTTTGGTTCGTTTGTCTGTCAACTGGCAAATTCATGAGAATAACAAGAAAACAAAAATTAATATTGTGCTCTTTCTGAACACACCTTTGGCTTGCATACTTGAAACTGAAATGAGCAGCTGGGGTGGGGGCATTTGGGAATTGACAGTGGTTCATAAATAAAATCAGGGAGTGAGTCTTTATAACATTTACTAGAGTTGAATAAGAATGTATTTTCTGTTGCACGCAGAGCTTCGGTGTCTTCTCTGCTCCTACTGCTTACTATGCATTCATCCTGGCAACTGTTAACATGCCCCGCAGGCACTGAGAGGAAGGTTCAGATGTGACTTTAACAAAGCCGAAGGACTCTGTCTGGGGAAAGTAGCACTGGGAGTCACTGTAGCCTCTTCTTGTCTTGTCTGGTATGATCACTGCTAAAATGCTTTCTAGGACAAGATAATAAAATTCTTTGTAGATATACATTATGCTGCTATAGTGAATATTATGAATGAAGAATATGGAGACAGAAAAGAGATTAAAAAAAAAATGGAGACCAGAAAATTTCTGGAAACAATACAGTGTTTTTCTGGCTTTTATGTTTTGATTATAAGTAACTTCTTGCGGTCATGTGAATTAGAAATTGGGATTCATTGAATCCAAGTGTTCGATTTGCAGTGCAGTGTAATGTTGTTGTGCTGCAAATCTCTAAAAGAGGTTCACTAACAAAGACCATGCCATTTTGCTGTTCAAAAGTATTTTATTTGGAATAGCCAAAGATTTGGGATGGTAAGAGGAGATGAATAGGGTCTAGGGGAAGGGATGAAAGGTTCGAGGGGAAGAGATGAAAGGGGAAGAGAGTCTCTCTGGCAGGAGCATCAGGGCTGCATCCACACTAATACGTTTTCATTTTGATACAATGTTTTATAATGAATATGATCGCCATTCAGACACACATTTTTAATTGCGGAACTGAAACATTCTGTGCCCTGCGATTGACTGGCGACAAGTCCAAGGTGTACCCAGCCTCTTGCCCGTAGTTAGCTGAGATAGGCTCCAGCTCCCCTGCGACCCTGACGGACCCTAAGCGGTATAGAAAATGAACGAATGAATAAATGAAACATTCTGCGTCCACATTAGAGCCCTAATACGCAGATCACAAGGCCATTCATACATATAACAATTGCTTGACAATTCATGCAATTGTCGCATGGCCAAACATGCATACTGGGCATGCGCAAGCTGGTATAAACAAGGAAGCAGACTGTAATGTCTGCAGTTGTCGGAGAATTACCTTAGCAACAATGGCTTTGACTGGGACTCGTGCCAAACTAAATACATTTACAGCGGTTCGAGGAGAACTACCCCTCACCTGATAGCACTAATGCATCAGGAAAGGTGTTTTCCTCATAAGACGGATGAAATTACCAAAGGTAACATCAGTGAGAGGAAGGCTCTGCAGAGGGTGGTAAAGGCTGCACAGGGGGAGGGCCCTCCGCATCATGAAGGACTCCACCCATCCTGCACATGGACTCTTCCAACCCCTCCCCTCAGGCAGGCGGCTGAGGAGCATCCGGAACAAGACCACTAGGCTCAGAAACAGCTTCTTCCCCGAAGCTGTTAGACTGCTGAACTCTAGCCATGCCCTGTAGTCCCCATACCCATACACACACACACACACCTCACTTTTACCTCATACTTTTATGTTTTTATAGTCTACTTACTGCTCCTGAGTCCTAATTTTGTACCATAAACATGTGAATGTGAGCTGGTATGACAATAAAGTTCCTTGAATCCTTGAATCCTACATACCACTGCCACAACCATCCCCGCCACCCCAGGGAATGGGGGCAAGTGGCCATTATCACGTGATACAAGCACAATGAATCATGGAGGGCAACATCAGACTGACGAGATGCAAGAGACTGTGGGTTTTTACGTCATCATGCTGGACTAGTTTGCAGGTTTACTGGTCTGGTTTAATGGACTAAAGATGAAACATATATCACTGAGATGGCTGAGGATGGATCTGAGGTGGGCCTGAGAAAGCCAGAGCCAAGACCTTTGATAATGTGTTCTGGCAGGCCTTGTCTGGATATGGTTGAAGCAGATCCAATGCAGAGGAAATAACCGGAGTAAAGTTTGGGAAAAATTCCTGACTTGGACAGGATTTGGTAAAGATGGTGGTGGAACCAGAAATGCATAACCTAATTCAGTGATGAAGAGAGGGGAAGCATGGTTGGCTAGCCTCTGGTTTATGTATGAAAGGATGAGTTTGTATGCTGTGGATAGGAGGACAAGTAGGCGGTGAGTTCAGAGCAATGGAAGAAACCAAAGAATGCCAGGAGGAACATGGATTCAAGGGTCAAGGTTGCTTGCTGTGGCTCTGCTTTCTGCTATAAGCCTTTGATTAGCATGCTGATGTGGGGATGAGAAATGGAAGGGGCTGGAGCTTGGGTGTGAAGATGATCATGGATGAAGTAAATTCAGACCATGAATGCATCATCGAAAAGATCATTGTCCGAGGCATTGAGAACCAGTTTGTAATCTATGAAGATCTAAGATTTAAACTTTGTTGAAGTAACAATATGGCCCAGAAGTGCAAAAACTGGTAATGAGAGACAAATGGGTTAGACCCACCTATACTGTGGGACAGTGCAGGTGGTTAGATGGGTGAGGTGTGGGGGATTAGATGACTGAAGCACAGGGGTGCAGGTGGTTGAGAGAGGGTGGCATGGTCTTGCTCCTGAACTTTCATCATAATAACTTCATTCATTTGTTAGCCAAAACAATCCTTAATCATAAAGATTTCATGTCAGAAAGAGTCATAAGAATGAGCTGTGTGTAACCAAATATCAATTGCTTTGTTTTGTCCTCAGGTTACATACATACATGTATGGCTGTCCACAGCCAGGGTCTGCTCCAAGGTTTCTGCCTTCTAAAAGCAAGTTTTCCGTTACCACTGTCACCAAGTTCTTACTCATGGGGGAATGTTTGTCTAGACCTGCGCTATTTGGTGTCATGAGATAAATTCTGCTGTGATTTGGTGCTATATATATAAAAATTGAATTTAACGGAATTTTGAAAGTCCATCCAGATGTTGCATATTAAGAGGAGTGGTAAGAAGAGCATCATAGTTTGAAGCTTATGACCACTGACTAACCTGCTTTATTTAAGGTGAGAGTGGGAATGTGTTGTTTATTCCCTTATATGATTCACATCTTTCAAGCTACACACCTCCAGTTCGTGCCATAGGTATCATAAGAAAAAAAACATTATACAGTTTCCTGGGCGGAAATATACTTTTCATGAAATTAATAGTTTATGGCAGAAATATCAAAAAGCTAAATCAGATTGGTTACTAAATTGGTTGCTAACTTATTGGTTATTAAATTTATCTTATGAATGTGCAGTACTTATAAAAAAAATACTTTTTACATTATTATAATTTACAATGTTCCTGTTTCAACAAATGAAAGTCTTTCTGAGTCTCATTTCCAAACAAAGATCTATGAGACATGTCTGGCTCTATCTATAAAGCTCATTTTAGACATTAGAGGAAAATGCATTTGATAAATATTCTACAGCAGCGAACATGGATCTGGTGCATATTCTCAAACAGTCCCTATTAGTGGGTGGAAACCAACACTGATCGTCGCAGCTTTATTAGGCATATGCAGGCTGTGCTGTGGATGCAACGTGATGAGCTATGAAGTGTGCTGCCTGCTGGGTGATTGATACGTGTTATCAATGCTAGATAGAAGGAAATTGCTGTTGTCCATCTCATTTGCACCCATTGATCCATCTGATGGCTGGAGGGAGGGAGGAAGGGAGAGGCTGAGAAAGACAGAGAAATGGTTGATGTTGCCATGTTGGATGCAGGTGGAACTCATTACACAACACTCAGCACCATCACAGCACAGTGTGGAGGGTCTCCTCTCCCCTGCAAAACAGAGGTTTGGCAGCGCTTGACAATATGCAGAAAAACATATATCTCCACATACTCCAAGAAATTCTTGGTTTATGTGGAGTGTTTCTTGTTTCTATACATAGACCAGATTTTTCAAGAGGTGATATTTTAGCATTTACATCCTCAAAACCACTGAAGCTTCCAATGAACACCTGAAACAAAGAGAAACATCATATTTCCGCCATATTTTCTACATAGGTTTCCTTTAACTCTAATTAAATGCTAACTAAGTGGCCATTAACCACAGTAAATTAAAATTTTGACCTGATGATGGCATTAGATGAGAAATTTGGATCAAGGTGATAAAGCAACTGACTGACATTGTCTTCCCTAAAGCAATGGCACTAGCATGGCTAAAAATTAGTATAGAGTCTGATCTCATTCCCAGGGCATCAAATACAGCTCTTTTGTCATGAAGTACCCTTTAGAAAGATAGCACCATTCCAGATGGCAGCCTGTAGCCACATCTATCTATCTATCTATCTATCTATCTATCTATCTATCTATCTATCTATCTATCTATCTATCTAGTGTCTGAATGAGACACACTAGGCTTTCATGTACCTCCAATGCTAACCTATCTGTATCAGTATGAGATGATCAGACCAATTGCACAATGTTACCCAGCATACCTCTGGATGAAATGCGAGCGGCATGTGACAAAAGCTTACATCCTGAGATGGGAACAGGTTAGCATATAGTCTGCTATTAGTATGTAGTCAAAGCATATCACTGACTTCCTGACAAACAGGAAACAGCATGTGAGGCTGGGGAAGAATGTCTCGGACACCCGGACCATCAGCACCGGCACCCCCCAAGGCTGTGTACTTTCCCCTCTGCTCTTCTCCATCTACACCAACTGCTGCACCTCCGGCCACCAGTCTGTCAAGCTGATTAAGTTTGCAGACGACACCACCCTCATCAGACTCATCTCGGACAGGGATGAGTCCGCCTACAGGAGGGAGGTGGACCGTCTGGTGTCCTGGTGCGGTAACAACCACCTGGAGCTGAACGCCCAGAAGACAGTGGAGATGATCACTGACTTTCGGAAAGTGCCAGCTCCATCGCTCCCCCTCACCCTGACAGACACCCCCATCTCCACGGTGGACTCCTTCCACTTCCTGGGTACCACCATCACCCGGGACCTCAAGTGGGAGCTGACCATCAGCTCCCTCATCAAAAGGGCCCAGCAGAGGATGTTCTTCCTGCGGCAGCTGAGGAAACTCAAGGTGCCAGTCAAGATGATGGTTCAGTTCTCCACTGCCATCATTGAGTCCATCCTCACCTCCTCCATCACCGTGTGGTACGCTGGGGCCACTGCCAGGGACAAGCACAGACTGCAGCGTGCTGTGCGCTCTGCTGAGAAGGTGATCGGCTGCAGCCTTCCATCTCTCCAAGACCTGTACACCTCCAGGACTCTGAGGCGTGCAGGTCGGATCACAGCTGACCCTTCTCACCCTGGACATGGACTCTTTGTGAAACTCCCTTCAGGCAGGAGGTTACGGTCCATTCGGACCAAAACCTCACGCCACAAGAACAGTTTCTTCCCCTGTGCTGTTGGTCTGTTGAACACCAGCTGACTAACATGCTGCCCTGCACCTTAGCAATTGATTTTGCTCATTCACTGTCCACCTGCTGTTCATTTGCACTGTTTACCTCAACCACTTGCACAATACTCCACCCTGCACTACCTCACTTTTTGACTACCTCCAGAAAAATATTTATTTTGTGTTACCTTATTCTATTTTATTTTTATTTTTATTTTATTCTTCAATTATATGTTACTTCTATGTATGTTCTATCACAAAAGCACCAATCACCAAGACAAATTCCGAGTAATGTGAAACCTCTTCACTTACATGGCAATAAAGTCTTTTCTGATTCTGATTCTGATTCTGATTCTACATCTGAGTTTGAAGTCAAAAGCTTATTCCTGTAGTACTGGGTGAATAGGACAAGCTTTGCCAACACAAAAACCTGATTGACTAAGTGATTATGGATTGACTTGAAATAACATAGCACAGAAACACGGTAGCAATGATCAATTAACAATGAAGACAAATCTATAAAGGAACCTCAGGGATCAGCACTTCTAAAAGAGCTGGGAATTGTAACATTGGACGTTAGAATAAAATACAGTGCAACTTTCCTACACAAAAAGAAATGAATTTCGGGCACCTGAGCACTGCATCTGCCATAACTGAAAAAGTGAACTAGCCTGTTCAAACATTCACACTCAGCAAAGATAAATGAAACAATTGTTGGCCTAATAGCAGCAGCCAACCACCAGCAGGAGCAGGAGACAGTTTGTGTACGATACCCCAAAGTGTCCCTAAGCAAAGGCATGGTGTGCCAGCAGGGAGTCAGTCTCATTACACAGAGCCTTACATGGGATGTTAAGCTCTCCGCTGCCTCGGATCCTCATTTGTCCGGGAGGAGACTGGGAGCCACAAAGGGAGATTGAGACTCAAACCTCTGTCTCCTCATCCTGGCCCCACCTCATCTTTCTCCACCCGCGCAATATCCCTAAAGCTCCCCTGCAACAGTGGAAGCAATATTTTGTGACAGAATCTTTCAGACTATTAGGCACCCAGAGGCACCTCTGGGAGTCATCTCTCTCTCTCTCTCTCTCTCTTTTTCTCGCGCTTTCTCTCTCTCTGTCTGACTCTTCTGTTGCTGTCTCCGTTTCAATCTCTCTCTCTCTCCTGGCAACACAGCTGTTATCTCCCTGAGATGAACGTTCACATGCTCGCGCATATATATATATATATATATATAAACATTTCCTTGTGCACATTCACCATTCAAACTCCCCCACACCAAACACGCACACACACAAAGACAGAGAATCATTCACCCGTGCACATTAACCCCTATCTAAACACACACGGAGACACACCAAGACACCCACCGCCTTCGGCAACAGTGAACTCGTCTTTGCTTTATTCTGCATTTCTTCACAGCAGCAGCTACAACAGAAGAGTAAGAGTGATGCATATGTTAAAGAAACACAGAGGCACATACAGAGGTAAATGAAAGGAAGGAAACATGAAACACGAAACATGAAACATGAAATGATGTTAACTGAGAAAAGCTAGACACAATCGTGTGTAGTCACAGATCAGAATTTGTAAAACATTGAGAACATAAGCATTGGTGATAAGCACTGATTGAAAAAGTATTAAAGGGGCACTTCACTCAAATGGTGAAAACAAACAAAAAAGCATATATATGTGTGTAATATATATGTGTATATAATGACATGTACATTTCTAATATCTGTCTGCACCCAAATATGATGTAGGTGAAAGGAATGTTGCTTGCAGAGCTCAGCAATTGGATCCATTCATCCATTTTATAACCTGCTTACCTGTTAAAGCAACCCTCTCTCCTAACAGTTAAGCTTACATACACCTAATTTTCGACAGCAAATGGGTTTTAAAGGAAGCGGTTTTGCTCTCCAGATTGCATTTTCTGTCAACAAAAGTTGCAAATGCACTTAATTCAAGTATCTAACATTTTTTTAAAACATATGCCACTGTACAATGTCCATTGACAGTGTATTTCATTTGTCTATCTACAAAATATCTGATTTTTTTGCAGTATCACCTGGCAGTGACTACAGCACTATTTGAGAACCAGCAGTGCTTTGTTAAGTAAGGACCAAGGTCTGATTAGGTACATATAAAGTTTGCAGTGACTTCAAGTATGAAACACAAAATGATAATCAACCTTTGATGAACTCTGTACACCCACAATCCGTATAGAGTATCGGCCATGTCCTGCAACTCCTGTGAGGTACATAAATATACATACACACTCGAGGAGTAGGCTTAATGAAACCTCACCTCACCATCCATTTACTGATCTGGAACAATGTTCAATCTGGAGCAATTTAAAGAAGTCACACAACGGAAGAGTAAATGCTAAACACAACATTTTTTTTTAGGTTTTATTATATAGATCTCTTGGAACTAAAGAAACAGCCTAAGCCCATATCTTGAAAACCACATTTGTGGTTTTTACATATCCACTTTTGTACAGTTTAAACAAATCAAATATGTTTTATGTAGCTTTCATTGTGTTGTTAGGTATGTTCTACCAACGAGGTAGGTATTTCAGGTATTTCCTGCTGATTCTGGCATGGCACTTTTTTGCCTGTGACTGGGTCAGGCGGGTGTGTTGGCAGGAACTCGGTCCTGCAGTGCCATTTTGGCTTCACTTTTGTTCAGTGCGCTTTTATTTAATGTCAGTTCAATCTGACCCACTGTTTTGTTTCATCTAGGTTTCTTTCTCAAGGCTTTCATTTGTGATATATTCAGACATTACATTATATTATGCATATTATACCTCCATGATGGTGCCACAGAGAGGTTTGTTTCAAAGTGTCTATACTTTGGTGTGTGACCCTGCAGCAAAGAGCTCTCCTAAATTATGTGCTCATGGAGTGAAATCCCATTATCTGGCTACTGGGAGGTACAACTGTCTGACCCTTAGGTTGAACCTAACTAACATGAGTTCTTGCTCAACCAGTTACAAGACGCTGGACACATGTTGATACATCAGTAACAATAATCCGATCATATAACACAGACAATTAACAAAAAAAACAAAAAAAACTCAATACATCCCTACCCTGTTTGAGGCCCTAATCTCCAAGGCCACTCGTTCCTACTTTAGATGTTTTTAGACATAAGATATATGATGATAATTTGGATATTTAACAACAGTGGAGCTCTATATCACAGAGGAAGAAGGCTTTTTTTTTTGGCCACGAGGTAATGCAAATACTGTTTCAGATAAAATATCGACATTTCTCATTCAGTCCAAACACTTGGTGGTTTTGGTTATTTTTAAACAAATCAGGGGTGTAGTTGAAAAAGCATTGACATAAGGCTAATAAAAACAACGAAAAACTTTTTCCATTTCTTCCAAAGAGCTGATATACAATTTCTGATTACCAAATAAATAAATAAAAACAGAATGCAATTATTTGCAAATGAAATGAGTTTACGAACAACGACTTTAAGAAGTGTTCCCGAGCCCATGTAGTAATATCCTTTGGGGGGGTTTAACTAGATATTTGTCGTCAGCAAAGTAACAAAGCACATCACAGTCAACATAGCACACTGTGGGAAAAAAAAAAAACACAAAAAAAACCACAAAAAACTATAACATGTACACAAATCAGTGTCAGTGACCCCCAATCATGTCTTCACACCTTCAGGGAAAGGAACTTCATGAACTAATGGATGAACTGCCTGGCTTATTTTTTCCCCTCCTCATCTCCTCTTTTGGCTCGTCTCTTCAGAATTAAGTTGCCTGGAGCTGAGCGCAGCTTGCATTCATCAGACAGCTTTTTCTCTTCGTTATGGCTCTCTATATAAGGCTGTTGATTTCTTCAAGTGAATACGTGCCGTATGTCGCTGGCAGAAAATTACTATATGGCTTATTAATCTTTGTTCGTTACAAGATAATGGCTGGTTAGTTTGAGATCATTTCCAGAGCAGGAAGCTAAACATATTGGCTGTCTATTACTTTTATTATTTACAAGCCATTTTATTATTTTTTTTTTGCTTATAATTGAGTCCTAAAATCTTCTTTTCTCAAAGACTTTGGGACTCAATAACAGAGAAAATGTTAAGCTGAAGATTTGCAGTGCAATGTTCTCAGAGAGGTTAAAGTAAACCAAGCTCCGTTCAGAGGGGATCACTCAAGATTAATTATTTGTAATTACTATTTCCTAATTTGAAACCAGTCGGCCGATCATGACAGCGATTCTCCTCCTCAACCACGGTTTTAATTCCAGCCTAAAATGCTGTCTGTTATTCAGCTCACTCAGCGGTGGTCTGATAACTCTGCTGCCGCTCCACAGAGGCTCCTCTGGGTTTCAACTCATTTTCACATGCTTTACTCACCAATTGTGCCACATCCCCAGTGGCATTCAGTACACTGTTTAATTTCTGTCTGTGAAAGTGAAGACAGATGACATGGAAGCATTTAAAGAATAATTATATGTATTTTCAACCTTTCTTGATTTTGACACTGCGACAATTGAATATGTTGAAAAATAATGTCATTTCATTGTGCAGCTTTTTGTTTCTGAGCTTGAAGTATTACCCAATTAAGTGCCCAAACTAGCTGCAACAATTGTTTCAAATGTCTTTTGTCAACACTAGAGGCCTTTGCACACCGGCAGTGTTTTCTTTTATTTATTTATTTTGTGCCATTCATTTGCATGTTAGTATATTTTGTCAAACTGCCTAATTTATACAAGTTGCAAAAAAGCAATATCGGTTGACTTCGGAGGATTAACCTTGATTGCCCACCATGTAGGCTGCTTTGTAGGATTTACTGATGGGAAACCGAAGCTGTTATATAAGCTGTTATTTCATCTCACAGAACACGGGGGTTGCTGGTCAACTGTTGCCTCGATCGGTTAGTCTGTTTTCCACAATGGAGCTACCCAATCTTCCTTTCTCAGAAAAGGAAATTAGCCTTTTAGGTTAAGCAAAACCTTTTTAAGCACAGATGTCACTCAAAACAATCACACAAAAGGTTAGTTCCTTAAGTATACTGCAAGCATTAAATTACAGAGCTACTGGTTTATTCTTTGATTAGTTTTTGGATTTCTTTTTTGTTTTTGGATTTGCCTCAGCCTTCTCCCTCAGTATTTTTTTGTGTGTCTGTTTGTTGACTGGAATCAACTTATTAAAGAATCTTATTAAAGTTCACTTTTCATTTCTTCAACCTGCCTGCCTGGTGGGCTACATTTTGGTTCTCTTCTTGACTAAAAAAAACAAAGCACAACAAAGGATTTGACACTAGGATTCGAAAATATCCAACATTTTTATCTCAGCTTTCGATACCTTGCAATGTTTCAGTTAGAAAAAAAGAATAAGTAACAATTACCACCAAGTATTGTGATAGAATAAGTCTACAGACCAAGGTAGTGAGCTCACAGGCAAACAAGTTGGAGTTAACGTCTGCATTTACACGAACACATTCTGATGCTCAGCGATCGTGGTCAGGGAAACCTGTGTGTAGCTGATGCCGAATTCCAGACCATTTCCCTTCTTCCTTTCATCTGTCTCCGGAATTCCCACAGTACTTTTTCATTCTGGTTTACATTTAATCCAGACATAGGCAACCACAGCCACAGAACGCATCAACACACCCCTTGGATCTCAAACCATTTTGCCATATTGCTTACATCTGTCTACTCAACCATCAAACCATGGACCAAGGATGGCATCGACAGGCTACAAGGATGCTTTGAAGCCAATGACGAATAACCTCATAGCTCTTTCCAGTAACATCAGTGAGCAAGTGGATACAGTCCCATCATACAGTATCATTCCGACTAAAAAGGTTACAATCTTCTTTGACCCCAAACCTTAGGTGACTAAAGAACTCAAAGAAATCCTCAACAGAAGAAGGGGAGCTTCTTCACTGGCTCAGAGTCTACATAAAGGGAGTTAAGAGGAAAGCCAGACATGCCATAAAACTGCCAAATTTAAATATAAAGACAAAGTGGGGCGAACATTTACACAAGGGAATCTGGATTCAACTTGGCAGGGCCTTAAGAGCACAACAGCTGTGAACACCAGTTCCACCAACGATAAACTCATTCAGGTTGCAGACAGTCGCCAAAAATCACTCTCCAATGATCTCAATTCCTTCTACACTACACTTCCTTCTTCACACTTTGCTTCCTCTGCTTTTGAGTTTCTAACAGAGTGATGTGGCAACTCGTGAAACATAATGTGAACAAGACCAAAGAGATGGTGGTGACCTTCTACAATAAGCAGACAGAATTGGTTTCAGCAGATATCACCAATATCCACAGCAAGCCTGTCCATATCTTTGACGAGTATAAGTAACTTTGCAGAGGAAACTCTTAGGAAATGCTTGGAACTTCTGAGGAAGCTCAACTCATTTGGGGTCAGCAAGCACGTCCTGTTTTACTGCAATGAATTTATCATGACTTTCTCCTTCACCTATTGATTCCACTCCAGCAGCCTTCAGCATGGGAACTCCAGTGGAGTAAAGTCAAAGTCTGCTCCAAAATTAAGGTTTCTCACATGTAGTATTTTTTGCATTTGAGTGACTTGAGTGACTTTGCTTCTTTTGTGCCTCACCAACAGACTTTAAAGCAGGCCTACTGCAGTAACAAGCCTGGCCTCTGGCCTATATGTACAGACCAGAGCCTGGGAAACCACATTGCCCACCAAAACAAACATACAATGCAGTTAAGATTAGCCTTCCCAGGATACCCCATGCTAGCTAACCTACTGTGCTGCATCAGATCCACAGCTTCCATTGGGTGAGATCCGCAAAGGCCAACCCTCCACCATGACATCATCCAAGGTGATGCAATGTGATACAAGTGACCGCTACACGTTGCCTCTGGCTTAGTATCCACTGTGAAAGGTGTGCATGCTGCTGATAGAAGTGCCTTGAACAACCACTTCTAAGATTAGAACTTCATCCTATGTGGCGAATGCTCTATTTATAGTTAGAAGTAACAAAATGGGCTCAAGAATCTCACTTCACTAGACTAGAATCAGGGGAAATTCTTCACACACATCACACACATCAGATTCCTGACAACGAAAGCCATGGACTGTCTCCTCTTAAATCGTTGAATGCTTGCAGACATGGAAAGAGTAGCCAACTTGCTCTACAGCTTTCCAATACCAAGAAGGACCTATTCCTCTTCACTAACTTGACCCTGCTGTCCCTCCACTGGCTCACTGAGGAGATTAGCCACCAGTAACCGCCGATTAGTGGTATGGACCTTGTCCACATCAGATCTGTGACACAGCGCAGTAAGAAGGTTTTAGCTCTGGGCACATAAAGTTAATCTTATGTTTTGTTAAGTTGATTTTTTTATTTTCCTTTTTTCTAAATAGTATTGAGAATTTCGGTGTACTGCTGCCACACGTGTTTGTGGTTTGTTTATGTATTGCACATCATAGCTTGTGAATGTTACTCTACACTTGTGATCCGGGGCAACACTCCGCTGGTGTTGGTTAGACGTCCAGAAACCATTCCTGCTCATCAGCTGAGCTGCTCTGTTCCGGGTAACAACAGATGGGTAGCTCGTCTAGGACTGCAAGAGCTGCGCTGCTGAGCATTTCTCCCTCTGTTCCCTCCTCCTCTTTCTCTTTAACAACCCACATATCCCTACACCCCTCCACACACACACAACGTACACATGGCTTCAGGCCTGCCTGAACTGCTACCTCATCCATCTGTTTTGTAGCTGACTGACACAGTGTCTCAGTTCCCAGATTTCTGTACATTCTGAAAGCACTATTATCATGTAAACTATATACCCCGCACTATAGTATTATCGTACAATAATTAGCATTATGTTAGTATCACAATGTATATAGTCATTTTTTTTGCACTGTATATCACATAATGCATATCTTTGCAAAGCTGTGTTGTATGTTTTGATTTTTTTTTACATATTTTATTTATTTTTTTATTTTTTACTAGAATGTGTACTTGTTGTGTACTTTGTGCACCTGCAATTACCCCTCAGGGACAAATAAAGTGATTTGAATTTAAATTAATTGAACTGAACAAGTAGGAGCTGCCAAAATGGCCTCAGTGCTGCCCCTTGTGCCTGATGGGGGTAAAACAACCACTATCAACTAACGTTCTCTTTTCGTATGTAGGCAATGACATTTGCAGTGGGTGTTTTCTAGTGCAATACAATAAAAGCCACACAAAGGTAAGATTTACGTTTTACTGACATTTTGAAACTGTATGTTTTGCTTTTACAAGAAACTAAGATTTAAAGCTGAATTCTTTTTATTAGTTTGGTAAATATATGCTGTGTAATTTTCCTCATTCCTGATAAAGAGAAGCACAAAGCTATCTTTATCTTTTTGGGATGAGACCAAACAGTGCTAAGAAGCAAACAAACATGATTCTTTCAATCTGAATCAAACCAAACAACAAAAAGAGTACTCTTTGTGAAAACTGCAAAATGGAAACTTTAGCACAACATGTTGCCGACAAATCAGAAGCATCTGGAACTGAGAATAAAACCACAGAAGGATTTAGAATTGTCACTGTCTGTTCTTTTGCCTCATGTGTTACTGACAGTCATCACTTCACAACAGAAGCGGGCAACAACAGGTTGTGGATTATGACTTTAATGAAGCATTAATATGTTTCCACCACCTCTGGCTTCTGCTGCTGCTCGCTGAGAGAGAGTGAGGGAGGTATGAGGGATGGAGAGAAAGAAAGAGGAGGGGTTGGGGGTTGGATACTTGCATCTCCTCCAGTCGAGCAGGCTCTGGAGGTTTAAATGATTGTCGTGGGGCCGACGTCTGCTGCAGTCATATTAAACAACAGCTTGTCTACAGAAATAAGCTGCAGGGCTATTGGTTTACTCTCCATCTCCTTCCCTCGCGTCTTCTTCTACTGCCGTTTGGGGTGTGCGAGTGTGTGTGTGTGTGTGTGCGTGCACATATCACATATTACACTTGTGTGTTTTTTATGCCTGTCTGTGTTTGTATGAATGTATCTGCGGATGTGCGTGCGTGTTGCATGAACGTGTATTTATATCACCATTTCATAGTGTTTTTTGGTTGTTCCTGTGTGTGTTTTGTGTGCTGTTTTGCGAGCAGTGTGTGCGCACTTGGAAATGTCTCCTTGTGATTGTGTGTGCATGTGTGTGTGCTACAGTGTAAGTGTTATGGGCTTTTTCCAAATAGACACAGTGACTCCCATGTGCCCAGCTATTGATTTAGAAATGACCGGCCTGCTCACTCACACCATCTGCTCTGCTAACGAAGAACGACAGAGAGAGGGAGAGGAACAGTCAATGAGATATTCTCCCAGTCTCTTTCTATCTCGTCTATGCAGCATTTGAAAATTAAACAACTAAAATTAAAGGAACAAAAGAAGGACCGAGTGACGGTGTTGGTGTGTGTGTGTGTGTGTGTGCTTTTTTGTATTGTGATGGTGCTGTTCTAATGGAGAGGTTGCAGGTAAACCATCGGGGTCACTTTGAAGCAGATCAGAAAAAATAGCTGCCGTGCTTTGGAAAAAACAAGATTTTTAAAATAAAACTACATTGAGTTCGATGCCAGAATTAGTATTTTACTTATTCTTGCAGTTCTGAACTTGTTCATATGAACTTGGTATTAACCTGAAGTGGCCTTTATGACAAGAAATTTCCCTTTGTTTTCTGTGGATGTTTTATGGAAATGTGACTCTTCAGATCAGTTTGAGGAATGCTGATGGTTTGTTTGCTATGTGGGACTAACATTGGTCTGGTCTTGGTCATGTCTTAGTTACAGTCCCTACACTCTGGTCTTAGTCATGACCCTGTCTTACATGGTCTTCTAACTAGATCTGCTGAATATATTATAAAACAAAGGAAGGAATTACAATTACATGTCTGTCTCAGAACAATCCCATAGTTCCCTCTTGTTGCACTGATGCTTTAAGAGATCATTACAGACAGCCAGTGAAGTGTCTTAAATGTTGAAGCCCAGTACGTCGGTGCAAGCTGCACCACAGCAGTATTCATGTCAGGTGCTGCTGTGGCCCCTCTGGTCCGTATTAGAAACTGCTCCACATCTGGAAACACAACTACTTTGCTGATAAAAGGGCCTGTGGGTGTGCTAGCATGTGTGCTGACATTCCCACTTGTCTACATTTGTGTTTGGTTATGTGTGTGTGTGAGTATCAATAGAGATGCTACATGCAGGTTGGAAAAGTGTGTTTTATCCCCTTTGACAGGCTGTGTTGAATACTGCATACATCCCATGGCATTAGCTGTTAAAAACACCAGGTATGCTCCATGTAATATTCATTCAGCGCAGCCTGTACAGCATCAGAAGCACAGACCATAATAAGCTTCATATTCACTTTCATTCACACTCACAATGAGCAAACAAACAAACATGTTGAAAGATGTATTAAAGGTACGCGGCACAGTGTTGCATGCTAATATTCCCACACACACACACACATTCATAGAAAAAAAAAGGCATAAAATACAAAAGTACGCAACACACACTGGTAGCATAAAGCAAATGTGTGTGTTGTTTGTTTCTTCTTTCTCTTTTGCTTCTCTCCAAGTCTTGGCGTCTTCGTTCCTCCTCCTCCTCCCCCAGTGGATGTCTCTCTATAGCTTGTTATCCGGTGGCGTGAGGCGGAGTGTGACAATGTGATAATCCATGCCGATGTGTGCCACTGACCCTGTGATGTGCTGCAAGACCTGTCTGCCTCTCTCTCTGTGTGTGTGTGTGTGTGTGTGTGTGTGTGTGTGTGTATCTGAGTGTGTGTCTGCACTCCTTTTAACATTTAGCATCGCTTTCGATGTTTGTTCATTGTGTGCATGTGCGTGTACATGAGCGTGCATTCTGATGTACGGCTGTATCTGAACGCTTCCTTTTCTTGTTCGCTTATCAGGCGCGCAGAGCGATGCATATGTTGCTTCAATCATTCAGGATGTGAGGGAAGTCGCCGTTTGATATCCAATATAAGCAGTGTGAGACTTTCACATTTAGCACAGCTCACACACGTGGAGGTCTTGCTGTTATCGTTAACACATGGCTCAGTCCACCAGAGGGAAAGATGAGGATGCCACTCCAGTCAGTCAAATATATCAGTTTGTTGACACAGCAGTTGTATCTCACATGTAACATCTGCATTGATCAAATATGTGTTTTGGGGAAACGTGATTCCACTGCATTTAAAGCAATGTTCCTGTTGAACTACCAATATTTTTTTCAACTAGATATTCCTTCGGTATTCACATTATGGCTACGTCCATGTTGTTGCCCTGCAGTAATACAACAGAGTGGCTCTCCATAAATCCGTTTGTCATTTCTGCTCTCTCTGCACACTTCACAGCTGCATGTTTCTTCTGCTGAAGAACTAAAATGACCGATTCTTACGTGACACATTAGTGTGCTGCACTTACAATGAAAGAAAACCTACATTTAAAGTCTTCATCCATGATTAATTTATCATTGGAAGCTTTATTCTTCATATATGCTGGCTTGTATTCTTGCAAATTGCAAGTGCATTAAATGAACACAGTCTCTATTTACCTGATAATTAAACTGTTAATTTAACATACTGGAAAATATTTTAAAATTCCAACATAGGACTTTTTTTGAATCTGCAACATGAATTATTAAAAAAATGTCCTCACAGCAGCTAAAACAAAACATAAAAGTGAGTGACGTTTTAAGAAGCTTTTTAGATTTTACATCCAGGATATTGTGACTTGGTGAATGATGTGTGAAAGGATCTTGCCACCCTAATGTCTCTGCTCCTGCTATAGGAGATGCATTAGGGGTGGAGGGAGGGGATTTCATTTTCAGTAATGTTTCTTTACTTCACTGAAAAATTAACAAATATCAAAATCATCATGTGGAAAACCCTGCTACATATGCAGTTATGCCACACAATGACACGTGTGTACTATCATGTTTGTGTGTCTCTCTTTGACTGCCTTGACAAGCTTATATGTGAGCCATTTCGTATTGATCATGTCTTTATAATAACAGAAATGCATTTAACCAGTTAGCATACTTGTTTTTGTTTCTTTTTTTTATTTAAAATGTAGGTTTAATATTCCGCACACTAGTCTACACACACTCCTGTGAGTGTTGGATGTAAATGCATATCCTGCATTTAAAGAAACTGCACAATTTTTATTATTTAAATCCATCCTGAAATCTCTGTAATTATTCTGTATTACTTTGACTTTACCTTTTTTTTTTTTTTTGCCCAACACACCACTTAAGGAGCTTTTTAAACATTTCATTTTACTTTTTTTTTTTTTTTGGACAAATTCATTTCCAACCTCACTCACTTCAACGTGATGGTTTATTTAGATCTGAATGCCCAGCCTTGAGCTAACTAAGATAACCTAGACACACAGCTGTACGTGCACAGAACACACATGGAGTAAACCGAACAGGCATAGAAATGTGGTTATGGTTATTATCGTCATGGAAACCAGCTGGCGGCAAGCATAAAGCAGCCTCTCTCTCTTGCTCTCTCCCTCTCTCTGGACTGCTGGAGAATCGGCCGAAAGTAAAGGTATTACTGTGTTGGACTGGTTCCAAGCATTCACTTCTCACACACACAAAAGCAGTCACACACAGCGCAGCATGTTGAGATTTTCATACAGTCATGCACACACGTGCTTGTGCGTTCACACACGCGCACACACACAGGCATGGTTTTAGGACACAAAAATACACAAACTTCTCAACCATTACTGTGGTGATTATATAGTCAGAGCTCCCTCTGCTGGTGACATGTGTAACTGTAGCTGCCAAAACTGACTTCTACACACCACCACCACCGTCGTCATCGTCACTGTCATCATCACACCACATGATTTGACTTCAATGCAAATAACCTTCAAACAAACAAAACTGTTCTTTCCTCTGAAATATCTTAAAAATTGCAAAATTCATGTTGTTCTACACTGTCTGACAGTAATGTGTGTGTGTGTGTGTGTGTGTGTGAGAGAGAGAGAGAGAGAGAGAGAGAGTTTATTCCATCTCTACAATTTTCTGATGTTTGCGGCAGGTAAATACTCACATTGTATGAATTGTATTATTTTACTTCAATAGGAATACTATATGTCTTGTGCATTGTTTTACACACAGTTCTCTGGGCAAATGTATATATATATAAGATACCTATATATGTATATATATATATATATATATATATATATGATACCTATATATATATATATATATATATAAACTCACTAATTATAACCATAATTGTAACTTTAATTGTTGTATGATGTTGCTTTTTTAATGTTTTTGAATGTCCATTACACTGTGCTATAACAGGGGTTATGAGCCTGCATCTTTTATTATGTGTGTTTCTTCTTATTGTGCTATTGAGCTGTACTGTTTTCTACGATTTATTATTATTATTATTTTTTTAAAGATAATTACTAATTTGTTTATAGATTAACACTTTCACACTGCAGAATTCACTAGGCAAAGTGCATCATTTTCCATACGCTATGTTTTTGTCACTTTTCCCTGCTTTAGGGGAGCGAACTTGGAAATGTCCTGCTGTTAAAACCATTTGATTTAGAATAATAATAATAGTGACCACTCTTAAAAGCTGTTGCATAGGCTATTGTAATTATGATAATTGTTCTGGCCTTTCTGCGTTTTCATACTGTACTTATTTTCTATGTGCAGTTGTTGAACTAACACTTACAGATAAAATGTTTTACTGATTGTTTGTATTTTTCCTTTAAAAAAAGAAAAAAGTGCATTTTTTTCAGTCTTGGAATAAGATTGTTACTGACAAATACTTGCATTTTGTATTTACACAATTCGGGAAAAATATACCCATCAATGAAAGCTTTAGTGGAAAAATAAGGAGTTTTCAAACAGCCTGATAGAGCAATGTTGAGCTGGATTTGATTTGCACTACGATCTGAAATCTTTGTGATTTGAATGTGCTGTGAGAGCGTGAGATGAAGATAAAAATAAAATAATTGCGGTCGCATTCCTTAAAAATCCATCCTAGAACACAGTACAGAATCAAACCCACATTCAATAGAACTGTACACACAGAAATCTGCTCATACTGATGTAAGTACAAATTTCCCAAGCAATCTCTTGCATAGACAGAAACATTCTGTACACACACCTGCCAGTGACAGTCACTATATAATCTGGTCATAATCAGGCCCAGATGAGGGAACTGTTAATTAAATGTAATCACACTGGCTTGTTATGTCCAAATGCCATCCATGCATGGCCGCCTCTTATCCCACACAGTTGTCGAACAACGCAAAACACATGCTTAAACCCTGAGCGACATCGCGGCTGGCTGCAGACAAACTTCAGTCTGAGCCCTGAGTTTTACATTTCAGGCATTCGGCAGATGCTCAAATATCCAGGCAGGCTTACATTAAAGAGATTGGAAATTTTATTGCAAATGCCTGCGGAGGGAAAATATCACAGATGAGGATTTAGAGATGGGCTAAGACTCTGAGACAACAATAGCTGAAGTGATTTGAAAAAAAAAAAAAAAAGCTGAAATGTATCATTCAGTGCCTCCAGGATATAGAGAATTTTGCCACCCAAAGCCTTAAGTTACCAGCTATCCTTGAAAAAGTTTGATTGCCAGTCACACAGTACTGTAAGCTCATGTGTTGAAAATGTTGGATAAGAGAGAAACAGAATAAGATCTCTATTTTTTTTTTGTTTTTAATGAGGACTGTCAAGGAAATGGTCTCTAAGCAAAATACACTTATAAATGGTTGAAGAATACTCATACTGCAATTACAGTAAGAGACAAGCAAACCTTAGTGTGTCCCAAAAGAACAGGACGAACACAGCAGCAAGCCAGCTAACCAGTGGCAACTTTACGAGTGGAGTACACAGTGGCTAATTCTAGAACATTACCTTCTATAGAGGATACACAAGAGGCTAGATAGCTGCACCAGCCCATCTTCACTCCCAGCACATCAAATATGGCAGCCAGGTCGGCGGCCCTTCATTCCCAAGTATGACATTTAAGTAGCCCTCTTCTGTCAACGGAATGGGAAAGCGTATGAGTCGGGAGGTGGCTGGGGTGGTTGGATGGGTAACTCATGACTTTCCTATGATAGACCAGGGTTCAAGTCCTGTGTATCATTTAATGTTAGTTGCATTAGTTAGGACTGGGAAACCACAGTGAACAGGACTCAAATGCACGAGTCAGGGAGCAGGTCCAATCAAGGCCGGGAAGGTGAGTGATAAAATAAACCAAGAAAGATAGGACGCGACAAAGCAAGCAAACATGACGAAATAAAAGATGTGTCAAGTTTGTTTTGAACTAAAGTTATGTGTGTGCAGAAGTTTTGTAACGTAAGATGTGCAAAGCTTTTTTTTTGTTTGCTTTTGAAACAAAAAAAAAAAAAATCATGAACAGTTAAATTTCCCCAGTGAAGGCCTATCTTATCTTCAGATTAACTTGCCTTTTTTTTGTGAATATTGTATTTGTTTGCCTCTTATGGTCTGCCACAGCAGATGGAGTTTAGAGAAAACAGAAAATCTTCACTCAGGAACAAAAATATTAATACCCTTCAATTGACTTTTACTGGAGCTAAAGAAGCTAAAAACTGACTCGCATTTTGGTATACTGAACGTTGTGAAGTGGCTACTATCAAACCAGAAAAAAACATGTCTGTGTGGGTTTATATTTTAAATACAAATATGTGCATGTGAAAGTAACTGTTTGGATTGAAAGCCAGTCTCCAGTAGCTGACTGTACTGAGCTCAAAGCATCACATGGCACCCATCAGACAGAGGCTGGTTTGTCTTTCAGTGTGATGCTGCATCATGCTGGGCTTCACGGCGTACCCGCTGCCACAGCCTGTTGACTACCAACAGCCCGCAGGGTCAGAGCCCAGCCTCGCCGTCTTATTCTGGGAAAAAGGATTTTTTTTTTTTCCTGGGTGGGAAAGCGTGAGAGGGGGAAGACTTTCACACTCCCACAGGCTGTAGTCGTGCACAACCAAAACCCTGTGAAAGCGTGTTTGCTGGAGGAAAACTATAGATAATTAGAGTTGTAATAAGAGGGGAAAAGTATCCCTGACTAAAAGGATGTTCAGAAACTGTGGATGTACCAATGCTGGAAATGAAATGACCATGAATGCCTTCGCTGAAATCAGAAACACCAACGGCTCTCTGTTTGTAGATGAGTGGAGGCCAAAGTAGAGTTAGAGACACATCTTCCAATCTAAATGAGCTTCACTTGAGGGCTCCTGCGGCCCTGCACACATAAGCGCCAAAGGAAATGTAGATGGATGGATGGATGGATGGATGGATGGACTGGGAGTTATCACTCCTGATCAATCAAACCAGATCTTCTTTGTTCCTGTAAAAGCAGTTCACTTTCTGCCATACCACTGTGAATATATGGAAGTGAATCAGAAGTCAACGAGAATTTTCTGTAATTTTATTATTTACCACATTTTTCAAAATGTTGATGAAACATTTCAAACATCATTTGGGGAAGCATAACGGCTGTAACACAATTATTCACATCAATGTTTCCGAATCTAGAAGTGATCTGCGACGCACCTCCGTGGTCAACGTATTATGTGACGCCAAGTTGTCAGGGCTTTAAACAGAACAGAACAGAATAGAACAAAATGGCATAATAAAGGACAAATAATCAGACAAACGTTCAGTCGCACGGGAATTTAAGGAAAGCAGTGGCTGCACGACACGAGTAAACCACTGAATACATGCAATGTTCATTGTTGATTGAGTTATTAAAATGCTGGATTAATTTTATCCCAAAACAAAGTATATTGAATGCAATCTTACATGCAGTCATGCTCACAGCTGTACTTTACAAAATGACCAGAGCTCTGCCATCCATCGTGCTCTTTTTTTTTTTTTTCCAACACAACCTGAGAACATAAAGTTTTAATTAAAGTCCTCCGTATATTTTTGGTACGAGAAAAACGAAACTGATATCCAGGCCTTGAGGCTCTGTCAAGACGGTTTGAAGTATTCTGTTATTGACATGCTGAACGGAAAATACGCCCATGTGCATTATTTATCTCCCGTATTACCGCCTGTCTCTTTACTCCCTTTGACAATTTAATTATAGATTAATCAAGACTGGAAAATAATACACAAATTAAGCTAAATAGAGCTGTCAAAGGATGGACTCTAATGAAAAAACAATCCTGCAGTAACTCTCCTGGAAACAATAAATTATACTACTGCAAGTGCCCAGACGAAAATTGCAGCGCTTAGCTTCACTATCAGAAATGAATAGATGCACTGCTCTTGCAACCGAATAAAGCGGCGCACTTTTTTGCTCGCATGAAACCTGTGTGTTACTGACGATGCTGCTGGGGGGGTAGAGCGGGTACGAACGTAACATCGCCGATCTCGTACAAGTCTGATGTGTGGAGCTGTGTCAGCACACACAGCATGCAGAGCTTACCCAGAAGCGCAGAAAATCCCAAACAACCAAATCTGTCCAATGAATGACTTGTTGTGTTCGTTGTTTCATGTGTTATTAGCATTAGCGCCTGAACACAGATGTAGTGCAGAATCTGTGGTACAGCACTTGAGTAAATGAGGATTCCATCTCCAGACCTTTGATATAAGTAAAGAAAAACTCACTTATAAACCATCTAAACAGGTAAAAAATGGTAGCAATCTCAGGAGGACAAGGAAACTTGTCTTGGTCTGTTTAGTTAAGACTTGGTCTGGTTGTAGGCTTGTGTGCTACTTTTGAATAAATCTAATGTAACCCCACTAAACTCAAACAGATAAATTTTGACACTTCCGTGAAGCTGTGAACTTTGAATTTACTTTAATGGATAGTTTGGGGTATTTTTTAACTCGTAGAACTCACACTCAAATCTGTCCTTTTTTGTTTAAGGGGATTATTCTGCCAATTGCCATAACCTTATTTGTTCAAAGCCCTGTCAGGGGCTTCATTATGGTTTCTACTTAAAGTTAAGAAGGCATGGAAACATTTCTGTGCTCTCTGCAGCCCAGCTTATGGGTAGGCACTGTAAATGGTAAATGGACTGCATTTATATAGCACTTTTCTAGTCTTATCGACCACTCAGACAGTATTCACCCATTCATACACTTGTGGCTGCCATATAGGGTTCCACCTGCTCATCAGGAGTGATAACTATTCCACAGAGGATTAAACCACAGACCCTTGGTGGACAACACACTCTACCTCCTGAGCCACAGCTGCCTCGTGACTGTGTAACATATGTGGCAAGTAAAGAAAATGATTGGCTGTCTGAAAGGAATCCATCTTTGTATTCCTTCTCACGTCATAAAGTGCTGTATTCATTCAGCCATATGCCCTGGATGCCTATAAATCTGACTGGCCATTTCCTCCCCTTCCGTTCTGTTCAGGAACTGCTCTGTTCTGGCTTATTTTACTGCTTGCTTCGATATGCATGGTATGACACAACCTCTGCTTTTTGTTAAGGTGACACACTCACAACCACATTACAACTTCATTCTCTTCTTTTTAAATGAGCACATTTGTTGTTGTTTTGTGGTCTTATTTTCATAGTTTGATAAGACATTTGACAATAAATCAGCAGTTTAACCAGATGATCCGAAGCACTTTATTAAGAGGTCCAGCTGAAAGTGAGAATTTCTTGCGCTATTAAGATGGTAACCAGTTCTTTCCCAGAAAGTGTGGCTATGTTATGCCTTTCTTAGCAACAGTGAAGAGAAGTGGAGAAAAAAAAGGGATGAGAAAGATACAACAAAGACACCCCCCTGGCTATGACTTAGGAACTTTGGTGCTTCAACCCGATTCACAGAGGTGTCCCACCTCTGTTCCTTACCTGATGTTACTGTCAGACCTCGGCAGTTATTTTGATTGGAACAATCTTTAACAATCATAACAGACAAGAATTATGATTAAAACTATGAAAATAAACATCACTTTAATAGGAACACAAGATTTATCTCATCCAAAATGCCCCACCTTCACAAAACTCCTATGAGTGTTGCTCAGCTACTCACTAACATTAAGACACTCGTGTCAATAGACCAGATACATTACTGTTAGGAAGCTTCCTGCTAAACTCTCCAGTTTAAAATTGGAACACATCAGGACCAGAATGAGATAAAGAGACATGGAACGAAAGAAAGAAAGAAAGAAAGAAAGAAAGGAAAAGAGACAGAGAGACAATGACTGGGAGAGGGGCAGAGCGACGGAGAGAATGAGGGAGACGAGCCAAAGGAGCAGTCAGATTTATGGCAGTGTGAAGGTGAGATAGATGGCTGTTTGACCAGTGGGCCGCTGAAAATGGCCGAGCAGCCCTTTATGGTCCAGGAGAGAAAATGAGGCGGCTCTCCCACACCTATCCATCAGAGTCATTTAGTGGCTCGTTGGGGCCCGTAAATGGTTGTATGTGTGCGTAGGTGTATGTGTGTGTGTGTGTGTGTGTGTGTGTGTGTGTGTGTGTGGACATTAAACTATTACCCCCCCCCTCGTCTTAATGGGTGCCTGCGAGTTCTATCATGGAGGATGTAAGGCTGTGAGGTGAAAGGTGGAGCTTCAGTACACAAGCGGAGCAGGCAGTCGGAGCAGCAGTGCTGGGGCAGGAAAAATATGTTGTTGTTAGGATTTGTGGTCAGACAACCAGTAATCCACAGCTGATAAACACTAAAAAACATGGCAGACAGATATTTGTACTCACTGTAGATCCAGGTAAACGCAGAAAAGGTGAGGCTGACGGGTTCACACTGTTCTCTGCTCCTGATGACTGCTTTATTTACACTTTTTTTTTATTCTTCCTATGACACAAGCCTTTCCCTTTCCTCAAGGGTTTTTTCATCTTCAACGCACTCTGAAACTAATGACGCCTCAACCTGTAACGCGCTCGTTTGACATTCTCGATGTGTGTTTGTGATGTAAGCTTGGGTTGCGTGATTGCATGTGAAGACAATAAAAAGACACAAGTGCAGTTTGTATAAACAGTGTGTGTTGTGGAAAACATTAAAAAAAACAGCAATTTAACAGATAAACACACACCGCAGCCACAATGCAGTGGTGTAAATGTGATGGCTGCAGGTCAGTTGGTGAGCAGGGTGGGCTGTTAATTAACAAGGTTGGTGATTGGATGACCAGCTCCTCCTGGTCCCATTGGGGATGTTCATTTGTTGATTGGTTATTTCAATTCTCTGGAATTTTTAAATCTCATATAGTTTGAATTATCAATTTGTATTGTTTTTGCTTCAGGTTTTACCATTCAGTTTTTGTTGCCATGGCCACCAAGATGGAAATCAGGAAGCACTTTATGACTTCGCCGACATCCCGTTAGCCTTCGTCTTTTGCAGCAACAACAATAAAACGTTTGAAAATGGGATGTTAAGCTTTGCTTAGCATCTTAGCATGTTAGCCTATCATTTTGTAATTGTAATAATTACTAACATTTTTCTTGAGGTCAAATTGAAACGTTGACCTGGTGATTGTGCTAGATAAAAAGTCAGAGTAATAACAAAGTAATTAGTAATTGTCCTGAGAGGAACATGATTTTTATAGTACCAAAATTCTGTTGACCAGTTGGAGGAAAACTCTGCATTCCAGCACGGATCGATCTTTGGTGTGAAGATTGTAATCAAGACATGTTGGGCTTTTTTGGAGCCACTGAACACTAACTTTGCCTTTTCTATTCCAGTATGACTGTCCCAGTGCACAAAGCAATAACTCCATGAAGACACGTTTGTGCACTATATAGACAAAATATAGGCAAAAGTATTGGGGCACCTGACCATTACACCAACAGAAATTTTTCCCACCGACATTTTGACTATTAAAGCATTTCAAGTTTCAAGAGGTTGTAGTACTTGGTGGACAAAGTTTGCTATTTTGATGTGATTCCTTTTGATTTTTTGACTGTGAACACCTTTTTTTTTCAAAAGTTTTATCATAAACATTTTGATTGTGTGAATTTTAAGTTGAAATACACCAAAATACCCCAGTTTGTGATGTCACTGCCTCAATCTGTGAGAAGGTGTATGGAAGCTTTGTTTTCCCATTGGCAGTGTCAGTAAGTCATACAAAGATCCAGGATTTAAATCCCCAGGTAGCCTTGTCCTACTTGCCAACGATGTGGCAATGCAAACATACGCATGTGATATGTCAGGGTCAATCTTGTCGATTAAATAACAAACCACATTGCAATGTGCACTGCTGCTTGTGGATAGATTTTTTTCTTGGATTTTTTTCTAAGTGAAGTGAAGTTGCTGAATATTATCATAACCCCACATGGACAGAACCATGAAATTAATACCCTGGTAATACAACAACCCAATTTACATTTAAGACAAGGTATTTTACTGTTAAAAAATCATTTCTTTTTAGTGCAAAACCCACTGGTTTGAATCACTAGGAGCTGCATAAAATGATGAAGCTATGTCCTTGTGGCATGGGAATAAGCAAGAAACATAGATGTGGGAACTTAACGGGGATTTGTGTTGATTTGTGGGCTGTCAAGTTGATTGACCAGCTGAATTGATGTGGAGTCAGTTATTTTGCTGTGTTGGAGACCCTTGTTCCACTAACAGTGCAATCTGTTCATGTTGGCTGTCCCCTGATCAATAAATAGAGATATTAGTAAACCCCTTCCTCTGATCACGAGGGACAGCCTTATACACCGAACTATTGGATTTCACAGGAGCTTCATAGGAGGGGTATGTAATTGTTTTACAAAGGAAATTAAGGACAAAGGGCAGATAGAAGAGAGGGTGAGGGCAAAAAGGAAGTAAACATAAGAGAATGAAAGAGAGAAAAAAATGCTACAGTGTATGCATGTGTACTTGAATACGTTTCTCTTTTTGCGAACAATGAATCAAGTATTAAAACTTCTGTTGGTGTATGTTTGATTTTCTGCGGGTGGTGAAACTACATCTGCAACATAATCCGCTGGAGCAGCACTGACCATCAAAGTCATAAAAAGACATAAAAGTGCTTTTTACTCGCAGTCTAAGTGTCTGACAACATTACAGGATCGCTGCAGAGACAGACTGTTAGGGTTATGGAAATTTCCAAATCCCCCCCCCCCATGTTATTCAGTCCTCTTGGTTTTTGTGTGAATTGGAAAAGACTTTTTGAGTTCTTCAGTAAAGACTTCTTATTCTGCTCGCTGCCTTTGAGTGTCTACTTTTGGGTTCCGGTTTTTGACCAACCTAACACAGACAATCTTGTTAAAGAGTAAATTTTTTCTGTTAAGCCAGAAACTTCAATTCACAAGGGAAGATTTCAATTTGCATCAGATTTCTTTGTGGAGGTTTTAATTTTTAATTTTTTTTAATTTTTAGGTTTTTCTTAATCTTGTAAACAGAGTCTAATCACCAAAACACATTGTGTGTATCTTTGAGCATGCTAACATGTAATATGCAAGATGTATTTAAAGTGACCAACAAGTTACAATTGGTCATTTTAATTACAATAATCTTTGAGAGTATATTCCAACCATGCAATGAGCCTTCATAATACACAGTAAGTTATGTACCAGATGTCATGAATGTGCATCCAATAGTCAATCTATTTCAGCCAAAATCAAATATGTCAGCCCCATAGTGCCAGAGGAAGTCAGACGATCTAGCAATGTCTAACAATTACTGGACAGACTGCAATGAAGTTTACATTCAGTAACTGAGTTCATATACCATCTGACCCAAGACGACGAGGGTGACTGACAATGTCACGACTTGCCGCTTACATGGCCACTTAATAGTTTAACATTGAATGATATTTTGTTGCATGTTTCCTGAATTATCAGAAAATCGTATTATTCCAGCCCTTATACCAACCTTTCTTGTGCTGTTGACTATTAATCTACATCTTTTCTGTTTGGCCTTTTCAACCCCTGAAATTTTACCCTTTACAGAGGATTTCTGTCATTGATTTAAGTAGCTCTTGGTCAGGCCATTTTGCATAATTGAGACATTTTAATCAAAGTGCCAGATGGATTGTAAGATATTTTTTATTCTGTTCTGCCTGTGAATTCGGCCCAACAATTTTTTTAAAATCTGCATTTGCATCAATTTCTCCTCTGTAAGAACACACAGACCCAGCTTTTATCAACACATCAGGTTCAGCCTTTTTACATTACATCAACTAGTGGCAATTAAAGCATTAACTTGAAATTATTAACCCACTTAAGGTCAAGGGAAAGTATGGAATGAGGTGAAAACCATCAGGTTAAGGTTCAGAAAAGATTTTGGTCATGGTAATTCATTGCAAATGTCATCAATGACTGGTGGTGTGAGATGAGATCCGAGCACCTGGTTTCAAGCATTGAGTTTAAAGGAAATAAATATGTGAATGTAAGCTGCTGTTGCAAATTAGTTAAATATGAATAGAATTTGAATGAGACTGCATGGCAATTGAAAATGTGCCTCTTTCCAGTGCTCTTTGATTGTCATGAATAAAAAACAATCTGACTGTGTCCTTTCTTTTGCTTTCAACAGATCAGATGAGCTAGCACAGCACCGCCCCATCAGTTGTCTGGAGCTCAGTCGCCCTGCCCTTCTAAAACTAATAACGCAATAAACCTAATCTATCCTTAATGCAATCACATCTATTCAAATCTAATCCTATCCCATACTCCTAATTGGATCTGGTGGATCATGTTACACCCTCTGGCTGCCTAGTTGTCATGGTGATGGGTGGTAGATACTTCCAGGGCCGGTGGGGCTGGGGGAGAAGACACATTGCATTCATTGGCTTTAAAGACAACATGTCCAACAAGAGCAGTTTAATCTGTCTGCAGACATGTCTGCTGCTAAATGAAGGACACAGCGGGTGTGTGTACAAAGAATTTCACTACCACCGCTCAAGTAAAAAAGGAAAAACAACATCTTCCACCATCAATGCCTCTGACACCTTATATAATATTAATGTAGTGTCTAAAAGACCATTACACCACTTAATGTTGAAGCCTTGGAGAACTGTTTATTCAGTATGATTTGTTAAGAGATATGTCAAAGAAATGACCATTTGTATCAAACAAGTTATACAGTTAGACTCGGCAGAAAGGCTTTGCTGTTGTGAAGAGGTACATGAAGAGGTTGGGATGGTGCTTGGAATTGCAGTGATGGAATGCAACTAAGTGCAGTGATGGAGTGCAACATACCAGGAGCTGGGTGGTAAGTGGTTTTGGTTCGTCCATTTTGAAACAGAAAACGCTATGGAGGCCAAATGGAAACAACTCACATATTACACTAAACTATCTTCCTGAAAAGATTTTAAAAGAGGCAGAAAAAGGGGGCAACTCTCTCCAATGTTAATATAAAAGTTCCAAAACAGTCCCTTCTTACCTGCTATTCTGTGTGTAGTATTTTCTTATCCTATTTACTACAATTGATTATCTCAATTACTGACTCAAACTGACTATTAGACCTAGGAGGAACAATTTTACAATACATATTCAAAGACATTGAAAACATGTCCCTGAAAGATTTTCTAAGAATTCAGTTGCTACAATTTTGTCTTATGCGCTTGACATAATTATTAAATGTGTCCAATAATTATGTCAGCAGTTTTCAAAAATTGTGAGAAAAGATAAGATGGCCTCCCAGTATGACACCATAATGTGATCAGTGTGATTGACAGATTGGTTGGACTTTAAAAGACCAATGTTAAGTAGATAAAAATGGCCTAACACAGACCATCATGACCCAATCAGTATGAACACAGTTGTATAAATTAACAGCATGGACCGGGGCCCACATTTACATTTTGTGTGAAATTAAATTTTCCATAGATTGGGGATATTCACTGAATTCTTATTACAATTACTCATGTCTGGCTTTCTCTGCTGGCCTGTCCAAAGGGTCTGATCACTGGTAATTCCACACTATACCAGATTGATTTTCAAGCTGCCCTGAAACAATTTTAGGTGAGATTTAAATCTGCCAAGGGTCACCACAAGCTGAACCCCTGGTCCCATCCCCCATTCTTTCTCCTGCTATTTTTCTCTTTATGCCTCTCTTTTTCTTCCTGGCTCTCACTCTTTGCCTGTGAAACTACATCTCCAGCCTTGTAAATAATTTAAGTTTCAATATGATGTATTTAATTCTACTCAGAAAAAGGATATGAAAATGTAATAACATTTGCATAATTGTGCATTAATTATACATTCTGTGTTTTTTAATGAGTTAAGCAGGCTTTTGGAGGCAGCAGATCGTCTACAGTGTGAGGTGAGGTCAATCGCTAATAAATCAGGCAGAGGCAGAGCTGAAATCTGAGAATGGAACCACGTGGGCGAATCCAGAGAGGTGGTGGTGAAAATGATCTCAAGTGAATGAAAGAGAACCATAAAACAAGTTCACTGGATATCTGCAACAAAGACCAGGACTTTCGGTCCTTGTCAAAACAAGCTTAGAGTTGCTTGCCATGGCGTATATTATATCTTTTGATGTCATTTAAAAAATCCTTGACACCAGACAATGTAATGCATTAGTTTGACATATTAAATGTAGTAATATTTTGCAATCCTGTTAGTAATGTGTTGATTTGTTACTGTTAATTGCAATATATTACCATAATGTATTACTTTTATAACACAATTTACCTCAAACACTGCTTACATAATTGTAATACCAAATTGACACTAACACTCTTTCAAGGGATCATCAAATTTATTGCCCTTCATCTTTACGGGGGGTGTAAATTTCTGCATGAAATGTATTTAGTTGAACTAAATTAATTTATTTAGATATTTCGAAATAGGTGCAAGGTGAAATGCTCACCAAAGTCTGGACCCCATGAATGTCTGTAATAATTTTTTTTCTTAAAAACACTGTAATATTTCACCAGATACACCAGAAATGCATTTATTACTTCCAGGCTGGATTACTGCAACTCCCTATTATCATGCTGCCCCAATAAGTCTTTAAAGACTCTCCAGCTAATCCAGAAAGCTGCTGTATGCGTACAAGAACTAGCATTTCAGATCATATATCTCTAATACTGGCTTTTTCACACTGGCTGCCTCTAAAATCCAGTATAGAATTTAAAATCATTCTCCTCACATACAAAGCTCTTAATTGTCAAGCACCATCATATCTTAAAGAGCTCATAGTACCCTAATATCTGACTAGAACTCTGTTATAATGTTATATAATATCACTTCTGATCCTGTGAGTTTTATATGCTGTATCAGAGGCTCATTACTCACTCCTGCTTTCCAGCCTGGCAGGTCTGTGATGCTCTGAGATGTAGGTAAAAAAAAAAAAAATGGGAGTGTGTGAGCAGTTTTAGGTTTGGCAGACAGTTTACGCTTTCCTCTCAAGTCATTACTTTTTGACTGAAAAAGATTTTCTACAAGCACAGTGAAACCCTCCACCATGATAAGGTGGTGGTTCATGGAGGGGTACCTTGATGAGAGAGAAAACCAAGGACCCTACCCTTCCCAAAGGGTTATCTGGGCTCCACCCTGCATCCAGGCCTGGGGAAGGGGCCCTTTGGTTCTGTCCTCCAGTGGGCCGACCACCCACAGGAGTAGTCAAAGGGGTCAGATACAGTGTGAATTCGGCAGCGTACAAAGTTGTGGACCTTGGTGGTTTGATCCCCAGTTGTTCAAGCTACCTAGTGGGACATGGAAGTCAATCAAGTGGTGGAGGAGGATATCAGATAGACCCGGCAGATACAAATGTACAGTGAGGTCTGGCTGGGAACATCTGAATGAGGACCCTGTCAGGATGGTCTTCAACTCCCACCTAAGACAGAGCTTTGACTACAACCCAGGTGTGGTGGGGGGACATGAAATCCAGGTGGGCCACGTTTCATGCTGCCATTGCTGAGGTGGCTGTTCAGAGCTGCGATCAGATGGTCGCCAGTGCTAGTTATGGTGGCAATCCTCGAAACCCGCTGGTGGACAGCATGGGTGAAGGGTACTGTCAAGCTGGAGAAGGAGACCCTAATGGGATGGTCAGGATCATGAGACTCCTGAGGCAGCTGACACCACTGAAAACTGAACGACTCTTAAGGCAACTTAATATGAAGTGAGCTGAGCTTTTGAAGGTACAGATGCAGCTTTAGTAAAGCGACTCTGTTGTGCATGACATTTTATGAGTTTTTTTCTGAAGAAATCAACTGGCTTGTCTTTGTGCTCCAGGTGTGTGATCTTACAGTGGCATCTCAACCTGTTCAGTTTCAAGTTAGTATTTTCAGATACACAACACTCTGTGGTCTCTCCTTGTTACCCACCATTGTACTGATGAAGTCGACGATGATATATGCTATGTCATATTTTCTTGTCTTTGCCTGAAGTTGTGCTTTGATTTCTACATTTAGATGGGAGCCCTCTCAAAAACATATCCATGTAACACTGGCAGTGCTCAAGCATGCGTTCAGAGTCTGCTGTGATGCAAATGCTATACCGGTCCATTGTGGTGAAGAGAGAGCTGAGCCAAAACGTAAAGCTCTCAATTTACTAGTCTAACCTATGGTCACAAGTTGTGGGTAGTGACTGAAAGAACAAGATCGTGAATATAAGTAGCTGTAATAAAACATACTTTACTGTAAATAAACATACTTTGGTCCAAACTTTTTTGAAACATATTGGAGACATCAAATTTAGAATGAGTATATAATTCGAAAAAACAAAGCAGTTTAAAATGGGAAATTAGACTCCTTTTGATCAACAACATGATTAGTTTGCTACATCCCTGACTGACAAGGACAACTTTACACCTCTGGACCTCTGGAGTGTAACAGAGACACAGAAACACACATATCAGGTCATCAGATACCACCACTTTGATTCTATGCCACACCCTTCATGTTTCATCCACATGCACAAGGAACCCTGTAGTGTCTATGTGCAACACTCAAAGCCTTCCTGCCACAAAGGCTTTCTGTAACCTGAAACAACACTTTGGTTAAGTTAAGGCAATAAAACTATGTGGTCAATTTTAAGAACATATCTGTGATGTTTGGTTTCACATGGATGTGAGCTCTGGTGTGTGTGTGTGTGTGTGTGTGGCCCACTACTATGCCCCAATGTCCACCCATCTTGGGTCTATCTGCCTTTGTGAACTATATTGCCATGAGCAGTTGCTTTGATGATCTCTTATTGTCAGGCCATGTTGAGTGTTGGTTGTGTCTTGTTCTTTGTTTTCTAGTCCTCATGTCATATTTCATGTGTGTCTTGTCTTGTGTATTAGTTTCCATGTGTATTGTGTTCCAGGTTTTTATCATGTCCTGTTTTATTTTGAAAGCATCACTTCCCCTGTGTATCTCTGTTTCATGTAGCTTTGCTTTGGTTTTCCTGATTGCTTTCTTCTCTCTTAATGTGTTTCACCTGTGTCTTGTTATGTTGTCTATTTAGCCCTCGTCTTCCCCGTCACTGTTGTCAGTTTGTTGTCGTGTGGTGTCGTTGTTGTGTAGTGTTGTTGCCAGTGTCTTGCAGTACTTGTGTTTGCTTCCTGTCAGCGCTTCTTTTGCTCTTGCATGGATTTTTGCCTTCCTGTCTTGTCTTTGTGCCAGGAATTGTTTTCTGTTGTCATGCCTTGTTTTTTGTCCTCAGTTAGTCTGTGATCCCATACCACACTAAGTGTGTGATTTTTGAGTTTGTTAATATTAAAAGACTGTGAAGTCTCAATCTCCCTGAAAGTGACAATCAACACTACTCACTTTACACCCAGACTGTGCAGGTAAAGTAATGAATTCAGGCACAAGTGATATGAACAGGTATGCATCACATATGAAACAACAACAGCACAAACAACCAAGAACAAACATCCAAACAACAAAAAATATAAGCACATGCCAGTGAAAGGAGAGCTTACAGGACATTTGTAAACTCTGTTCAACCAAATGGGTAAAAAAGGAACAATCATGTGCTGGTTCTGTGCAGATAAACTTTGTGAGTGGTCCAGACATATTCGAAGAACTTGTCAGATAGCCTTTTAATGTGTTGCCAGGTAACTGAGCCTGCTGGGGAATGTTAAATTTGACACATAAATTTTACTGTTATATGCACCACATAGATCACAGTTTGTTCCCGCTCTTCACCCTTTTACCCATCCAGCAGAGGAAAAGACTAGAAATAGGCCTTAGGGGTTCCGTGTCAGCCGAAAGTGTAGACAATTATATGACATATGAACCAATATGTCTTGCAGTACAATTGCAAGTAAATTATTCAGCAGCCACAAACAAGTAGCACAAGTCCACATTTGCTCACATTTCACTCAGATGGCCTTGTAAAAACTGCTCATAGGGCTGGCAGCCATCAAAAGCCTCAATTACAACCACACATTTTCCTCTACTCGCCGTCATTCACGCTGTCTTATCTGCTTCTCCACCACATGTAGGCCAAAGCACGGTAACAGAGCAATGATTATGATAGCACTGTCATTAACCACAGCACATTGACTTCTACCTGAAGGCAAGTGTGACACACTGAGGTGAAACCAGAGACTGACTGCTCCAGCAACTCTTTCAACCTTACGTATGCTCTCAGAACATCACATATCATCTGTTACAGTGTAAGATGAACTGCAGTTATTGCTGCAAGCAAACAATGAAGTTCATTCTTGACCTCGGAAATAAATTCAGGCTCAACCATGTGACAGAGTCTTTATCAGTAGAAGGAATTTGCTCAGTTGTCATGGAGATGGATCTGAAATGCGAATACAATACCTGTGAGAATTTCTTTTTTATTTACTCTTTTATTGTGACTACACAAGGTCATGCACATGCAAACGCACAAAGGAACAGAATAAGAATGAAACTGAGAACAACAACATATTAAAAAAGGGAAAGAAAAAGAAAATAAATGTGGAAAAGCTCCCTGTTGTAACTTAAGTTTTATATGTGCACCTGTGTAAAACATAAATAAAAACAAAATGTATCCCTGAGCCCATGTAGCAATTAAGCAACAGCTCACAACAGGTGGTAATATATTGTGTTTATATCACAGCTAAGGTGCATTGTTCAGCTCTATGCAAAGCAGACATGTTCATAAAGCATTAAACATTGTTCTTCCAAAGTCAAACCACTCTTTTAAAGCTAAGCACTGAGATGTAGCTGGAAAAATGGAAAAAAAAAACATAGCCAAAATTTTCCTTCCAATAACAAAGAACAGAGCACACCAGTCATTTGGCATCCCGCTTTTTTAATCTGCAAAAGACAGAGTGTATGCGACGGATCCCGATATCTTGACTTTTACACCCTAATGCGGATCAATCAAACAAACAAAATGGCAGCATAGCAGGAGCTGACTGATTATATCTGGTAGCAGGTGTTGAGTTTGCCTGCTGAAGTGGCCAGCTGGCTGAGAGATGAGTGGGTGGTAATATTATGATACATCATACTTTGAAACCACTTTTCAAAAAACAAAAATCAAAAAAAACAAAATAATTCCATTGTGAAATAATATTAACTATAAATGTTTTTTTTTTTGAAAATATGAAATTCATAACAATATGTTTAGTTTGAATCATTTTTAAAATGAAATTAAATATATATATTACAGAATTTGTTCATGTGATTATTTATTTGATCATTTTCACATCCTTTATTTATTTAATAGTAAAAACTTATTGAACACTGGGATTCCAATCAGCCATTATGAGCTCATTAGTGACACCTGTTCAGACATGTCCAAAAGCCTGTCATTAAAAGTTTGTCAGTACCATTTTTAAATGCCCTGCACGCCCACACAATTCTTGTCTTATAGTCTGCTTAATTAGATTAAGTATGCTCAGTTTAGAGTTGGGTCCTAACAAGTGCAACAACAGGAGAGTGGGCAGGATGTCGGTCCAGCACAGTCTGTGGAGAAGTTTAATAGTAAAGAAAAACCACTGAAAAGGCCTGTGCTGCTGTAAAGTGATGATGCAGCAGTCAATAACCTTTGAAAATCTAATCTACAATTATTGCACTCTGATTTCAATCACCTCAACATGTCTGTTCTCCATTCTAAAACACAAACACATCCAAACTTTTGCGCAACTCAGAATTTTGTGTGAATATTGAGTTGAAGTGACTCTTGAGGCTTCAGATCTTCAGGCTTGATCCTGTCTCTCTGCTCCTGCCTGTCTCTGTGCTGCTCACACAGACCGACCTGTAGCTCTTTATGACAAAGAGAGAGAGCAGAGAGGCCAAGGAAAAAATGAGAGACAGATATAACCTGCTCATTACTCTGTATTCGAGACATTTCTGGGCGTCATCCTGTGGGCAGTGGTGTGTATCTCCCAGCCAATGCGAGGTCGGGACTCTATAAAAAGGTGGCAACCAGGTTGCATCACTGTCTCTCTTCAGTCTACCATAAAGAGCTGCAGGTCTGTGTGTCTGTTTGACAGAGGACAGGACAGGTCTCATACAGAGGCCTCGGGGTAGAACGGAGTGTGAACTTTGGCTGTATTCTCACAAAATCTTTATTGATTCCCCCCCCGGGATCAATAAAGTTTCATTCATTCATTCATTCATTCAGATGTGGGTGTGTTTATTTGTGTTTTAGAACACAACCACCACGAAATAATCAGAAAATGACATTTGATAACCAACCCATTCCCAAGAATGAATGTTTGGCACAGTACATCTCTACAAACCAGGGATATACTGAGACTGTATTTTTTTATATTTAAGTTCTCAATTTTGTGACATGAAAGTGCTATCCTTAAGTTTTGGTTGAGTTTAGGCACAAAAAAACACTAGTTATGGTTAGGAAAGATCAAGTTTTGCCTAGATACAACGTGTGTGTAGCAGTTTGCAGAAATGTAGAGTGTTAACATTTTATTCTTTATTTTAGTCTGTTCCCTCTAAAGTCTCTCTCTCCCTCTTTTCATTCATTATTTAGTTTGTTTGACCCCTGCTGCTGTCGTTCTCTCTCTGTCTCGATTGTGGGAAAAACTTTGAATTGTGTGTGTACCAGCAGACCAAATACTGCAAATTATGCCTGTAGGTTACTGATGGTGAGAGACAAGTCCTTTTTCATCATGTTTAAATATAAATGAGATTAAAAAAAATTATTTGTCTCTTCTCTTGTCCCACGGATGGTTGCAGGGGAAAGGGTGTCACCTTTCTTTGTCGATAGTTTGATAAAGTAGAGCTGAAGTTCTGAACTTCAACTTTATCTTTTCAAACATCTCTGTAACAACAAAAACATTGTTTTTAGGAGTGGGGATTAGGGCTCGTCTCCTCACAGAGAAAAGAAAAGCTTTAACATGCTGTTGGCGGTTTTTCTTTGCATGGAGTTTGCATGTTCCCCTTGTGTTGTTATGGATTTTTACACACGTTAAAAAAATATATAGTCTGCATCATATAGTCTACAACATATACGTGCATGATGACGTAACATGCTGCACTGATGTTTCTTTTTGTCGTTCACTTCCTATTTTATTTTGAAATGCTGGTTCCAGATCCTTGCATCCTTCCTTGTTTCCTGCAACACCTGTCAAAGAAATTCTAATACAGGAAGAACTCCCACTCTCTTACACTTCTGGTTATGTAGGGGTCGATTGCGAGATAGTCCAAAATAAATAGGGGCTAATGCAGCTTTTGTGGGGCAAAACTTTTTTTCAACAAATTTTCTTTATGTTTTCGGTATGAGCAGTCGAGACAATAGATACAGTTCCATTAGATTAAAAGTTCATGGCTTTTTAGTGATGAAATACCTTTGTGTATTAGTATTTAAGTATTTGCAGCATGTGCACCAGTTTACGGCATTCATCCGATTGGTTTCACGCATCAATCAAGCACAAGTTTGTGTTTTGTTTTGACAAGGCTTCCAACGTCTGCTGTAGCTATGGTGACGAAAATGCATAAGGACTATATCACGTAATAATTGAAGTTAGCCTACCATAACGTAAAGCTGCTGGTCATAAATCTTTAACTCAACCAATCAGCATACATTAGCAGAATGCTAGCGCTTTATAGGTAAAACTGTCTACGCAGTAAGAAAAACGGGCATTAGTATTTTTTCTTTTCAATTCAGATATATAATCAACAATATATTTGCAAAAACTAAAATGAAATCTGGTCGTTTTGGTCTAGAAGTAGGTGTAAATAATAATTTTGATTTCTGATTTCGCTTCCTCCTTTCTTCACTATGTATGCTAAGCTAAGCCAACCATCTCCTGGGCCCACTTTCATATTTAGTGGATGAATAAGAGTGGTACCTTCTCATCTGACTCTCAGCAGGGAAATGAAGATAGTCACCAGAACGTGGAGCTACTCTGTCATTAGCTGTTATGTAAACCACGATTTATGTCTGTGTTCAAAAGACAAAAGTAGGGCTTTGTTTACTGAACCTCTCTCATCATATCTAAGAAACGACATTGACTCTGTCGTAAAAAAAACAAACCCAAAATGCTAATCAAACAACTCTGACATTGTTAATGTGCAGTAGGGAAATGTGTGAAGAGGAGATTACTGCTGAGATTGCTGAGCAAACAATGAACCAGTGAAAGGAATGAGGGACAATGCGAGTGCCCTCAGGCTTTTTGGAGCATGACAGATTGACAGACTAAAGAGGAAGTCCTGTCACCAGCAAGGCCATCACATTTTTCTTAGAGTTGTCAAAGCTCCTGAAGAGCCACCATTTCTTAAAACAGCTGAATAAATAAACCATTGAGAAATACAGCAAAGAACTCTGCGCTGCAAAATGTCAGCTCTCAAAAACAAGAAAAAAGAAAATACACTGGAGAAGATATTACTTAAGACAAATTATATTCCAACAGTATATAAAACTAATACATTTGTCTGAATACAAAGAAAATGTTTACGTGTTATGTTCCACCATCCAAGTGGTTTAAATTTCAGATTACTGATTTGCTGCATTAAAACCTGATCTTTCAAGAGACACTTGCCATACACTTAAGAAGTGATGTGGACTCTGGATCCCTGCAGAAGTTTTAATGCACTACATGTACTTACTACTACTATTACTACTGCTGTCTGCTCTGTGACACAATGTGAACCCTACTTTGTTTACTGGCACTACAGATAAAAAAGGTGTGGAGTTGTCCGATATGGGACAATTCCTTGGGATAATGGGCATAAAGGTATGGCAAAGTAATGTTGTTGTAATGTTTTTCCGGTTTTTGCTTTTTTTTTTACCATGTGCATGTGGGCGCACGTGAACTTGCCGTCCATCTTTGCTTCTTTTCAACAGAGAACTAAAAAGCAAGTTGCTCCGATATGCATTAAAGCCAGAGTTTTACTGTGCTGTGAGAGAGTCTAAAGGATGTGCGTTTCACTGTTACAGACACATGTGTGACATGAATTTTTCTGTGAAGCTAAAAGCATCGGTAGCATCCAGAAAGTTAGACATCCTGGTTTAATTAGAAGGTCCAGTCAGGATAATACAGCTTCCTGTGATGACGCTCGTCCTGCCATTTTCCTCTTACTGAATGAGACACCTCTAATGATACCGGCCCCGATGGCAGCTCATTTACGCCAACCATCTCTATTAGACTAAAGAGGTGCTGTTCTGCTCTGCGTGGATGTGTGGATATGTAACAAAGGATATGTGGCAAGACAGACAGAAAGTGATTGTGTGTTACAGAGAGAGAGAAAGATTGCTATCTGAAATTTGTCATCTTATCACTCTCTACTGTGTCACTCATCATTACCCACAATCCCAAAGCTAGTGAAGCTGCCATTTGAAAACTGATCACATTTGAGCATTTCTTTAACAGATGATTTGCGTCTGAAGAAGACAGCGAGAAAAAGGTTGAAAGCTACAAACATTAAAAACATCAGATTTAGTCTGCAGTTTTGAAAGAGCCAAAATGCCAGCGATATTCCTTTCTTGTGTTGTTTACTGATATCCTACTCTGATGGTGGATTAAGTTTTTACAATGAAAGTGCTTGTTCTTGTCATTGAAACACTCAAAATATTGTCAGAATCTCAAAACATAAATGAAAGGATCCATACAGATACAGAGCTTTGTGCTGACAGGAACTGGGGGAAAAAAAATTCATTTTAGTGCGTCAAAGTCACATGTTTACAGTCATCCAAATTCAACAGAAAAAGAACCTTACCAAAACCACCTTGGATCATATTTCCACTGTTCCAACAATTACTAACTCTGGTTTGGCTGATATAAATCCCTAATTGACCCAGGTAGGTGTGAAAATATTAGGAGGTGGAGCGAGAGGGAAGTTGGACCGGGGCAGAATCAGGATATATTTATATCATGCAGTAAATTCTCACCAAACCAGAGTCAGAACCATTTGTTGTAAAAATATCAGACAGTAATGTTGCTGATGCTGTTTTTCTACTGAGTCACTTTGACACCCTGGCTATTTAATTCAAACACATATTGTAGACCCTTCTGTCTGGTTCTGTCCGGAATCACTTTTTCATTTTTCCCAAATATTAGATAATATTTCCTCAGGGAGTGCAGTTAGTGCTAGCTCTGATAGCTTGATGGAGTAGACAATAAAGGGATAAGGCTTAGTGAAGGGTCAACTGATTAAAGAACCACAAATTATCTCAGGCCTCTCTGCTCTCCCAGGGGTTTTAGGACCCTTGGGCAGATGTCCACTTTGCCTGGTTGGTAATCTGAAGCCAAGTGAAAGTCAAGCATTATGACATAGATCACAAAGTAAAGATTAAAGTCTACCTTCTGGAAAAATGCTGAAAGCTCCATATACAGATTTGTTGTGGACCTTCCTGGATTACAACTGCAATGTCATATATATTATATGTATTTACACATGGGCAGCACAGTGGTGCAGTGGTTAGCACTGTCACCTCACAGTAAGCAGGTTTCAGGTTCAAATCCCAGTTTTGGTCTCTTCTGTGTGGAGTTTGCGTGTTCTCCCTTTGCCTGCGTGGGTTCTTTCTGGGTACTCTGGTTTCCTTCCATAGTCTCAAAAACATGCTCATTAGGTTAATTGGCTACTCTACATTGCCCCTAGGTGTGAGTGTGTGATTTTCTGTTTTGTTTTTTGGCGACCAGTCCAGGGTGTACACCGCCTCTTGCCTGTTGTCAGGGATAGGCTCCAACCCCCCCACGACCCTGACAGATGAAAATGGATGGATGGATGGATGGATATTTCCATGTTTCTGCAAGTTTTTGGAATAAAATGATTTTTGTTTTCTTTCTTTTTGTTTTCTGATTTTTGTTTTTCCTCAAGCTAATTCTTAGCTTGAGTTTCACCGAAGCTTTTCAACCACAGCTGCAGCTGTTTTGAATGTTCAATTAGTAAGTAGTAGAAGAAGAATGAACTTTCATGCTCATTTTCTTGTTTCAGTAATCTTACGATCTAAACCACCTTTTTGGACAAAATTTATTGTCCAAATATACAAAACACCTTTTTGGTCCCATCTGATTATGCTCATGTCAGGAGCAGGGAGCAATTGTATCTTCACAGCAACTGCATTTATAGGGAGTTATAACCAATATATCAAATAAAAAATCACTAACCAGGTTGTAAATGTAGAGAATATTTCCTTTTAATGTAGCAAATATCAAACTTTGTAAGTTCTGTGAGGAGCTGCTGATACCCTGGACATTCAACGCCTGTCAGCCAGACAGGAAAGTTAATGTGTCTGTGACACCAGAGGGGCTTAAAACCATCCTCCTACTTGTTTATCTGGCCTATCTCCATTTGGTGTATTACACTACTGTTCACTGATATTTACCTTGCCCTGGGCTCCGGCCAGCAGGCCAATAACACCTGGACCATTCTTCAAACCCAGCCCAGATAGATACCCTGACTGGGGAAACGTCAACGAATCAATGTCAGCCCTGAAGCACATGGTGATGCTCGTATTGTTTGAGCAGGATTAAGAGGCCACAGACTGCCCTCTCCTTTTCTCTATCTCTTTCCCTCTCTTTCTTTGTGTGTGTGCGGGCACGCATGCGTCTCTGTGTGTGTGTGTGTGTGTGTGTGTGAGAGAGAGAGAGAGAGAGAGAGAGAGAGAGAGAGAGAGAGAGAGGCAATAGGGCTTGTGGCCTGGATGGGGACTAAAATTGTTGATTGCAGGTCATCTTATCACCTGCTGAGTGCCTGGATGTGAGTGTGACAGTAGGGGCAAGTGGGGAGGTGTGTGTGTGCATGTGTGTGTGTATTAAGGATTTAAGCAGTTTCCCAAATAAACTGTCAGCCGTGTCAATAATCAATAATTGATTCATTAACAGTCAAAAAAAGGCATACATTCCTCTGCTATTGTATATTTTTGCAACATGAATTTACAAGGTATTTGAATCATCTATGTGGTGAATGACCGATTTCTTCAGGGATTGAACAACCAACATTCCAATAAGTGTACTTTATATATATTTTTTTTTTCTTAAGTGTGCAATTTTAATTTTCTGCTGCTATTTATAAGTGCGCTTTTAAGCCGAGAATCTGCACAAAATTTCGTTATGCTTGCATAATGACAATAAAGACTCTTGAATCTTGAATCTAAATTATTTGAATCCAATTACCATGATGAAAAATATTTGCTCAATGTTTCATTATACAGAAAAACAATGTTTGCTCTTTGTGTAACACACCATGAGTACACCTGTGAAGCACACAAAACCGCACACATGCATGATTAAGTCGTCGAAAGTTAGTTAGTAAGCTATAATCACAATCAGAATCAGCTTTATTGGCCAAGTTTGTTTATACAAACAAGGAAGTACAAAACAGACACCTAGCAGTAAGAAACATAATAGATACTATATACAATAACAGTGAAGCTGTGGAATAGTGCAATGACAGTGTAGGTAGACTAAGATTTTTAAAATAAATACAGTGCAAGGCAATGCTGTGCAACAGACAGATAATAATGATACTGTATGGTTAAATACGTGAGGTAGATTGTGATTGTCATCGTCCAGTGTAAGGATGGGAGGCTATTTCAGAGTGTTCAACAGAGTGACTGCTTGGGGAAAGAAGCTGTGCTTGTGCCGGCTGGTTTTGGCAGACAGTGGCCTGTATTGCCTACCAGAGGGGAAGGAGTTTAAACAGATTGTGACCAGGATGTGAGGGCTCTGCAGAGATCTTTGTTCCCCTTCTCCTGACCCTGGACCTGTACAGGTCCTGGACTGAGGGAAGGTCAGCTCCAATGATCCTCTCTGCAGCCCTGATTGTCCGTTGCAGTCTGGCCCTGTCATGTTTGGTGATTGACCCAAACCAACCGACGACACAATCAAATGTTAGAATGACTTTATGAGCTTCATCGTGTTGGGAATATTTCGTGGCAGTCAGCACTGCATTTGGCACTGTGGTGAATGACTGGTTTCTTCAGGGTTTGAACAACAAACATTCCAATAAGTGGATACTTATACTGAATAAGTGAGCTACAACTAACCCCAATATATAATACATTAGGCCAAGAATTTGCGCTAGAGGTGCATGAACCACAAACACGCTTTCACCAGTGCTTGATATACTGGTATTGATTAAGCACCATCAAACCTGACAGATTATTGTCATCTTTTGCATAACAGTTTGTACTGTTTGTTACTCAATACACAAAAGCATAATGTGCGAAAAAACTTACAGCACATTTGTGATTTGTCAGTCTTAAGAGGACACTGAACTGACATTGCTTGAACAGACTGTTTTCAGTGAGATGATAAAAACTTACAGTTACCAGCACCATTTGACAATAATAATCATTTCTAAAGCCCCTTGTCACCTGCTGCTGCAAATCTTACCCCTTCCCTATCTCATCCTTCTCCTGCATTACGTGAATATGGCGGCTATTCCAGTTTGATAGATGAAAGAAAAAGGCAGTATGATTGTGTCAGTATATTATTCCTTTCAAGATGACCCCTTTTTGTGCTTTATCGTGTGATATAACTTTCAGTGGTTCAGACGACATTTACAGCAGTGCACATTTATGGTGGGAAAAAGACATGGATATGGGTCCTTTTATCATGGTGCCACAGTAGTCAAAACTGTCTGTTGTGAGTTAAACATCCTCAAGTATGCACAAATTATACAGTCCAGCAAACTGTAATCAAAGCCACAGGAGCATGCATTTTTAGGCATGTCTGAGTGGTATATGTGGTAATTATAGTTGTAAGCAACTAACAGTTTACAGCTATTTTCACTCAGTGATATTTACCAGAGACAGAATATTAATTAATAGTTATTGGTGCTACAGCTGCGGGGGATTTGCTCGAATTGAAAACCAACTCATAACAAAAGCAGGTGTGATTTCATTGTATAGAATTAATTATAACTTGATCAATTAAAAAACATATATGATTAAATAGGCAAATGAGGCTTGCACCCCATCAAACACCATGGTCAGCTCAGAAAACTATCCATCTCAAATTATTACGTATATTTACTGCCCTTCCAGGAAAGACTACCTTGAACAGTCTGGAGAATGTGACGTGTTTATTTTGGTGTATTTTGGATTCCGTTTTTCCGACTGACAGCAGCCCAGAATGAAAAAACTGCAACTGTCTCAATCATTTAAATGAAGCTTGTCCTGTAACATAAATATTTAGCAGGTGCAATGCTAACATTTGACAATCAACTGAAAGCACGGTGTACAGCTGGGCTGATGGGAATGTCAGTAGTATTTTTGATTATTAAAGTTTACTATTGTGTTATACACTTTTGACTTCATAATGAAAAGTCATTACAGTTCATCCTGGGTCTGCAGTTGAGTGCCAATCCATCCAATAATTAGTGGGATATTTGAGTTTAGATCAGTCTGGAGGATTTAGTGACAGTGCCATCCCATAATGGCAGCATGGCAGGGAAAATTACGCAGTTAATTCAAGATACAAGAGAAAACAACTAAAGGGTTATAGGCAATTTATACAAAGGTATCACCTCAATTAACTCACCAGTTTTATAAAACAATGATGGAAAAGAATAATGGAAATACACAGGTGGACAAAACTGTTGGTACCCCTCTTTTAATAAAAGAAAAACCCACAATGGTCACTGAAATAACTTAAAACTGACAAAAGTAACAATAAATAAAAATGTACTGTAAATTAACCAACGTAATGCAGACATTGCTTTTGAGTTGTTGTTCAACATAATAATTTTAAAAAACAAGTTAACAAAACAGGCTTGGACAAAAATGATGGTACCCTGAGAACAGACTGAAAATTATTATGACCACAGATATATACTCTAATTAGCACCACATTTGTCGTCGAACTTGTAATCAGTGTGTCTACCTATTTAAAGGCAGACAAGCAGTCATTGTGCTGTTTGGTGACATGGTGTGTACCACACAGAACATGGACCACAGAAAGCAAAGGAGAGAGTTGTCTCAGGAGATAAGAAAGAAAATCATAGACAAGCACGTTAAACATAAAGGCTACAAGACCATCTCTAAGCAGCTTGATGTTCCTGTGACTACAGTTGCACATATTATTCAGAAGTTTAAGGTCCACGGGACTGTAGCCAACCTCCCTGAACGTGGCCGCAAGAGGAAAATTAATGACAAACTGAAGAGACGGATAATTCGAATGGTAACGAAAGAGCCCAGAACAACTTCCAAAGACGTTAAAGATGAACTCGAAGGTCAAGGTACATCAATGTCAGATCGCACCATCCGTCGCTGTTTGAGTCAAAGTGGACTTTATTGGAAATGACCAAGGAGGACACCACTGCTGAAGCCACATCATAAAAAAAGTGAGACTGGAATTTGCCACAATGCATATTGACAAACCACAAAGCTTCTGGGAGAATGTCCTTTGGACAGATGAGACAAAACTGGAGCTTTTTGGCAAGGCACATCAGTTCTATGTTCTCAGACGAAAAAATGAAGCATGAAAAAAGAAAGAAAAGAACACTGCATCTGGCACAGGGTGTCTTGAATCTGTGCAGGGTACAAATTTTTCCTGCCCGTCCGGTGGGGGAATCGAACCGGTGACCCTCCGATCACAAGCCGCTTCGCCAAACCAAAGGTTCATCGGTCATCCACCAATCGGAAGACCAGTGGTCAAATTCCTGGCCCTACATATCTACACAGAAAAATTTATATTAATTTTCCAATATTAAGCACAAGTGTTAAAACATAGAGTTGCGATCGAATGGTGATTTATTGGGGGCTAGGATTTTAAATTGTAATGTTATTGTGTACTGGTGGATTATTTTCTTCCCACCAACCAATATGCATATTGGATATGACTTTAGCATTTAATTATAAAAAAAAACAAGTATTACAACATGAAAATGATCACAGTTGTACAGTTGACAGAATCTGGTTGATTTGAATCTGGTGATTACACATGTATTTTCTATAGAATATTCAAAACCTGCCTGTGCAAAAATGATTGGTGTTCTTCTGAAAAATGCTATAATGTAGTGGTAGGTCTATATATCCCAGCAAAGCAAAATAAGAAAAATAGAAACTCTCCTGGTTTAAAAAAACATTTTGACTATTTGAGTGTAAACATGAGGTGCCTTGAGAGCACCAAGAACTCCTTGTTGGTGCCTTCACACTTTGCAAAGGGATATTCATTTAAAGTTCAAGAGGTACGCCTGAATGCACCACGAAATCCTGTCTGAGTGTGTCAAACTCCAATACAGACAGCACAGGACAGAAGCAGCACGCCTGTAAATTACACCAAATTGAGATTCTCAGCATAGTTTTCATTATGTGACTAACTGGCTACAAACATTTACCTGGCAGTGAGTGGATAGCATTCTGAGGTTTACTTTTTCATTTTGGACACAGGTCATGCAGAATTAAGAGCTGTGTTTTATTTCTTCTTCTCTACTAAACATAAAAAGTATAATTATTAAAAAAAAACACAAGATATTTTGTTCAGATTGGTCTTGAGGCTTTAAGTAATTTTTAGCTCACTGAATGCTTTGTCAAGATATAGTGGAGCAATATGTAACTGTGATAGGACATAGTACAGAGGCTGCTCCTCAACATAAACCCTGCCACATTTAGTCTCCTCGACAGTCAGCAGTAAGAACAATAGCTTTATGTCTTCTCCTGCTACTGGAAATTATAGCAGGTGGGAAGAGGTAATCAAAGGCAGACGGCCTCGTAAAGTCAACAAGCAGCTTTATCTGAGGTCTGTCCCATATTGTTCTGGGATCAGAGACCTCTCTACACTACGATACAGGCTGGTTTCATCGTCAATCATCCAGGATCCAGAAGTCACAGGGGATTAACAAGCTCTGTGGAGCTTCAAATGCACACACACAGTCATATTCATCGCTAGCATACAACTGAAGAAAGAAGAACCTTGAATATACAACAAATGAACACTTTGCGATCACAAATGAAAACAAATGAATGGAATTTGTGGATATAGGATAATATATGGATAATTCACGGACCATATTCAAAGGAAGAGAGTCCCACCAAAAGAGCTGTTCAAATTAAAATGGTTAACAGACACTCCCTAGGATTATTCAGATGACACTGCTTCTTGAAAGAAACAGTGTAATATGTCCCAGTGTCCCAGAAACAGTGATGAATTTTCTAATTATGTTTTTTCAGTGCTTTAAGTCAGGGGTTTTCAATCTTATCTGTGTGCCTGGGCAGAGGCATTCAGAATGTCCTGGAAGTCTTCTGCAGAAAGTCAGGTGAAGCCATTATTGTCTATGTACTTAAGGTCTGTGATAGTGGTGTTGCTAACTTTACTCTCGGCTTTGAGCCTGAGAACCTACTGTCAGTTCTGTACAGGATTGGGATCATTTGTGGCAGCTCTTTGCCAGTGACTAGCTGTAATGAAGATGGCAAACAGGATGGGTCCAATGATGCATTCCTGTTTGACCCATTTTCACATAAAGGGTTTGGACTCATGGCAGTTAAACCTTGATAGTACGCAGCACAATGTCAGGTGATCAAAGCCTTTTTCAGTCTATGAAGGTCAACTTTGTTCACAACATTTTACCTGGAGCTGTGAATATCATGTCTGCTGAACCTGCTGTAACAATGAATATGGCTATTGTTAGTCAGGAGGAGATGGGGCTAGCTGGTTAGCATGCTTTGGTAGATATCTCTGTAACACAATACATCGATGTCTATGACTTCAAAACAGTTATCACATTCTCTTGATAATCCCTTCATAATTTAACATATTACACTTTTAAAGCCTTGTGAAAAACTCTTATGTATACTCGTAACGGTTCAAATAACAATGTGACATAGCAATACGTTAAGTTGAAGAGCGTCCAGTGACAACAAGCGCGTTCACGATCAATTTTACAATTTAGTGTAGTCACGGTATCAATTGATGTGATGCATCAAATTGCATCATATCCATTCAATCAGAAATGGACCAAAATAAAGGTCAGTATCAGCCTCATATTGATTCAGCCCTACTAATAACCTCTGCTGGCACACAGACACATACACACAGAGTGTATAAAACCTCCCTGGACCAGCCTGAGGCCATCGATCATCTGGCTGTGGCCTGGGTAGAGATTCCCAGATAAAATAGCGTCTGAAGAGGTGACAGATTGACACTGACCTCTCCCTCCTCAACAAGAGCAACAACTATAACCACTTCCAAGCACAATAAAACATGTCAGCCCTGTATGGTCAGATTTGTAGTTTTACCTGTTGAAAATTTTAAGCTATAGCGCAATATGTGCAGTGATGATTTGTAACATTCACAATACTGATTCAATGTGACAGCACAATCATGGTCAATAAATATTATGGCTCAAGCAGTGTAACCAGTTCTCACCATGAGTAGAAATTACAGAACATACTATATTCTATCAACAATAAACATATACAATGTATAGTTTTGTACCTTTTTAATATTGAGAATTGCATTTCCTTTATGTTTTAATTTTCATCTGTCCTCATATTCATATAATATTTTAAGTATTTTACTTGAGGTGAGCTTGTAATGTCTTATAACAATTTGCATTTTCTTTTGTTTTTAGAAAACAATTGCACCACCTAATCATAACAACAGGCACAGAAAATATGGCCTATGCCAATAAAAATATAAATGGTCAAATATGAAGTTATAATTATGAACACAATGTGTTGAGAAGAGTCCAAGGAGGTAAGCTGGTAAAGGTTTAAAGATCTGCTATTTCCTAATACTGTCTTACTTTGGTGTAGAGCTATGTAATTCAGCATGGACTTCACAAACACATGATTATCTGGTGTGACCACTGTTTGCCTCATGGAAGTGCACCATATCTTCTTCACAAAGAGCTGATCAGGATGTTGATTTTGGTCCATGAAATTCTGATCCACTTCTGTAATAGCTGTGTGGATATTGGCACGACCTGGAACATGCTGGTGCACATCTGTGTGCAGCCATGGCAGAGACAGAAACAATTCCAGTCAGCTCTAGTTAGCTGCATGATGAGATCTGTAGTAGTGTTTAGAAAAATGGTTTGGTAGGGTGATGGTATTTATTTATATCTAATGTGTTATATTTATGACAAAATAACAAAATGGCCATTTACCTATTATTTCCCGACTGAGATTTGGCATAAATTTCCAAGGGATACCTACAAGATACAAATTTCATTTATTTATCATTCTACAAAACAGGGTTGTAAAATGACATACAAGTCGTAGTCCCTTTACTCTAACCATAAAATGAAAATTTAATATATGAACATAATGCCATAAAATAAAACTATAATTTGTGTGGAGGATGAGTCAAGTCTCATAACCTGAGTAAAGAAGCTCTGTAATCTGGTGGTACAGCAGCGGATACTTCTGTATCTTTTGCCAGATGGCAGAAGAATGAACAGGCTGTGGCTGGGGTGGGTCTTGTCTGATAGTATGCTCCACAGAGTCTGGAGATCTACCGTATCAAAGGTAGCTTATGAAGGCAATTTACAAAACTAGTCTTATTCACGGCATTTTCCACGATGTTGACATGCAGTGAGTATCTCATTGCTCTGGATGAGCTGAAGACACACATTCTGGGAGTACACACACATTTTGCCAGTTGTTGAGAAGATTTATCTTTATTCATCTTTTTGAATATGGTCACTATCAGAGAATCCCTGAGCTCTGAGGGAACTGCTCCTTTCTCCCAAGCTCTGTTCTACCTTTCCATAACATTTCAGTTAAGATTCAGTCTGGACTGGTGGCCTTTTGGTTGTTAAGGCTGCTGATGGCATCTTGAGAATATCCTGGCTAATATTTGATATATGTCAGTTTATAATAACCCAAAGTAGCTCATTGTTTCTGCTCATTTTACTGAAAAATTGGTGGCAGAATTTTAATGAGGTCCATTAACTATGAATTCCAAAAAGAAGTGTCAAACTTAAGATAGTGAGTCATCATATGTGCTGCCATTACAAAAATTGAAATGGCTTAAAAAACAGTATTGTAACTAAACTTTGGCAATATGTGATAATTTGATCACAGAGTTTCATGAATATGAAGTATATTGAGAAAAAAAAAATCCAGAAATGAACATCCAGCGTCATGCAACGGCAACACGAGAGGCTTTCCACGCTGTGGGAATATATGTTTATAGAGCCAAATAAGCAATTAGAGACAAAAATCTTGAGAAAAAGGATCCAGACTAACTTCTTTCAGCAGTTTTCTAGAGATCAGTAGCTACAAGTGTGTAAGTAACTACCCTGAAGTAAAAAGCGAGGCTGAACTGTGCAGAAATGCTTACACAGAATGCAAATGCCTCACCACAGAGAGCTGATCATTTTATGGTTTCATCTCAAACACTTGTTCTCAATCAGTTATTATCAAAGGTGAGTCTTGATGAGCTCTTTTTGACTCTGACAAAAAATGATTATTGACATTCATTGCCTGTTTGATGAATTTTAAGAATAGATCAACTTGCTCCACTATTGTGTTTCTGTTTGTGCTGTGCTGTGCTGTGGCATGGTGGCCAATTAAACAGACTAAGAGCAGAAAATGAGGAAATCTCCGCATCAGCTGTAATGATTCCTAATTGCTTGCTAGCATTAAGACTTTGTCTCCCGATCAACTCTGCAAAGCCAAAAGCCTCTCAGTCCCCTCCATCCCTCCTCCTCTCTATCTCCATCCAACCATACAGATCTAATTTGGTAGCTGCAGACTTTTCAGATCTTCACTTTAATTTTTTTTTTATTATCATTATTATTACTTTTAAGTCTGTGTGGTTCACCTGCACTGGCAGAGGCAGCTGTGAATTAGATGACTTGATATCACATCAAAACCAATCAAGGTGGACTCTGAATAGCAGTGGCCTCCTTCTCTCTTCTCATCTTCTCATCTGTTGTTCATCAACCCTCTAAAATCAACAGGTGGAAGAAATAATAGGGCCTTCATGTCACTCACTGGTCAGGCCTTTTAAAGGATGCGCTGTCCTTCATAGCCTCTGGTTTGATAAACATTTAGATGAAAGGCGAGTGACTGATGGCCTGAGCTGTTTGATCACTCTTTCATTTTATTGCATGCCAAGCTTCCCATTCTGTGTGGAGTGAGAAAATAATAAGTAATCTGAATGCAGTTTATTTTAATATTATACCATTTAATACCGTAAATGTATGTTGTGTCCATAGCTTTCTGTCAGGTTCACTATGAATGACTTGTGACATAGTGACTCAACCTATTTTCAGGTCAGAAACAGTTAATGGACCTTGACAGAAACAGAACCTTGTGGAATTTTTAGCAGTTTTACAGAGTGACAGTTGGCAGCTTCATCATGATCCTGCCCAAGGATTCGTGATGTTACCCTAATCATCAGTTGGTGCCATAACACTCCCACATGGGTGTAAACCATGCATGATTTAAAATGTTTTAAAAATTAGATCTCAATCTATTCATTAGAAACGGAATTACCAGTGACCACAATCATGATAACATGGTGAATATTCCTCTCTCTATTTTTGTATAAAAGAATACTGAAGTAAGAGGTGATTACATCCAGTGAATTAGTGAAAGCAAAAGCTCTGTCAGACTTCAAATGACAAAAATAAATGTGATGCTGCTTTTGGGTGATTATGTATGACGTTCGAGGTCTGTACGATGAAGCAAAGAAATGTTCTGATACATTAGAGTTGTGTGCTTGCAGTCCTACAGGCTGTACACCTTGACTTTTGTTATTATGATGATCAGCAACCACATTTGACAGTACATGTGCTTTCACTGTTACTCTCCGTGGGACAGTGTTGGAGTGGCTGGTGTCAGAGTCATTTTCTTGTACTTCTGTATACTGATATCAACCTACAACAGAGAATGAAGCAAAACCTTGTATTTGTTGTTGTTTTTAAATGCTTCAAGTCCTTTTGATTCCACCAGGGTTGCAGCTGAAAGATTAAAATAAATATGTCATTTTTGGGTAAACTATTCCTTTAATATGATGCCAATGGAGGTTAGAAAGGCGAAAGCCCCAAGTTAAGTACTAAGACTTTAATCTCTCTGGCCACTACCCCTGGCTCAGTGCCCAACAAAGAGAAATCACACTTAAAAAATGAGCTCAGTGTGAGTGTGTGTATGTGTTAAAGTATACTCATCGAGGTGAGAGAGAGATATCCAAGGAGAGAACTGAAATTGAAATAGCTTTTGTGAAATTGCTCATTTTGGTGCATTATCACTTTTCCATGATGACTCAGTTAGGTGAGAATCTCTCATATCATTTATCTGTTATTAGCAGGTGTTCTTTTTTTTATTGTTATGGTAGTTCTATTCTAGTTCTTTTTTTCACTGAGACAAAAGCTGAAAAGAATAAGGTACTTACATGCTGGATATTATACAATTTCTTTTGTGGCCACAAACCTTAATGTTGATGACAGCTAATGGCTGTTGCATTGGACAGGTGGTCTCACACAGATTGTTAGACAGTTCCTCCAATGAAAATGAGTACAGAGCAGGTGGGGGTGACTGCCCACACAAAGGATAGTTTTCTGAGTTCTTTGAGATCCTGGGCATCGAGACAGGGGTTAAAGGCGAACTTGGACGGGGTCCACATTGTTTACATTGTCTGAGTCAATCTGATAAAGTCCTGTTGCACATATTTCTGTGTGTCAAAGAAGTTTTCTAATGCATACCATGAGTGATGCCTGTGAAATGTATTCTGTTCTTTAATATGTGATAGATGGTGACATTATCATATGACATATCCTTGTATCAACCAGTCCAGGGTGAACCTCGCCTTTCGCCCGTAGTCAGCTGGGATAGGCTCCAGCTCCCCCGTGACCCTGACGGATAAGCGGTATAGAAAATGGATGGATGGATATCCTTGTATCATTACCCAAGAGGCGTGGTTGCTATGACACCTTTGAAGCTGCCTGCTTCTTTGAAATAACAGTTTAGAGTCAGTAAAACTTGAACATATACATCTTTACATTCCATAAGCTTTTTGAAATATGTTCTTTCAGTGTGTGTTCATGAGCATGAGAGAGGGAAAGAGAAACTGGAATCGTCTGTGTTAAAAAGAAATGTCTTCTTTTCTGCGAACATGAAAGACGGTACAGTACTGTTGGTGTTTCAAATGTGCACAGCAAGGCGGCTGGCACAGTGCAACTAAATGAATGTTGTGGGCAAAATATGAAAGTCTGGAACACGACCAAAACCAAAATCCTTTCAGACAGTGTCAAATGTCTTTTTTTTTTTTTTTTTACATCAAAACTGGCAATGCTGCTACCTCAGTGCTGGCATCTCCTGCATTGATATCATACACCTTGACGGATAAAAATCCTACATCTGATTTTTTTTTTTACTTTTTTTTTGTAAAATCACTCATTGAATGTGTGATTTTGCCGTTTACTTTGTCTTTATATTATGTTGTTTGTTTTTGCCTCTCACTTGCTGTTACAAAATTTTATTACTCTTATTCTTTCATTCTGTATGTTTCTGAATGGTTTGAACTTCTTATAATTCCAGCCAGTGTCACTGTAATAGTTTTGCATAATGGTGCTGATGTAATTATGATTGATAACAGGCAGAGGTAAGCCTCATCTGAAGGGAAGTGAAAAAATTACACTAGCTATCAAAAGGAGATCTCTTACATTGCATAAATGTCTACTTTGGTTAAACTTAGCTCAAACAGTAATATGAGCCTATCACAGCTCACTTGCTGAGTGTATATAACACATGCAGGCCAAATCTGGCCCATCGTCTCATTTAATGTGGCCTGCAAGAGGTTGCAAAAAATATTACTACTTACTTACTTACTTACTTGGGCAGTACAGATCTAAGCTGCGTTATGGAAGTGGAGTGTCCACTGACTTCCTCTCAGATTACATCCTGATTTTGTTATCTGCACACTGAAGGTTTCTAGCCACTACATGTAGCCGTTTCTAGTGGGACAACAGTGGCACTCTAGCCGACTCAGAACACAAGAGGAGCCAAGCAAAATCTCCAAGAAGAGAGAAATTGATAGAGAGGGAAGGTCATTTAATGAGAAACAGGAAAGTGAATACATGTTTGTGCTTCACAGAGACAAGCTGGTGCGTCTTCTTTATAAAAGAATACAATTTATGGCTAGAATAGAATAAAATGTCTTTGTTGTCATTGTACAAAGTACAACGAGATTAAAATGCAATCCTCAAGGTGGATCTGAGACTATATAATAGGTGCATCTAATACTATAATACACAAAAAAACATTCAACAAACAAAACATTCACATTCTACAGGTGTTGCATGATTCAACAGTATTGCACAGAGAGTATTTACAAAATATTCAAGCTTCTGCTGTGTTCAGTGTGGTTATGAGTCCTGAATCATCTGCCCCAGAACAGCAGTTCAAACAGAGAATGACGAATCAGAAGAACCACTTTATTGACAGTATATATATTTTTACATACACACACTGAATCCGTCCTCTGCATTTATCCCATCCTTAGTTGAACACACACATGCAACACCCAGCAAATTACATGCAGTGAAACACACAGGAGCAGTGGGCTGCATCAAGCTCCCAGGGAGCATATTGGAGGGTTAAGTTCCTTGCTCAAGGGCACATCAGCCGGCTAATGGAGGGGGGAGAATTTGTTGCATTAATCACTCGACCACACCTAAATTTTTCCGGTGACCCTCCGATCACAAGCCGCTTCTCCAACCTCTACGCCATGGCTGGCCCCAGGGTAATATGAGACACTGAGCGTATTCTGTGCTCTCCTGAGGCAGCGGGAACTGCACAGATCTTCCAGGGAAGGGAGAGGGCAACCGATAATCTTTTGGGCCATGATGACGACCCACTGGAACGCTTTCTTGTCTGGAGCTGTGTAGCTGGAGAACCACACGCTAGATGCGGTAGGTCAGGATGTTCTCTATGGAGCAACGATAAAAGGACACAAACAGTTTCCGTGTTAGGTGGTTCTTCCTAATTATTCTCAGGAAGTGCAGTCTCTGTTGTGCCTACTTAATGATGGCATTGGTGTTGACGCTCCAGGTCAGGTTGTCCTCTGTGTGGACACCAAGAAATCGGAAGTCTGAGACCCTCTCCACACAGTCCCTGTCAATGAACGGGGGCTGGATGTTCGTTTCTTTCTTCCTGTAGTCTATGATCAGTTCCTTAGTGGTGTTCAAGACAAGGTTGTTCACTGTGCGCCACATTGGCAGCTGCTCCAACTCATCACAGTATGTGGACTCGTCCTCCCCAGAGATGAGCCCTATCACAGTGGTATGAATTTAATGATGCTGTTGATGGAGTGGCCGGGGGGTGCAGTTGTGGGTGTAGAGGGTGTAGGGGGCTCAGCACACACCTGTGAGGGGAGCCCGTGCTAAGGCTGAGAGCTGAGGAGATGCGGAAGCCTACTCTGACCTTCTGGGAGCAATCAGACAGGAAGTCCTTGATCCAAAGGCAGATGGAGTGAGATATCCCAGTTTGACAGACTTGTCACCAGTCTGTTGGGGAGGATGATGTTAAGTGCTACTGGACGGTAATCATTCAGGCTGCTGATGGTGTTCTTCTTTGGGAGTGGGATGACTGTGGAGGACTTCAGGCGGGGTGGGACGACAGCCTGATAAAGGAACTGGTTGAAGATCTTGGTGAAGATTCCAGCCAGCTGATCCATGAAGTCCCTCAGCACCTGTCCAGAGATGCTGTCAGGCCCCACAGCTTTCCTAAAGCCAATATGCTAGGGGCTAGCCACAAAGAATAACACGAAAAAGCCAAAGAAAATGCTGCCGTCTCAACAGAATATGTGTCTGAAATTGCAGTAAAAAATGATGCAGCAGTGAAAGCCAGTTTTATTGGGACTGAAGAAATCATCCGAATCATTAAGTAATGTATGCTAAAGGTGTGAATGGTTGTACACTTGAATGTCTGGTTTACATTATTTTTTCTAGACAGCTGTTTTCAGAGCTAGTTATTAATATTATGTATTATGTATGTTAACAAGTAGATACATTTATACAATCTAAATGGCATGAATGAAAATGAGTTTGCCACCCCAAACGTGACTTTTGTGAAGATTCATCCAATCTCCATTTGGTCAGAGTCATTAATTAGAGTGACCTTATTGCATTAAACTCAACTGTGTTACAACTGCAGTGTAATCTTAAACAGGGTAATGTCTTGTTTGGATGGAGCCGCAACACAATGAACAACAGATGTTTTTAACTTTCAAAACCAGCAAAACTATGTACAAATGCGTACATAGACATTCATGGATAAAAGTGTTTTGCTCCAAAAGCTCAGTGATGCAATTTGCAAATACGTGTGGAGATTTGTCAATCTGTCTCAGTAGCATTAGAGATTACATACAACCAGCAAGTGGTAGCACCCAGTGTGACATTGCTGGGGTGGGTCTTGGTGCTGTGGCGGTTTTGATGGGGTCAGCCCCATGGTGCCAAGGGCCAACCATGGCAAGAACTACCTGTGTGCAATATCTGGAGTAGTCTAACTGGCTTGCATTGGTCACAGAGACCATGTTCAGTCATTATCAGGCTGTCTTCACTGGGCTCAGCACTGCAAGCGGCAGCTACAGCTAGCAGCAATTAACTATTTGTCCAGTCATCAGGAGCTGAGACAGAGCAGCTGGAGGACATCAGATGCAAAGCCAGAAAATATTTTCCTGCATAAAATATGATCCAGTGTCAGTGCATACAGCAGTAAAGTTCTGGTTTTGTACGGTAACGAGTGAAGCTTGCCCCCAGAAACACTCGACTCAGGAGGTCTCTGTTGTTTTAACCCATTGTCTCATTTGTGGTCTGACAAACAGCAAATTCATCAAATTTAGTACCGCAAGCACTATTGTCATGGTTCATCTAAAGTAGACTGAAAAAACCATAGATGAACTGGCCCACCAATGTCATATTTAAAATCACTTGGAGCTAACACCAGTTGGTGATATGTAGACTAGTTTTGCTACAATATAAGTTTGCCATTAATTTGAGTGCTTTTTAAAATACGCTGCGTAATAAATTACATAAAATGTATAACCACATTTGGACGATAAACTTTGTTGTCAGAGCCACAGTCTGTATTGAGAAAGGCCTTAAAAGTATGATGACAATCATAGCTTCAGTGTTGACTGGAAATGATTGCTAACAGTTACTCATGGAGACCTTGTCCGACCCCTGAAAAAGAAAGTGACTATAACAGGAAGTCAATGCCTGACTGAGCAATGGAGAGGAACAAAATGGGCAATGAATATTAAGTAAAGCTGTTAAAGAGTGCTGAAACGCAGTGTTGGGGTGGCTAATGTGCTATGTAACTATCCACACAAACACTTCTTTCCCACTGTCTCTCTTCACTGTGAGGCTTTACCACCATACTGTTCCCACCCCCTGCTGTTCTCCCATTCTTCTTCCTCCCCTCAACGCTCCTTCCATGTGCTGTGCCAATAGTAAGTACTCCCGTATTTCTATCAGGTTGCCTTATGCTTCAAGACTTTGATCTACTGCCACCTTTTACAAATTCTCTATTTCCTGGTGTAGCTAAAGGGATCGAAGGAGTCTGGGGAGGAGGAGGAGGAAGCACCCACCGAGGGAGACGGAGTGGGGGTGAGACAAAGAGGCACTGAAGTAAAGACTGAAAGAGAAGGGGCACGGGTTGAAAAAAGTCAAATAAAAACTCGTCACCAACAAAGCAGTCTCCATTTTTTTTTCTCCCACCTCCTACTTTAGCCACCTCTTCTTCGTCCTCCTCAGTTTCTCAGGGATCATCAACATTTCAGGGTTGGCTGCTTATTGGAAAGCTGTCTGCCCATGTTGATACAGCACTTTCTTAACTTCTAACACACAGTGGATGGGAAAGTAGCTGACTGCAACTTCTTTTTATGTTAACAAACTCAGACCTGAACAAGTTTGTACTGGCAGCACAACGTAAAGCTTAAATATTAAAGTCCATGATTCGCATGTGGGTGTTGAACAGGTAAGAGTGTTAGTACCCTTATTAGTCAGTGTCATGATCACAAACAGGAACAGACAGATGTTTTTGAACAATATTTAAATGAAAACAACCAATACCTCTTGTTTTCAAGAATGACAGCAACGATGAAGATTTAGCTTTTATTTTTAAAAACACTACACACACACATTTTAGACAGACTATATGGTTTTCATTCAAGTTTTCATTACTTGACATGACTCATGAGTCAGTAGTACTGAAGGTCTTTTTAGGTCAAAAAAGAGATGAAGTAACTTATGATGGCATCACGGTCAATTTATTCATTTATGAGATTTCTCAAAAACAAATCAAGACTCACAGTAAAAGCTTTAATGATATTTCAACACTGATATGAACTGATCTTAAACACAACTTGAAAATATATTTCTCTTTAGCCGAAAAACAAATCTGTTTCAGGATGGCCTGCACCTTTAACATCTTTCTGTTAGCTTGTCATGTGTTATTAGCTTATTAAACTGTGCTCCCTTAGGATGAAGATACCTGTTGTCCTGATAAATTCATTCATATACATTTCCACACCACCGTAAGGCTTTATGAACTGCCAATGGATAGTTGCTGTTTATGTTCAGTGAGCAAGCAATGTAAACCATGCCGTATGAAAAAAAAGTCATGTGTTTTGGACAAATTTATCACCGCACGATGAAATGAAGCCCTCTCATTAAGTGAATGAGGCGAGTCCATCAGCAAACTGAGGGCGCCAACACTTGTACCCTGCCATTTTAAAAAGAAAAAGTCACAAGTCACTGTGTTGGTCACTCAAAAAAAAATGCAAACACTCATTCTTGGTCGTAACTTAATATGAACATTAACATGAACAGTAGAACATTAAAAGAAGCTAAATCCAGCTCAGGTCCCCCACTTCTGTTTTATGTTTGTAACAATGGTGGTTCCAGATTCATTTTCATCGTTCATTCACCACCCAGCCCAAATCCATGTGGCGTGTCTAAAGGTGAAACCTTTCTCAGACAAAACTGATATGATGTGGCAACCCCAGCTTTTTCCTTTTGTTTGGTCTGAGGTGACAGAAGAGCTACCATAGCCTCCTGTGACGTATTTAACTGCAAAGGAGAGGAGAGAGGGATTGTATATGTCTCACACAAGACAGATATACCTTGATGGGGCACTATACTCTTCATATTTTATTGAAGCCATCATCTGAGTTCAGTAAACATATTAGAGTCTACATTATTAATTCCAATTTCTCTTGGATTCTGTTTGTTCGCTTCCAACCTTGTGTAACTGAGGTCAAGTCCTTCCTCCTTAGCAAACACAGCCACTATACTCCCTCACGCTGGAGACAGAAAGACATGTGAAGAAAGAGGGCCATGGGGTTGAAGGAAGTTAAACACAAACTGTTTCCAGGAGAGGAGATGCAGGCAGAGTGTGCATGAACTCTTTTGTGGGCTTCTCAAACTTTTAAAAGTCCAACAAAAACACTGACGTTTTAGAATTAAATACTTATACACTGCCTATGTAACCAGGTAGTCTGTGCAGCATCATGAGACACTCATCAGACAGACATGACAACATTAGACTTGAACTACTGTGAATTATTATTATTATTATGAGTAGTGCAGCCTTCTTCTTCATCTTCACTCTCTCATGAGCTCACAGTTTCTTTGTAAGGGTGGTGGTAAGCACTCGAGTGTACTCTTTGACTCACGAGACACAGTTGAACAAACATATTTCCTTGGTTGTTACATGAGAAGTAACTGTCTCATTTTTGAGGACTCATTTTGTTTGTTGCTCCTGTTTCGACCGTTTGAAAATTGTGGTTGAATTACACTGGTTATTGCTTTAACTAAAAGGGAGTAAGACAGACAAAGAAACAATAACGCACCAAAAAATATCTAATGTTAAATATGTGATTGAATTAATATTCACCCCCCTCAAGTCAGTATTTAATAGATGCACCTCAAGCTGCAATCACAGCACTGAGTCTGTATGGCTTGCACATCGGGATACTGCAATTTTACTTCGTTTTTCTTTGCAAAACTGCTCACGGTCTGTCAGGTTGCACAGGGATTGGGTGTGAACAGTCTTTTTCAAATTTGGCCACAAATTCTCAATTGGATTGAAGTCTGGGCTTTGACTTGCCCACTCAAGGACATTTTTAACATTTAATCACTTATTTTATGTTGCATATTTTTTAATTAATTGGCATTACTTTGTAGAAATCTGTTTTCACTTTGACTCTGATTCCATTTTTATAAAAGCAATAAAAGAGGAAAACATCCAAGGGGGTGAATACTTTTCACAGACACTGTATGTACTGTATGTCACAATTTAATGTGTGTTCAGAATGAACTTGAACTTGAGTTTTCCTCTTTCTTTATTTCTATGATTGTATGTATTCACCACAAAAAGCAATGGAATGACTGTTCACTAGTTACCAATCTGCACACCAATCATGAGGGCCGAGTCCTTGGGAGATCAGGTATTGACTAATATTAAGCGTTTCGCAGGAACTCCAGTTCTTTCTCTTATTTTTCTTCACATGTCCTTTCAAGGGCGGCACGGTGGTGCAGTGGTTAGCACTGTCGCCTCATAGCAAGAGGGTTCCAGGTTCAAATCCCGGTCTGGGCCCTTCTATGTGGAGTTTGTATGTTCTCCCTGTGCCTGCGTGGGTTTTCTCCGGGTACTCCAGCTTCCTCCCACAATACCAAAAACATGCACATTAGGTTAATTGGCTACTCTAAATTGCCCCTAGGTGTGAGTGTGAGAGTGTGTGGTTGTTTGTCTTTGTGTGTTGGCCCTGCGATTGACTGGCGACCAGTCCAGGGTGAACCCCGCCTCTCACCCATAGTCAGCTGGGATAGGCTCCAGCTCCCCCGCGACCCTGACGGATAAGCGGTATAGAAAATGGATGGATGGATGTCCTTTCAATTCAGAGCTATGTTCATCGTTTTGGTCCAAACTTAAATGTCTCTGGATTGATATGAACTTTTGTACAGGGATTCATGGTCCCCTGAATCCTGCAGCACCAATCAATGAGTATTCAGCTTTGTGTTTGTAGAGGATAAAAACTACTGACTTTGGTGGTCTTTTATCCAGCACCATCATGAGCTCGAATTTTTTTGGTTCATAATAAAAACATGTTTACTGGCTGGATTGCCAGGAAATTTGGTTCAGAATTCAGGGCTTGGATGAAATAAATGTTATTAGTCCGCCCCCTTTTTGATCTCTCATTGTAATCACTACTAGAAATATGACATTTACCATATTGGTAAGAAGCATCTAGTATAGTAGTGATCGACGGGCCACATCCGGCCAACACAATATGAATCAGTTCAGAAAATGTGCAAATCTATAAAGTTACTGACCAGTGGAAATTATGATGTTTATTGCATGTATGTTTCTTTCTCTCTCTCTTTCATCCTCTCTGTCCTGTCTACCTCTTCTTCTCCTCCTTCACCCAGCCGACTATCAGCAGGATAGCTCTCCCTTGTGAGTCGGGTCCTGCTCAAGGTTTCTTCCTGTTAAAAGGGAGTTTTTCCTTGCCACTGTCTGCTTGCTCAGGGGTTCAGGTTCTGGGTCTCTGTAAACCATCCACCCATCCATCCATCCATTTTCTATACCGCTTATCCGTCAGGGGCGCAGGGGAACTGGAGCCTATCCCAGCTGACTACAGGCAAGAGGCGGGGTACACCCTGGACTGGTCACCAGTCAATCGCAGGGCCAACACACAGACAACCATACACTCTCACACTCACACCTAGGGGCAATGTAGAGTAACCAATTAACCTAATGTGCATGTTTTTGGGATTGTGGGAGGAAGCCGGAGTACCCGGAGAAAACCCACGCAGGCACAGGGAGAACATGCAAACTCCACATAGATTTGAACCTGGAACCCTCTTGCTATGAGGCGACAGTGCTAACCACTGCACCACTGTGCCGCCTGCTCTGTAAAGCATCTAGAGACAATTTTGATTGTATAAGGTGCTATATAAATAAATTGAATTGAATTGAACTGAATTTTCCAAAGGTTAAGAGCCACAAAGTCAATAATTTATAGTTCACCCAACCCACAGAATCTGTTGTGGTTTTATTGAAATGAACCCCAATAGAACAGACGGTGGGGCAGAGGGACCAGGGGCAGACCAGCAAACCTGAACAGAAGAGGGTAAGGTTAGTCTCAAAAACATCAAACAATCCGAAACGCGAAGAGAGAGCCTGACAGAATACCGCTAACGTAGACAGCATAATCTGGTGAAGGTGGAGAGGAAAAGCCAGCTTTAGATATCCAGGAGAAGAGGTGGTTGATTGGAGGCAGATGAAAGGCAGGTGTGCAGGTAAGCAGCTTACAGGGAGACCAGTCCACTCTGCCCCACCCACCCCACGTTGGACCAGATTCACTGATTTAACAGGAGGCGACGAGTGACTGGGAGACAGGAAGGAAGTACAGGCAAAAACAACAACGAAGAGTAAAAACAACCCCAATAAATGAATCCTAACAGGATCATTTTTTTACCCAGCTCCATCCAACCAGCCATCAAACTGTTTCATTTAAACTGGTCATTCCCTGTAGCTGACAGCAGCACACTGAATGGACTACAGAAGGTAACTGTGGCGTTGTCAGAGAATCACTAAGCTTGTCTATTAGGTGCAAGAAGTGTCAATTGGGTTTATTTCCATTGGCTAGCTGTTGTAATAAGTCTGAAACTAATGCTTTTGTTTGCTCCCTGATATTTTGGAGAAGAGTTTTGTTTTTTGTTGTTGTTGTTGTTGAGATAAGGACTTACTCATTAGTTAGTCTGAGTGCATTTGGGGTTATGGACATATCGGCTCTAGAGTCTTTATCCTCCTGTATATAATGGAACTAAATGACATGTTAATTGTGACACTCAAAGTGTCCAAAAAAAAAAGAAGGAAAAAAAATACATGTGAAAAACATAACAGCAATGTGCCTTTCCAGATGTGATCTGGTTAATCGAGATAGTAAAGAGACAGTTTCATGAGAGAACTGCTTTCTTTCAGTGTCACCACATAGAAGAAAGCAAGACTTCAAAGGGACAATTGCTCAAATTTACCAAAAATATACAGCCAGTGTTAGCATTTTTTCTATTATAATGAGTGGGAATCATGTTAAAGAGACCTAATATATTCTCAATGAAACATAAAAATATGAAAAGTTAGTGCTTGTGTGTGCGTGTCTGTGTGTGTGCTGATTCATCCAGTCTGATATTTCCTGTGCCTGTATGACTGTGTCCCAGCATCATGGTGTAGATAATCCCTCTCCGCCTCCTCAGCTCATTTAAAAAGGTCTCTACAGCAGCTCTCTGTTGCAAGCCCCAAATGAATCACTCACAATTAATTACCCTGCGAGTGCCAAGAGAGTCTGCAGCCTCCTGCCATCGCCCGCGGGGCCTTGTCTAACTGTGGTGGGTCTAATCTCTCTCTCTGTGAGGCCGGATCTACCATGTCCTGCTCAGAGGGGGGTGGTGTTTGTCCCAGTCAGCTGGGAAACTGCTGCCCCCTCTGTCCCCCTGCCGCTGTGCTGCCAGATTTGTCTGTTAAGATGAGATAACAGATGATAGCGTGGCTGATGTAGCAGCCAGTGCCTGCTGGGAATGGCTGCTGTTTGGTAGACGTATATAAATGGCCTTCTCAAGCCTTCTCCTGATCTCATTCTCATCATTGTTTCTTATTCTTCTTAAAGCAGAGGCATCCTTACGACTAACTGCAAACACAAGCAAAACTATATGCACACTAAACAATTGGTGTGTACTGTCTCCATATTCCGCAATTGTAAATAAGTATGGGGATTATTTCTAAGAAAAGGACACTTTGTGATTGGATGAGACTGGCCGTCTGACATGATAATAGCTGCAAAAGTAGGTCTACTCCCATTTCAAAGTTTTCTTCTTATGGGCCTCAAACACAGGAGTTTCCTGGATAATTTAACATGTTTCTCTTTTTCTTTTCTCAGTTATTTTGCAAACATGAAGATTTTTCAGACATTTTGGCATGGTGAATGGCTCTAAATGCTACAGTGAACAAAGGTCTCAGGCCCTCCGTCCTGTCCAGTATGAATTAAGAGGAATAGGGACAGGAAATCCTACATTATCCAGTTTAATCGCAAACTCAAACCACTCATATCTGAACTGATTCAAACCCGGTCTGCAGGTTTCTTTCGGGTTTCTTTAAAGCTTGAATTTTAGCTTCCAGTACAGTTGCTGAGCAGCGAACAGTAGCAGTGTCCAGCTGCTGTGCTGCTAGTGCTAGTGCCTGTGCTCTTGTGTTTGGATGAGATGAATTTTTAATGATCCTCATGGGAAAACTGAGTCACAGGGTCAATAATAATGGGACACAGCAAAGGAAAAAAGAATATAATGAATGATAAGTATGAATGAATCCCAGCATTAAGAGTAGCAGAATATAATGAGACTGAAATAAAATAAAAATCTGTAAATACACTAAGTCTGTATGTGTGTGTATATATATATACATAAATATATCTCTATATATATACACATACATACATAGATAGAGAGAGAGATGTGAGATTTCTACAGTGAGTGTAAAATATTACCATATCAAGCTGTTTTTAAATGTATGCATATGTGCATTTTCTCTCGAGCTGTTCTCATAAGGCACAACCCAGCGTGGGCAGTGCTGATGTATAAAACACGAGCCAAGAGGGGGGAAAAATTATTTATTCTTTTGTGTCTGACTCCTCCAACAAAAACAAATTGAAAGGAAAAATAAGGATAGAACAGGGAAGGGGGAAAAAAAAAACAACTTGTGTTGCAGTACCACCACCTCAGGGCAACAGAGATCTGTGGTTTGAGCATGTGCTTTGAATACAGAGCACAGGTCGCAGTAATGGAGGCAGACACACACACACACACACACAGACATGCACAAATGCACACACAAATACCATGGAGAGACACATTACCTATATACCCAAGAATATAAGGTCAGCATCCACCATATCATGTATCATGCAAGTGAAACAGTCCTAATTAAACCTTTCTGTCTGTCCCATTTCAGTATTTCTGTGTCATCTGTTCCTGTTTTATTTTCCTTTTACCATCAGCTTCTCTCTTCTTCTCTTATTGGATAAAATAAGGGAAGTGTAAACTAAAACATTATGTAACAACATCTTTTTAACATTCACTATTGATCATAAATTACAGATGTCCAACCTTAGCCTTTTCTTGGACAGTGTAGTCCCTAGAGACAGATGGGGAAGTTAGTGTTACATACATCAGGGTGCTATGGGTGGGATTCGAATCAGGCACTGCCAAGGACAGCCTCAGGACAAAGGGTGCATACTTTATCAGGTGAGCTGTCAGGATTTTTTTCTGTTTGTTTGTTTATTTGTTTGTTTTCCAGTAAAACTTATAGCTTATACAACTTTGATTAGGAAAAAGTTGGAGAAGTTGTAAATATCAATCAAACTTCAACGGAATATATGTGTAGTAGTATAGCTCAGTCAGTCAATTACAAATGACCAAGTAGTGATGTGGTGCTATGTTAGCACACCTGGTGAACTATGCGCCCTGTGCACTGGATCAGATCTAACCTATGCATGTAATTCTGACCTCCCCTCTCATCTGTCTCTAGGAAACTGCAGTTTTTTAAAGTCTGAAGTGAGGCCAGCAAAACATCATAAAAAACATCTACTTTGAGCCATAAGAAACTGTTCTTTGGATGTCTGTAACCAACATCGAAATTGATATTGCCTGAAAATAATGTCATAAAAACTTTCATTTTGAACCCTGGAGAAACGTCAACAGTGAATGTTAAAAAGGCATTTTAAAATAACAAACATACATTCTGCACCTCAGTGGATGTCTTTTGAAGTTTTGACAAAGATGTTTAGTTAATGTCTTCTGGACATGTGTTTTCTGATTGCATTTATCTGTCAATACACCTCAGGTACTTAATGGGTAAATGTTAAGATACCTCCTTTAAGTTAAATCTGACATTATTAATAGGGTAGAAGTGTCTAGAAGTGTGGTTTCCAGTCACATGAGTGGAGTCAGCTTTAAGTCACAGATCAGGTCACTTTAGAGCTGACAAATACCGTAATTTCGGGACTATCGATCACACCTGAATATAAGCCACACCCACTAAATTTAAAAAGAAAAAAAAACTTTTACATGTATAGGCCGCAATTGTCTATAAGCCGCAGATGTCCACGTTTTTTTAACTTTTAATTAAATAAATGCTTTTTTCCAAACAGTGTCTAGCCTACCAGAAAAGTCATTGAACGCTATCTTCATCTTCCTCCTGCACACTAAAACCACTAAAGTCGTCTTCTTCAGTATCGGAATTGAACAGCCTTAGAATTACTTCGTCACACACTTTCTTAGTCTCTCTTTCATTGTCGCTCTCAATGTCACTTTCGTCTCGAGGCAAATTCCATAAATTAGCCGCATCACTGTTTAAGCCACAAGGTTCAAAGCGTGTGAAAAAGTAGCGGCTTATAGTTCGGAAATTACGGTAACACACTACTTTAGCAACAGTGACTTTTGACTTTACTTGACCTTTAACCTTTTGACTTCCAGTAACTGAATATCTTCATCAAGCTCAAAGATGTAATATTCTAATAAATAGGGTTCAGTTCAATTCTTTATTATGATTTTTATTCACTTTTGTGTCAGTTCAACAGCAGCCAAACAAACAAGAGGAAGAGGTGCATTTAGCAGGACAGACCTTATGGTGCAACCTAGACACAGTTTCAGGTCTTTCAACACCTTTGTCCATGCGACCCAGCCAGGGGTGATCAGTCCCGGACTTGTAGGTAGCTTGTGTGATGCACAGATCGCCCCTTTTGATCCACAGCCATCTTGATGCCTTCTCTGCAACGTTTGTTCCTGATGACTTTCTTGCTGTTCAAACCTTTGAACCTCCGCAGCTTGAGGGCCTTGCAGAGTAACTGGCAGACAAATCCTCAGCAGCCAACCTCAATGGGGTCTTCCATCCCCTGCTTTAGCATTCGCCTGCAAGCTCCTTATCCCTCTTCCTCTTGAACGCCTCTACCATCTGATCTTCCCAGGGCATAGTCAGTTCCAGCAGGACGATCCGCCTTGATGCCTCTGACACAAGAAACATGTCAGGCCTGAGCGTGGTCACAGCTGTGGTGTCTGGGAATTTGAGTTGTTTCCCCGGGTCGATGTTCAGCTGCCAGTCTTGGGTGCACTACATTATGACACTATATAAATATAAATTTGAGGACAAATAATTTGATGTATATAATTTATTTGTGTAAAATTTGATTATTTTGGGGGATTTATTTTCAGAATGTATTTAATGTGGGTGGCAAGGTGGTGCAGTGGTTAGCACTGTCACCTCATGGCAAGGGGGTTCCAGGGTGAACCCCGCCTCTCGCCAGCTGGGATAGGCTCCAGCTCCCCCGCGACCCTGATGGATAAGTGGTTTAGAAAATGGATAGATGTATTTAATGTAAGTATTACTCACCAAATAGGAATTTGCACCTTGCTGTAACCTACCAGCTCACTTTTGCTCACTCTCTTAGCCTTGGACAGTGCACTCAAATGGTGAACAGTTTCATTAGCTAGAGAGCATTAGCAGAGAAATATCATACTGATTAAGATTTATTTCTTTTCAGATTCTTTCCGCTGTTAAGAAGCATTGTGAACATGTGGTAGGCTTGTGCTGAATTGATGTTGCAACATGATCATCATGTGCCATATCCACTGGGCAGCAGAGAGAGAAGAGCAGGTTCAAGAGCTGTGTTACCTGCAGATTGGTACAAGACTGAAACAGCTGCAGACAATCTTGTTATCAGATCCAGTCTTGTGTCCATACACAGAAACACAGCAGAGGGAATGGAGAGATATTGGACTAGATAAGAGATTTTTCTGTAACTTACATTAGAGTAGATGTTTTCTCACGTTTCACATCAAGCATTTTGATTACAATGGCATTTTCACTTCTTGTAAACAATCATTACACTATAAATCATAATGTTGGAGTCATTTTTTCGGATTTCATGAAGAAAATACTGTTGAATGTCCAGGACTGAAAGGCATTCTTGTCCAATGGCATGGCCACCCGCCTTGATGTGGTCGGCTTGTGGCATGCATGGCAGATGAGAAAACCAATGGGAGAGAGAGAACAAAACAAAAACACAAAAAAATTTGAGTGTATTTAGACCGCCATCCCACATTTGATGGTGTTGCTCTTGCAACAGCAACAGAATGAATGTTGTATGAATATTCTGCTTAACCCTTTGACTGTCTGCTCAACCATTTGGGAGATCACATTTTGAGTGACTACATCTCATATCTCTATATCTCAATTGTTTAATTTAAATCAGCCTTATTGAGCCATCTCTACTGTTCAGTCAAGGTATGCTATGCTAAAAAAAATATTAAAAATAAATAATAATAATAATATTTTTTATTATTATTATTATTATTATTAGTGCCCAACAACATGAAAAATACAAACAAAATCATTTCAATTTCAAAGGGGTTAACATCAAAGGGGTTAAAAGCTTTTACTGAAAAGAACAGACTTACATGTAATCCCTCTTTATAATCCCCAAAAACCTTGATTGGTAATTAAAGTTACATATTTTTTTCAGTAACTGTAATGGATTACAATGACATTTATTTTGTTTTGACATTAACTATGTAGTGCCACTACGTCTAACTGGTTACTCCCCAACATTTCAATCATCAACTGACACAATAAGTCTATCACACCTCTATTCAGAAAACTGCACTCCCCAGGTGTAGCTGGGCACAAAATGAAACAACACAGCTTGAGAAATGCCACATCCAGAGAGCTGTGTGCAATAAAACCATTCAGCATAAACACGGTCATTATCCTCGTTTTATCGACTTGTAAGAACAATTAGCCAAAAGCAGTTGAACAGCAGATGATGCCATATTGACGCAGATTAAATGACATATTTTCCAACAGATTAGAACTTGTGAGAGAAATTTATTTCCATATAATCAAACGGGGCCAGAAAAATGTGATACGATCAGGTGTGGTGTTCCAGCTGACACTATTAATCACTCGTCTTCACCTGCCAGTTCATTCATGGTGACAAATTTGATTTTAAAGGCCTGGCAGTGTGTTATGTTGTGTTTCTGCTGTGTTTTGTAAGACCTGAATGCTGTCAAATAAGCATCCTAAATCAAAAAAGATCAGGCCTGTGTCCCGTCTTCAAACACATAGCATGATACTGTATCTTATTAGGTGCACCATGGACAAAAAGACAGGCACGTGATGCATTTCAAAGTCAAGGAAGAATCCAGCTGAATTTCAAGGATGGCATCAAATGCGCCAAAGGACTATTCCGATGTCCACGATTCTTCAAAAATCTTTCAAGAGATTTTACAAGTATGCCCATGTGTATCCTTGGCACGCCGAAAGTACCCACAATGCTATGCGGGCAATGCTTGGTTGGTCTATTAAAACATATGTGTTCTCTGAATGCGAGACTGTTTCAGTAGTTCAGCACCATAGACAGAGACAAAGAGAAACTGAGGGACCAAGTTTCGGTGTCTTAGCATGACAGACAAAGACAGATCAGTCAGTAGTTGCTTTATAGAACACTGGGTGAAGAAAAAGTGTCATTTGTGACCGTTTCTAGATGTTCTTGTGTTGCTTTAATTTTGTTTGTCTCTCCAAGTTCCAATAACGCAAAGATGTTCCTACTTGGAATGTTGATGTTCTTTGATGGAATGACGATGTGTGGAAACCACACCTGTGCCAACTGGTGCCAAGTCATCCTTTGCTTTTTATAAATATCATTTTATGTCACTGATTCCAGCTTTTCACATTCCTAATTTTCAAATGTCCAAAATATCCAATATCTTCATTTTTGTTTATGTTTTACACAGTGTCCAACTTTTTTCAATCTGGGGTTCACTTCTGATTATTATTATTATTATTTTTTTTTGTCTTCCTGTATTTTACCTCTCTTTCTCTCTGTAAAGGAAAAGTTTACATTTCCCACAGTGTTCTAATTCTTTACTAAAAAGACGGATTCTTAGGTGGATACCCACTTGATTGGTTTATATTAGATGGACGGAGGCCAAAACTGACATCAGGTAAACTTTAGAATACATCACTTGTTGATCACTTGTTGCTGTAGGAGAAATATGGCACATAGAAACACTGTATATTATTGTCTTATTGGATATTAGTTTCCCTCTGTATTCCAAAGTAAAACCAAACCTTGGTGAAAATACCAAATAAATCTGACTGTGGGTCTTTTGTGTCTTCAAAAATCAAATAATTGAATAGCTGCATTTATACACACGTCCTTCATTGGTCTTTACCTTAACTTCTGGATGTTTATGTGTTTGAATTATCATGACCATGTAGACGCACTGTATGTCCTCCAAACAAACAAGCTGCCTCCTAAGAATTACTGCAGCCTCTTGCCCAAAGCCTTGCTTTCCTCCCTGTCTCATTGGTACTGCTTCCACCCCCGCTTCTTATATTTCTGCCTGGGACTCAAAGACACAGCAGTTATTTATTTCTTGTTGGAGATTCATTACTTGGTGGTTGCTGGCGTACTTTGAATGGTTGGTGTGGGCTTAATAAATTTAGGCTCCCTTCTCCCACCTACTCCACACAGACTGTGTGTGTGTGTGTGTGTGTGTGTTTTTGCTGATGGTGTCTCCAGCTTGTGGAAGAAAGCTTTGTGAAACAAAGAACCACAGAGGTCTCTGTTTGAGGACTTTCTCTGTCCATACGAAGATCATTTAATCAAGAAGCCTAAGCAGTTTGAACCCTACACACTCACCGTACTACAGACTCTAGTTTGTCTTCATCACGTCACTAACAGTAACTCTCTGCTTCTTTCAGGCAGTGCAGTATGACAGCAGTTTGTCAAATAGTAATTAAATGTAATGAGTAGGCTTTGTGTACATGGATTTCATTAACATATAACTGAAAACATTCACAAGTGTTTCATGAACTGAAAATGTGTTTTCCTAAGCATAACCAAAGTGCTTTTGTTGCCTAAGACCTGTTGTGAGCCACCTTCCTGTCACTCCGGCATGGTTCATAAATGTAGGGTTTCATTCAGTGAAAGAAACATGCTGCAGGCATGAAAGCTGATCGTGCTGAGAGTCATGAGAAAACTGTGCATGCGTGTCCATGTGCATGAATCCTATAGATTATATTTTGTGACTATTGCTGATGAACTGCTGTGATACCATGTTGTTTCATGCAAGACACCTTCTCATCACCATCTTCTCTTTCTCCCTCCCCCCTCACCATCATTATCGTCAAATGAGAAAGACAAGCAAGATGCAAGATGCCAAGCTGAAAATAACTCTGCTGAAAAATACTAGCAAGCCAGAAAATATGATTCACCTCAACGGTCAGATAATAAATATGGTGAGACAGACTGTTCACCCGAGTTATCAAGTGGTAAATACCACAAAAAAAAAAACTGCTCATCTCATCTCGGCACCTCAAGGACTCAGAACTCCGCAGATATTCCATCTCGAGTCCCACTTTCCTGTCATTGGAAGAGCCGATGGCATTCTAACACGCTCATGTTTATAAGTTTCCTTGTTTTGCTCACCGAGGTGCTTCAAGTCAGAATCAATAAAGGTACATTTTTTAATCTTCATTTCAAACTCACATTTTCATAAACCTTTGGACAGTCCTGGATGGATACTGAATGAGCCTACTATATACAGCTCCAGGAACCCACAGTCCCAACCCTCTGCAAAGTTGTTTGTATACTAATGAAGGACTCTCCTAATGCTCAGTGTGGTGAATACAGTGACCAACATAATACGTGTGATTATTGTATTACGCGTTTCTTATGTGCTTTGGCTCAATCCATCCATCCATTTTCTATACCGCTTATCCGTCAGGGTCGCGGGGGAGCTGGAGCCTATCCCAGCTGACTACGGACGAGAGGCGGGGTTCACCCTGGACTGGTCGCCAGTCAATCGCAGGGCCAACACACAAAAACAAACAACCACACACTCTCACCTAGGGGCAATTTAAAGTAGTGTCACAAATGTGCATGTTTTTGGTATTGTGGGAGGAAGCCAGAGTACCCGGAGAAAACCCACGCAGGCACAGGGAGAACATGCAAACTCCACATAGAAGGGCCCAGACCGGGATTCGAACCTGGAACCCTCTTGCTATGAGGCGACAGTGCTAACCACTGCACCACCGTGCCGCCCGCTTTGGCTCAATTATTTTTTACAAAACAAGAACTGAAGAACAAGACAAAACAAGAAGTTTCTGTTTTTTAACAGAGATTTGTATAAAAGAATTATTTCCAGGCTTTGCAGTGGTCAAAAAAAATGACCATGGGTCACAGATAGACGATTTTTACATTTTGTTGGCATTGGCCAATTTACTGATATAATAAGTAGGATTTGGAGCATGGATGGGATGTTGAGTTTCTACCTTTTGCAATAAGCATGCAATAAAGTCTCTCTAGTTCATCTCTAGTAAAATATTTTATTAATTTATATATTTATTTTGTTTATTTACAGACAAATGAGACCGAGAAAGAATCTGTGGTAGAAGTATCCGCAGGCAACTATGCTGCCTATTGATATTCTGGCTGTGTTCTATTAGTGTGTGTGTGTGTGTAATATTTATATTGTTAAGGGTCAGAGGTCAAAGAGAGAGCTATCCCTGAGCCCCGAGCCAAGTGTCCAGCCTCTCCTGATAAGCCCACAGCCTACAGCAGTCTATTTATTGAAGATGGGTTTGTTCAGTTCCTGGCAGATAGAGCAACATTTTCACCAGGGATATGAAGATTAACTCATGTCTTGGTTGTCTGGGTCTTCTTGGAGAGATGTGACGGTGTGTGTGCATATGTGTGTCTGTTAGGTAGCAGTCAGGGGGTGTGTGATGTTCAGGTTAGATGGCATGTATTCAGCAAAAGGTCTCTCTCCACCTCCAGCAGCCGAAGCGATAACTGCACACACACGTCAGGGAAATGTCCAGCTCCAAATGGCTTTTGAATACCTCATTCATGCTTTCCGGTTCAGCTCTTGGGTTTGAATTGAATTAGTATCGAAGTTATGAAGAGGAAATAGAATTGCAATTCAAAGTTGGCAGGCAGGAAGTGAAACTGAATGAGTTTAAAGTTGGGGGAATTCAAATGTATCTGAGCCAAGTCTATTATGTAGCCATGTGTTGGGGAACTTTACTGATGTCAAAAAGAAAAAAAAAATCTATATATAATAGTACAGCCAAAAAGCTTAAGAGTTAGCTCACTTTGAATTCAACTTTCAATTTTCTTATGTTGCTTCAACACTGCCAGACAAAGAAGTAGTTCCTTTCTTGAGCATTTTTCTTCAAACGTGAATCTTTCTCAGCTTCCCCAAGTCACGCTGCTGAGTGCATTTTTGGTCTTTTGTAACATTCAATTGACCATGAATAGCCTCCCGCAGTGGCTCTGGTGTTTGTGTCCACATGTGTGAATGTGGAGTCACAGCCTCAGGCTTCTCCTCCATTACAGCTTTTAACAGCTTTTAAAAACACAAACTCAATATTAAAAAAAAGCTAGTGTTGTTGTGAGAGGAGGAGAGTAATGGAAATTTTGAATAAAAATCTTTTTTTAGGGTTCTATTTGTGTGTGCTTATATCCTTGGTCTGTTTTCAGAGGCTTGACTGTTGCTTTTATTTTGAAGGACAACCTAATGTGAGCATGGAAAAAGGCAAGTCATCTAACCTTATTGCAGTACCCTGGTCTGTTCAGTCGTATCTACAAATAGCTTTAATGGGTCCTGAAAGGTTTTATCTTTTGCCTAAGCATTTGGAGTTTTTCATTCTCAAACAGCATGATCATTTGTGCTTAATAATATACTGTACAGTCAGTGGTCCCATTGTTAGGCACACCTGTATATCTCATTATTAATGCAAACATCTAACTAGCCCATCATGTGGCAGCAAATCATTGCTTAAAAAATGCACGACAGTTGGTACCTGATGGTTTGTGTGGGTGTCAGAAGCCTAATGAAACTAATATTACACATAGAGTTTGACAATGGTTTAAAAAAAAAAGTAAAAGGAAAAACAGAGTGGCAAAGTCTTTAGTTTTTAGTTTTAGTGCTAACCACTGCACCACCGTGCCTCATAGCAAGAGGGTCCCAGGTTCGAATCCCGGTCTGGGCCCTTCGATGTGGAGTTTGCATGTTCTCCCTGTGCCTGCGTGGGTTTTCTCCAGGTTCTCCGGCTTTCACCCACAATACCAAAAACATGCAAATTTGGATAATTGGCTACTCTAAATTGCCCCTAGGTGTGAGTGTCAGAGTGTGTGGTTGTTTGTCTTTGTGTGTTGGCCCTGCGATTGACTGGCGACCAGTCCAGCGTGAACCCCGCCTCTCGCCCGTAGTCAGCTGGGATAGGCTCCAGCTCCCCCGCGACCCTGATGGGTAAGCGGTATAGAAAATGGATGGATGGATGAGGTTGTTGGAGAAATGGCCAGACGGACGGTGCCAGGAAGTTACAGGTTTTGATAGTGCTATGCTGATGAGCATCTCTGAAATGACAGCATGTCTGACCTTAAAGGGGAGCTCTGATGTTTTAAAACCAGGGCCTTACGTTTACATATGTTGATGTCTAAATGATTCGTGCTCCCCAAAAATGTTGGAACTGGTTCAGCAGATGACCTGGATCACACAGCTGCAGTGGCGACAACGTGGTCCTTTGAGGTAACTCCAACTGTCAAAGGTAAATTGACTAAAAGCGCCCTTTTTGCCACTCAAGAGGTGAGATTGTCATTCCAAGTGTCTGACAGTGTTACAAAACAAATCCCTACAGAGATAGACCTTTCTGTTAAAGAGTGAAATCCTTTTTGTTTGACCAGAAACACAAGTCTCTCTCTGTCACTCTCATGAGGTTGCATTTGCAGTAGTTCCCTCATCTAGATTGCTGAAATCAGCTAAATATTCAGCCATGACATTGCAAATGAATTCTTGCTGGCAGCTCCACTTGGTAAACTCTAAACTCCACTCTCCAGGTCTAAATCAAGTTTCCAGTGACATCCAATGAAGTGTCTTTCAGATGAATGGGTGGAATGGGAGATTCACATCCAGCAAACAGTGTGGACTTTGCAGATAACTGTCAGACCTTCTGGGGAAGACCTGGTCTCATTAGGAGAGACGGCATCCATCCCACTTTGGATGGAGCAGTTCTCATGTCTAGAAATCTGACGGAGTTTCTTATTAAACCAAAACCATGACAACCCAGGGTTGAGACCAGGAGGCAGAGTTGCAGTCCTACACGCCTCTCTGCACTAACAGTTACCTACCCAAAATCCCATAGAGACTGTGTCTGTCCTCCAACCACCTAAATTAATTAAATCAAATACAAAAAAGGGAATTATACATAAAAAAAACTATTAAAGATTAATATCAACACCTCCACAGCTACAACAAATAGAAGAATTAAATGTGGACTGTTAAACATTCAATCTCTATCATCTAAAGCTGCACTGGTAAATGAATTAATAGGAGGTGGAGTTGCAGCCATTTTTGACCCAAGACTATCCATATTCTTAGTCTTTCACACCCAACTTGGAAAACCGTACAACCAATTTTTATTGTTGCATTGTACCATGTTCCTGGCCCATACTCCAAATTTCTACTGGAAGTTTCAGAGTTTCTATCATGTCTAGTCCTTAAAACAAATAATGTAATTATTATGAGTGATTTCAATATCCATGAGGACAATGATAACGATAACGCATTTTTTCTCTCTCTTAGATTCAATTGGCTTCTCTCAGTGTGTATATAAACCGACTCACTTATTTAATCAGAACCTTGACCTTGTTTGACATATGGCATTGAAATAGAACATTTAATAGTCTTTCCCCAAATTCCTCTTCTATTTGACCATTACTTAATAACTTTTGAATCTGTATTACTTGACTACATACCACCAAGAAAAAACTCCTCTACTAGATACAGTACCTGTTTGATAGTGCTGCTAAATTTAAGGAAACAATTCTAATGTCATTTATTTTGTAAAGAACACTCACCAATCGGCTACGTGACTTTCTACACAGTAATAGTTTATTTGAGGATTTTCAATCTGGCTTTAGAGCTCATCACAGAACAGAGACGGCATTGGTCGTCACAAATGTCATAGTCAAAGTCACAAATGACCTTCCACTTGCGTCAGACGAGGTTTAATGTTAGACTTTAGTGCTGCATTTGACACCACTGGCCATTCTATCTTATTGCACAGATTGGAACACTTAATTACACTCAATTTGTTTATGTTAATGATGCATCATCTATGCTCACAAAAGTTCCCCAAGGTTCTGTGATTAGGCCTACTACGTTTCACCCTTTATACGCTCCCCATCGGTGATATTCTTTGGAAACACCCCATACATTATACATACATACATGCAGATGACACACAATTATACTTGCCAATGAAACCAGATAAAACAAATCAGCTAGCCAGACTTCAGGCATGTCTTAAAGACATAAAAACCTGGATGACTTGCAATTTTCTAATTCTAAATTCAGAAAAAACTGATGTTATTATTCTGGGCCCTAAACACCTTTGAAACAAATTATCCAATGATATAGCAACTGGATGGCTTGACCTTGGTCTCAAACTTTGCTGTAAGGAATCTAGGAGTTATTTTTGATCAGGACATGTCCTTTAACTCACACATAACATACATTTCAAAGACTGCATTCTTTCACCTCTGCAATATTGCAAAATTAGGCACATTCTGAGTCAGAAAAAATGCAGAAAAATTAGTACATGCATTTATTACTTCCAGGCTGGATTATTGTAACTCCCTTTTATCAGGTTGCCCCAATAAGTCTCCAAAGATTCTCAAGCTAATCCAGAATGCTGCTACACAATTACTCACAAGATCCAGCATTAGAGATCATATTTCTCCTGTGCTGGCTTCTCTACATTCGCTGCCTGTAAGATCCAGGACAGAGTTTAAAATTCTTCTCCTCACATATAGTACTCTATTATCCCACCAAAGCTTTTGTTTACGTTCCCAAGATGCAGTGTTACTTGTGGTTCCCAGAGTCTTCAAAAGTACATCAGTAACCAGAGCCTTTAGTTATCAAGCTCCTCTACTGTGGAACCATCTTCCGGCTTCAGTCCGGGAAGCGGACACTCTCTCTTTCTTTTTTGATAAAGCTTATGGTTAATGCTGGCCTAGGCTGGCCCCTAGTTATGCTGCTATAGACTTAGACTGCTAGGGGATCTCCCACGATACACTGAGTTCTTTCTTCCTCTCCCTCTCCTTCTGCACACACTTATGTCCCATTAATGCATATCACTAACTCAACTTCTTCCCTGGAGTCCTTGTGCTTTCTTTCTTGCAATCCTGCTTAGAACCTACAGTGATACCTTCTGTATACTTCATCATTATCATTATCTATAGTTCCAATACTTCTGGTGTTATTGGTGTTGCTACGCATCTCTGTTTGTGTGGTCCTTCTCTTGTCCCCCCACCCCCACCCCTCTCTCTTTCTCTCTCAACCCAACCTGTCCAGGTAGATGGCCCCACCTGGAGCCGGGGTCTGGTCTGAGCTTTCTGCCTTCTAAAAGGCAGTTTTTCCTCGCCACAGTCACCAAGTGCTTGCTCATAGGGGAATGTTGAGTTCGCTGAATTACAAAATCTAACTAAAGAGTTTGGTCTAGACCTGATCTAGTTGGAAAGTGTCATGAAATAACTTTTGTCATGAATTGGCACTATGTAAATAAACTAAATTGAATTGAAAAATGAGCAGGTGATATTTCAGCAGCAACTGATTAAGGTTTTCTTATTGAGACTAATTTTGATGCGGGGCGTAGCTAGTAAAATGTACATAATAAAGTGACCACCAAGTGTAAAATTCAATCCATCAGATGTGCTCCAAGTGTGCAACACCTGACGTTGAGTTGAACTGACTAAAGCATTATATCATTACACTCTATGCAGGGCTACAGTCTCTCAATGACATGGTGTGTTTTTGATTTGGAACTAGGGGATGGGGAAGTCAGGCATTTTCAGTTTTTACACATAGTGGCTTTAACAATTAAGAGGAGCTTGAATTACACACCAACAACTGTAAAGCATTAGATACTGCAAATGGAATATGTGACTTAAGTCTGTGGATAAAAGCAGCTGTTGCCAAGCAACCTTAACCATGTGCATTTGTTTTGTATGCTGTCTTGAAGTCATTTGCATTACTAATGTGGTCTTTTGATTTGTTTTGCATGTAACAAAAGTAGCACTTTTATGAATACAGAATGTACACACACACACTGTGATTCTGGAAGAAAAATTCACAGTATACAGACTTAATGGATGATGTGGAAACCAGAACCATCTGACACACTACAGAGTCCACTAATTCCTGTGAATGGACACCTCAAAGTGCATTATTCCGCTTATACCATGGCCACTTACCAAAGGAAAAGAAATTATTAATATTTTAATGCATTTTGCAGTCAAAATGCTTAGTTTTTAAGATAAGATGAACTTTAATGATGCCACAGTGGGGGATTGTCGTGGCAGCTCACAAGAGTGCAAAAAGCAAAAATTGTGCAAAAACAGTTACAAAAGATATAGAGATAATAACTTAACAATTTACAAGTGAACACAGTGCAATATACAGCTATATACAAGTCCTCATAAGGGAGGAAAAGAGGACTAGACTGTTGAGTTGTACAGTCTAACAGTAGTGGGAATGAAGGACCTGCTGTAGCTCCTTCCTACACTGAGGGTGTAGCAGTCTGCTGCTGAAGGAGCTGCTCAGAGCCTCCACTGTCTGATGCAGAGGGTGACAGGTGTTGTCCATGATGGATGTCAGCTTGGCTAACATCCTCCTCTCACCCACCTGCTCCACGGAGTCCAGTGGGCAGCCCAGGACAGAGCTGGCCCTCCTGACCAGCTTATTTAGTCTCTTCCTGTCCTGGTACGTGCTGCCCAGTCCCCAACAGACCACAGCGTAGTGAATAGCAGAGGCTACCACAGAGTCATAAAAAGTCCTTAGGAGGGGCCTGCACACTCCAAAGGACCTCAGTCTCCTCAGAAGGTGGAGGTGACATCCCATAGTTGTTACCCCTTTTCCCTGATAATGCCTGAGGCTTTGACCAATGCCTGGAACAATCATTCTCATCCCATGAGATTCCGATGCAATCGACATGTTGTTCAATACTTTGTGAATAGAATGACCCTAAGATAAGACTTGGCAACAGGAGATGTTTCTAGTCCACTCAGCTATGAGCCACAAAGCTCAAAAAATGTTATGCTTACAAGATTCAAAATGAATAAAATTGTGTGGGGTTCACAAACAGTAAATATGATTTGACAGTATGTTTACCGACAAGACTATGTAGCTATCCAGCCACGTCTCTGTCTGCAAATCAGTCTCAAGATTTTCACCAGAAAGTGATACATACTGCAACCTGAACTGAACAGTTGAAAAATGAATGGAAAGTGAGAAGATATGAGCTATGATAATTTACAGACTAAATTAAGAGAGTGGTGTGTTATAGTCACCATCCTTTGGTGAGGATGAGGCACTCCAGGAGTCTGTCAAGGAGTCTGCAGCCAGTGCAGTCATTTAGAATGGTAACCACACAGTTTCACTGGAACTGCTTAGTAGGTGTCCACTATCAGGAATTAACTGACACCCTGCAACCAATCAGAATTGGGCTTTCACCCAGATCATGGTAAAAGCAGCAAAATATACAAAATAACAAACAAGCAAAATATACATAAAATTTTATTCCCTGTCAATAAAAATGATTCAAACTCTACCTGCTAATGCGTGCAGTCAATTCAATTAGAATCCCAACACTTGTCTCTTGCAAAGACGCAAAAATGCACAAAAAACTTTTTTGAACAATCCCACATCATAATATATGTTGCACACATACAGAACATTTTTAACATAAACCAAATGATGGACTGTCAAGAACGTATGAGAACAAAATTTCTTAAATTCCCATGCGGAGAATGGCCTTCAGTTGGTCCTTCTCTGTTCTGCTGGCCTGTATGTGGACATGATGGATTTTGATGATGATTCTCACAGACTGGGAGCTGAGTTCAACCTTGTCAACCCTTACACACTGCAGTGTAACGTGTAAGTGTTCATATGTATGAATGTTTGCATGTATTCACCACAGTGTTTTCCTATTATGTGAGGGCCTGGGGGTCCAGTTGGACATCTGGGGACCAATCTCATGTTTGACAAATGGGTTCTTGACCCCCTTTTCTGTCCTGACAGGAGCTTAAATACAGTTGCTGACTGGCTGACAAACATATTCACACACCACTGCTTCCTTTCTAAAAACACCCATATATATACACTCAGGAATAAACATGCAGCTGGCCTGATCTGAATATTCATGAGTCTTCATTTCCTGCATGCACATAGTGAGGCAGTGAGGGGGAGTTGGACAGACTGATGCTTCAGCTTGCAGACAGCCTTAGAAAAAAAAAAAAATCAGACTCATTATCAGCTACTGTTGGTTTTATGGTTGTTCCTCCTTGACTACATCTGCATTAGTCAATACATCCGAACTTTAATATTTTTTAAACATAGCTGGTGTCTTACCGAGATGTTGTCCTACTTTGATGTGGATTTTACCCAACAGCTCTAGCAATGTAATGCTGTGTTCACATCATAGCAGACGAAGGTTCATGTTTTCATCTTTCCATGTTTCGTTTTTTTATTATCAAAGTGTGTGAATCCTGAGTTACCAACCCAGTATGCATGGATTTCTGGATTTGCATGTCAAAAACCCAGCAAGATTTTGGGGTGAAGGGCTGATAACCTTGTGATTTAAGGCATGTACCACATAACTGCAAAGTTCTGTTTACAGGGATCTCTGTTCTCTCTCTCTCATTCTCTCTGGAATGTATTATGTTTAACATTTATCCATTGTGCGGCACGGTGGTGCAGTGGTTAGCACTGTCGCCTCATAGCAAGAGGGTTCCCGGTTCGAATCCCGACCTGGGCCCTTCTATGTGTTCTCCCTGTGCCTGTGTGGGTTTTCTCCGGGTTCTCCGGCTTCCTCCCACAATACCAAAAACATGCACATTAGGTTAATTGGCTACTCTGTATTGCCCCTAGGTGAGAGTGTGAGAGGGTTGTCTGTCTTTGTGTGTTGGCCCTGCGATTGACTGGCGACCAGTCCAGGGTGAACCCCGCCTCTCGGCCGTAGTCAGCTGGGATAGGCTCCAGCTCCACCGCGACCCTGACGGATAAGCGGTATAGAAAATGGATGGATGGATGGATTTATCCATTGCTTCAACAACATTTAAGTGGCTATGTTTCAGTGTAAAGCAGCTCCTAACTACAGGTAAAACAACCAGAATGAAATGTTGAATAAACTGTTATATGTAATGCTAATGTTTAAAAGATGTCACTCTTCAAGCTGATGTAATCCAATTTTAACCCTGATGCTGATTTGATCTGAAAATAATCTAATCATTGATCATCCATACATCTAACGTTCTACCTCATCAGCTTCATTAACTTTTGTAAAATACGCTTATTCCGTATTTAATGGCAGCAAAATGTTTCAAACAAGTTGGGACAGGGGCACCACATCTCAGCCAGTCACGTGACATACTCTTTAGAATCTCTGGCCGACTCGCAAAGAATTAACACACGCATGAAACATGAAACATGAAACGCCACTTTGGTTAAGTGTTGAGGTTCAACAAAAGATTTGTGACGTAGATTCCCTCACACATGAATTGTGTGTGGCCTGACACGAGCCAAAATAAACGTGCAAAAAAAAAAAAAAAGGTACTTGATACCATGAGAAAGAGATCAAGCTTGAAAGGGGCATCCTCAAAAGGCTCAGTCTTTCACATGATTGTAGAGAGGATATTACTATATGGGCTCAGAAACACTTCATCATACTGTTACTGGCAAACAACACACAGCCATGTTTGTTTGTTAATACTGTTTGTTAATGATTACATTCTGTTTTTATTTGCTTTTTGTTGTAGGCCAAAAATGGGGAAAGGGGGCACAATGGTGGTGCAGTGGTTAGCACTGGGCGCTATGGCTTCCTCCCACAGTTCCAAAAGCACGCTCATTAGGTTAGCTGGCTTCTCTACATTGCCCCTAGTTGTGAGTGTGTGAACGTGTGTGGTTGTCTGTCTTTGTGTGTTGGCCATGCGACTGACTGGCGACCAGTCCAGGGCGAACCCCGCCTCTTATCCGATGTCAGCTGGGATAGGCTCCAGCCCCCTCGCGACCCTGACTGTTAAGCGGTGTAGGAATAGACGGATGGGTTATGGAAAGGAACCTTATTAGTAGTTATTACAAACACAAAACACTTCTCATTCATTGTTTTTTGTTTGTTTTGAAGTGGTATTTTTTCCAGTGTCATCAGTATTTGTTCCTTGCTATGCTTGTCACTTGTCAATACCAACTTTTTTTTTTTATTTGTTTCAAAACAAGAAGGCTGACTGACCAGCGTGGCCATCCTCTTAGGATATATTTGTTCCGCCACTCACTCTGTTGCTTAAATTTGGTCTTTCTAAAGAACTTGAGAAACCACTCCACCTGGGAAGAGTTTTAATACCTTTGATGTTGTGTAAAAAATATATTAAAATGTCTGTCAGTGCACAGTCTCATGGTGATTGATTGCTATTTTAGCAGAGGGATACACTCTGGACTGGACGCCACTGGATAACCACACACTCACACCTAGGGGCAATGTAGAGTAGAGAATCAGTGTTTTACCATGTTTTTGATATTGTGTGAGGAAGCCAGAGTACCCCACACAGGGAGAACATGCAAACACAGAAGGGCCCAGACTGGGATTCAAACCTGGAAGCCTTTTGCTATGAGGGGACAGTGCTAACCACTGCACCACCGTGCCAACCTTGGTTCCACTTGACAAAATTAAACTCGAATTTAAGATCAATGACTTGTGACTTCACTTAAACTTGAGCCTTTTTATTTGAAAATACTTGATGTCTATCCTCAAGCCCAACCTTTAGAAAGTATGTTGACTAAAATTTGTGCTATAAATCTGTTGTTTTCCATCATTTTCTGAAATAACTTATGTTAACAATATGGATCCAGAATTAACATCTGTTAGTTTTTGCATTTTTTTAAGTAAATGTCAGAGGGCTGTCTGCCACAGTGGTGAGTAAATGTTTCTTCCAAAGTTGTCATGTAATAAAAAAAACTATGTGAGAGAGTATCTATCATGTTTTGGTGGTATGAACGATTGCACCACTTCTATCTGTGTCAGACTTTGATAAACACACATGATTTCATGGGCCAAGCAACCAACCAACCAACAGGAACTTCAAGATGCATTCAAGTGCACCTTGTAAACGAACCTTCTCTACAAACGAAAAATTGCTGTATGCAAAATGTGCATCTATTATTTATTATTTAGAGAGGAGCCCTTGTGTAAATTAAATTGGAGCCCTTGGAAGTGTAAGTCTCACTAATTTTCTTCATATATTGAATGAACATTTCCACTGTGTGTGTGTGTGTGTGTGTGTGTGTGTGCTTGCATGTGTGAGTATGGAAAGGATTACTTTTGGCTCTGTGAAAAGCAGAGCTCATGTTGATACTTTGTTATTCAGCCTCTTATTGCACACTGTTTGGCATAAACACACACACACACACATACTCACATCAGTCACAAACCACTGAACACAACCTGACACAGACGCAAAATCACAAACACACATGTTCAACTCCGGCATGATAAATATGCAATGTTCTGTCCATGCCAAAACACACAGCCCTGGGAACACTGGAAACACTGGACACCAGTCTGATGCTATCAAGACATAACCAGGCTGCCATCACGAGCCAGACCTCAGCTGAAGCCAGGGGGACTCTCTGGACTCTCTGAACATTAGAGTTGCCCTGTCAGGCAAGAATACTGCCACATGAATGATATCTTGTCTTTTTAAATTTCTTTTAAATTTCCAGCACAAAAATTGGTATCAAAAATATGGTAAAATTATATCCAATAAATAGAGGCAATGATATAAAGCCAAAATGTGTTCACTGAGCACAGCATCGATACACTCTGAGACAGTATGTGGCGGCATGCACCTTTAAAACTGGTCTCTGATCCGTCAATAACCACAGAGAAGAAAAAAATAAAGAAAAAGAAGAGGAAGAATTCAGTTGTCATGCTTATGACACTGATATGCCATACCTGGGCAGGAGCGTACAGAGAAGATGATCCTCACCTGTGTGGACGGTTTCTACAGTTTCAGAGAAAGACAACACGATAGGAATTTGAAATGCATGTTCCTCAGCAGTTCAAAAAGCTTATCTTATGGAATATCACCCCCTCAGGGCTAGGCCATGTTTTCCTGTTTTGGGGTAGCCTGATCTCTACCTGGTCTGCCTACAGTGAGCACAGATCCTTAATCCATACAAAGTGCTCCTGCTTGTATGAACTTGATAAGCTCTTGTGGTTCATGGTTGCATCCTGCTTCTCTCTACAGGGCTCCTTGTGAAGGAAGAAGATGATGTCATGGCACAAAATGCCATAAAAATATCAGATCATATCGGACTAGTAAACACTGTTGTATGTCACATTTCACTCAGTATTGATTGATGCTGCTCCAATAAAACCCCATTACCTTCCCACACACACACACACACACACACACCACTGACTGAAACAGGCCACCAACAAACATCAAATGCACAAATGACCACTAAATGCATCACGTAAGGAAAAAACTACCCATGTACATTTTCATTTTTATTTCACACAAGCTGAAATAAATAATGCACCGTGTAGCGTAAATGTCTGTCACGCAGGGGAGAGAGACTTGGATGATCTACTCAGCTGTCCACACTATCTGCTTCAGGGAGTTGCGGTCCTGGATGGTGCGGTTCCCAAACCAGGAAGTGATGCAGCAGCTCAGGAAGCTCTCTGCAGTTCCTCTGTAGAAGGTGGTCAGGGTGGGGTAGGGGGGTGGGGAGATGTGCTTTGCTCAGCCTTCTGAGGACGCTGTTGGGCTCTCCTGGTGATGGAGCTGGTGTTGAGGGATCAGGTGAGGGGGCCGCCGTGGCCTAGAGGTTGGAGAAGCGACTTGTGATCGGAGGGTCACGGTTCAATTCCCCCACCGGACAGGCATGAAAAATTTGGGTGTGGTGGAGTGATTAATGCGAAAAATGCTCCACCCCCTCCATTAGCCGGCTGATGCGCCCTTGAGCAAGGCACTTAACCCCCCAATATGCTCCCCGGGCGCTTGATGCTGCCCACTGCTCCTGTGTGTTTCACTGCATGTAATTTGCCGGGTGTTGCATGTGTGTGTTCAACTAAGGATGGGTCAAGTGCAGAAGACGAATTCAGTGTGTGTATGTAAAAATATATATACTGCCAGTAAAGTGATTCTTCTTCTTCTGATTCTTCTTCTTCTGCCAGGTGAAAACCAAGGAACTTGGTGCTCTTGAATGAGCAGCTGTTGATGGTCAGTGAAGCATAGTCGTCCCCGGTCTCCTCTGAAATCACCAACCATCTTTTTTTTTAGTTTTACCTGTGTTAAGAGACAGGTTGTTGGTTCTGCACCAGTCAATGTGTAAATCTGTGGTAAACACACTGCAGGCTACTCAGTGATGTTACTAAATGAAATGTGTGCTGATTGTATCTGTAGATCAAAGCAAATCATAACAGCCTCACTGATGGTCTACCAAAAGTTTTAGCTGTGGAAAAAATATGGCTGTACCATGAAACACTTGCTCTTATAATGCAGTTTGGTTTAATAGTCTATCCACTCAAAAAAAAAGTCAAGTCAACAATGGTGCATGTGGGTGTGAATATGCATATGCAAAAGACATAGTTGTCAAAATAAAACCAAAAAACCAGAAGGAAACTCCGTGAGCACAAGACCCATAGTCCTCTCTTCTGTTATGTGCGAGCCTACATGGGCTACGACAGTAGGCTTGCAGTCTCCAGTCAATAACCGTGTACCACACACATTTTATTTTGTCTTGGTCGCTGCTTATTGTTTAGTGATTTTAAACACACCTATCAACTGGAGTTATGTCTTTGCCAGGAGTAGTGAATAGAATAGTTTAGTGTAATCTAACTAAGTACATTTTCTCAAGTATTGTACTTAAATTCAAATTTGAGGTATTCTCACCTGATCAGCTGTGTCCCCAGGGCATGTCCCTGTCCGGCCACAGCATTCAGCATTCTGTCCCTGTCCCTCAGTGTTGCCTGCACAGACACGCTTGCCTTACCAGAAGAGCAAGGACTGACTTTGATGGTATGTTCAATATTCTCCATTTTATTTAGTTAAGTATTAAGTATGACTAGGCCTTTGCCCCTTGTCCCAAATCATCATCTGTTGGAAACGTTTAGCAGGCAAATTCACAATTTTTCAAACATTTATAGATGAAGTCAACAATCATGGTCAGTGACGAATATACGAAGTATAGTTTATCAAAATCCCTGCCAATTTCCAAACATCACAGCCTAAAGCTGGTCATTTTAGAGACTGTTTTAATTTATTATAGTGAATTTATGGAGTAATTTTGTTGCCAAAATGTGTATTTGGGATGACAGGAAGGAGGTATTGAAAAATGGGACTGGTCTGGAGGGTTGGCAATAGCTACATCTGCAAACACTGTATGACAGCAAATGCAGAAGAAAAACACATTCTTCAAAGACAGCTGATTCTGCAAAATAATTTTATTTCAGTTTCAGTTTCAATTTATTTATATAGCACCTTATACAATCAAAATTGTCTCTAGATGCTTTACAGAGACCCAGAGCCTGAACCCCTGAGCAAGCAGACAGTGGCAAGGAAAAACTCCCTTTTAACAGGAAGAAACCTTGAGCAGGACCTGACTCACAAGGGACAACTATCCTGCTGATAGTCGACTGGAAAACAAACAAAGCTTTTATTTATTTTATTGAATTAGAAAGTTACCCTAGATATAGAGGAGAGGGAAAGATTTTTTTAGTTGAAATTTTTGGTTGGATTTATCAGATTTTATTCAGTGGTTCTTACACACATATTTACTATTTACAATGGCAGGTAATTAAATACTATTTTAGGTAATTACAAAGACAGTTAATTCTGACACCTTGGCAGCTAAACTAATCTATAAACCACTGGTACAGTCTGATACATAAGAGCTAATGTACGATGATGATGATGATGATTTGATTTTCAGATGTGCAGTAGTGGTTCATTATTGCTGTCTAATTAATAATCTAAACTGTCTTAATTGATCACATTAAAAATTGCATTTATTAAAAGCATCTCAATTTGTCACGAATGTGAAGCTGACAACCAGTGAGGCAAAACTCACTACATGACCATTGTTTTTGGTTTTGGAGCAGTATACAGAGAGATATGAGAGCATGTTGACAATCTTGTATTTGCATTAACCAAAAATTATAAAATTCTGTTTTTATGCATAAAATTCAGTACCAAGGTACAATTACATTCCTGAATTTGCAGAGACATTAAAACCTGGGAATTGCGCTAAAGTTTCGAAGTGACAGAGACACAGAGCATCCTCGTAACCATAGTAACTGCCTCACTCACTCCTGCTCGAGGGAGAGAAAGGAGAGGGAGAGCTGTGCGGCTGCCAGAAATGCTGTTGACATAGATTACAACATGCATGGGAATAAACTACTATACATATTTGTAGATATTTTCCACTTTCTCCTGATTACTGCTCTCAGCCAGTAGCTCTTATGTTTTTCACTGCATGAGAAAATGGACATGGGGCATGTGAGCTTGCTAGAAGCGTCAGTTGACAGCCTTTTTATCTTGCTGTTTAGCTGGATACATATTATAGTACGTGTATAAAGACCTAGCCGGCAAACTGGCAACAAACCAGACAACCGAGTAGTGGGTGGTGTGTGTACAGTCGCCTTTGGAGGGGGGGTCACACAGTTATGGGGGGGGATAACATACATAAGTCTCGCTTAACAATTGAAAATAAAGTGAAAACAAATAGGAAATAATGAGAACCAGATCTGTTGACATATTTAAAATATTTTCTTTTGTATATTGGAGGGGATAGATTGGTATTTTCCCCCAAGAATGTGTGGCTCAAGTCTAGTTTCCCGCTACTCAGAATCCTCTTCAGAATGTGATGTGCTCTTCCTTTGCTTATGCTACAACCTTCCAACCAGCCCTGTTTCCTGAAACAAATTTACCTTTGCATTACATTACAACAGCAAACATGATCAGAATGGAAACGTTATGCCGACCAATTACTTTTCCTTTTAACATAATGAGGAAATGTTGTTAATTGAAGTACACGGCGAGCTGCAGCAACAGCATTTTTTTTTTGGTTTGTTTGTTCTTGTTTTGTTTTGTTTTGTTTTTTCCGTCGGTGGAACATGTCTGTATCTGCATTACCATCATGCAACAAAGCTACCTGGAAATATTACAGATATGTAGTACGCACTTCAACCATTCAGCTCCTGGGAAGACCAGCGCTGGTTATTTTTAATCATGAAGTTGATCTTTCCCCAACTTTAGAAAAATAATTGCAGTCCTGGTTGAACAAAACAAAAAAACTGGAGCAAAGCAAAACGGTTTTCTGATTTGGCAAATTAATATTGTTAGTGAGTGGTGTCTGTATCTTGTACCTGTTTTTGAGAACAATTAACATGTCCTTGTGACTTCAACAGCATAAAACTCAGTGAATGTCAGCAAGATGCAACAGGGCTGACAGTCGGAGGAGAGAAAGATGAACACAAGAGTTTCTTAAATATTCTTTCCATTCTGTCCTTACCTTTTCAACCGAAAGTAAGATTTAACAAGTTAAACTCTAAAGTAAGCCAAGTATGTGAGTGATTAATCATGACAGTGGCATTAATGTGCATTACAGTCAGTGGAATCCTTCTAAAGTGCTTTCCAGAAGGACCTGAGATGTACGATTTCTCCACACAGACAAAAACGGTTGCTTTTTTTTTTTTTTTTTTTTTTATTTCCGGCTTCTGACTTTAAAGTGAAAGATCAACCTTTATGAATAATTCCATTCAAATCATGTTCCTGGAGGAGAACATTCTCCTCCTCACAAAAGCAGGCATGTTATTTATTTTATTTATTTATTTATTTTTTTTGGAAAAAATGTATTTCAAAAAAAAGAAGAAGAATGTGTCATTTCTGCCCCTTTACAACAGGAGGATCGCTTAAAGGGGAGGACGTTTAAAAGAGAGATCGAGGAGGGCACCTGAGAGGAGGTGAACAAATTCTCCCACAGAAACAAGGAAAGACGAAGCAGCCACATAAGCAGTTTGAAGAGCTTCAGTGGGTTATGAATGGCCCTGAATTTTCGGCATGTGCAAGGATTTGCTGTATGAGCGCTGAAGCTGTTGCACCTCATTATTGCAGGTCAGAGACTCGGTTCTACAAACACATTGTGAGAGCAGAGCTGCAGTGTATGCACAAGACTTTTGCAGGTTAAGAGGTGACATGCAATTTGGTCTCTTTGTTAGCAACTTGATTGTTTTTTTGTCTATATTAGACTGTTACATGTGTCCATTTAATTTAGCACAAATTATGTGATAAAAGCCGGAGTTCAAATAAAGATTGAGTTTGAAAAACAGCTCCCAGCATGGCTGACAAGAAAGTGAAAGCTGGTCACTAATAAAAGCGTGACTGAAAGACTGGGGATGGGTGAAATTACCTGACTTACCTAATAGCTAACATGGTAAATTCAGCATGTTCTCACGTTCTCTTAAACATGAATACCGTTTTTGTTCACAACTTAATTCCAGTCACTTCAACTTTGCACTTCCTTTTATTGATATGAAATTACTGTCAGGTGGCTATATGTACGAGTCAGGTCGAGTCTGTTTTATTTATACAGCTCCAAATCACAACAAAAGGTAGTGAGTAAGGTCAGCAGGCGGAAGGCAACCCTTCAACATAGTAAATAACGTTTCGTGTTAACATTCCTTGTGTTTGGTCAGCTTTTCCTGAATGATTTCTGCTTTGATGCTGTAAGCATTGATGTTCTATGGTAACAGGCTAGTTCAGTTTAACAACAGGCAAACTGCTTCTCTTTACATCATATGTCCAAGCCGCAAGTGTGTTGTGTGTCAGTAATATTCATCCACATGAAACACAAGGTGCTATATTTATTTATATATTTAATTAAGCTTCAGTGTAGAGAATTTGGTGCAGATTTGGTCCCACCGATGTTGACACTATAGTTACGGTCTTGAGTCAGAGCCTAGCATGATTGATACGTGAGTAGCAGGTTTTCTCGCCACTGGGTCACGGTTCCTCATGGCGCCACTTGTTTGGCCAATCAGAGCACAAGTCTGGGGAGGCTATTTATTGTAGGTGGTTAGGTTGCTATTTAGTATGCTTGGTGTTTTTTGCTATGCTTTGTCTTTTGGTTTTGAGTCCACATGCCATGTTTCTTGTTTATCTTGTGTTTCCATGTATTATGTTCCAGGTTTTTGTCATGTCCTGTTTTATTTTGAAAGTGTCTCTTCCCCTGTGTGCCCTGTTTTCATGTAGCTTTGCGTTTGGTTTTCTTGATTGCTTTCTCCCACCTAATGTGTGTCACCTGTGTCTCGTTGTCGTGTCTATTTAGTCCTCGTGTTCCCAGTCACCTTGATCAGTGTGTTTTTGAATGTCCTCTGTTCAGGCCAGGAAACCCCTTTTGTCTCTTACAGAACCACACACACATACTCAGTTAAATGTAATCCCTATTGGTCACCAACTCCACCAGTCTCAATCCGCCTGCAATGAACAAACCTTTGGAGTGTACATCACCCTTTGCATTTTAATCAGATGTACCACAGTGGCCTCAGAGCATTTCTGACAGTGCCTTAGAGTCTTCACCACATTATATGATTATTGTGCTTCAGATTCCTTTCAGACTGCCACCCAATACCACAGACTTCAATTAAAAGGGAGATGGTCAGTCAGTGTCAAAATGAGTCAAAATTTCATGTCATGACTTATTGGTTGTTGCGCTTTTATTGTCAAATCTAGTAAAATGTGGTGAATAAAGGAAGAAAATTGCATATTTGTTGGGGAGTATTTTCAGCAGTGGATTTGTCAGTATTTGGTGCTCAAGTCAGTATTCCTATAGCAGGTGTATATGTATGTGGGACTGAGTTCAAATAAAGTGTGTTCATGGCAGGAAGGGAACAACATGGCACATTGATCATTTTTGGGCAACAATTGAGTTCTGTGGCACAGACAAATAAGATGTTTCAGGCTTGGGATACAACACCTCTCATGGACTTTGTTGACATGCAAGAAAAACAGATTAAAAACTGACTAATTTAGGACCAGTGTACTGTTTTTCACTTTCACTCTTTAAACTACTGTGTGACCACATAAAATCAAAACTATTCATGTAGCTAGATACCACCAAAGTAAGAAAACATGTTTTCATTTAAATCTGCAGTGCAGAACTTTTGACTTTCCCATCTGGCAGTGAGAACTGCACAAATAAAGACCACCTTAGGTCTGGCAAACCAGTCCTTGCTGATTGATGTAAAACACATTGCTAGTGGTGCGCCAAAGACTTATCTAGACTTAATAACATTGTGTGAACTCATTTGGCAAGGGCTTCAGTGTAAAGGGTGTTCAGTTGTATGTAATAGTCCCACACTGCAGGTCTAATTTGGTAACTGAACCTCTAACTGATTTTCAGGTTTAACTAGTCACTTTCTGTAGATTGTAGATATTTTACTTAATACCACTGTCCAGAATTTGAACAAATACATTTTGTAGTGTGTATGAATGACACGCACTTCTTACTAACCACAGTCCTAACCACTGAGCCGCTGTGCCTCCTCCCAGTCAGTTTTTGACTTCTGTCAGAGTGAAAAAGGTTAGAGCTTCAAATCTGTTAAAGAACAATGCAAATCCATTTCGGAGGACCATCTGCACTGTCGGCTTGTCTTTCCTTCAGCAGCTGGACAGAGGGGGCGGGGATGGTGCTTACAGACAGACAGACAGATTGAGCAGATGGCTCACACGCTCCCCGGTTCCAATTAATCCCTGGCTTTCACTGCAACTCTTCTTAACCTGCACTCACTGGCCCAATCATCGAGCTACACCAAAACCCATATGGCTAGAAACTTGCACAGGCGGCAGTTTGTCCCCGGCATGCCGCCAGAGCAACATGCTAACACGAACGTCACACGAACACACGCCAACACACACTTACTTGTTCACTCGAATATAAAACTCACACTACTGTAACACTGAACATACAGTAGTGAGTTTTACAAAAAGTTGATGTACTAGATTTTATTTTATCACATTTTTTATATATATTTTAACAATCCATCACCTGATCTGACTTTTAGTTTCTTGCATCTGTTTTGGGTGCCAGCAAAGTTTGACTGGGTTACAGAAATTGCTTCTACTGGGAGAATTTTTCCAAAAGATTTGGTATTAATGTCTTTCCCATCAATCAGTCATAACATTAAAATCACTGCCAGGTATGTCATCTGTTTACAATGTGACGTTCTGCAGTGAAACCTTGGGTTCTGACAGTTGTGTGGATGTTCTTTGACACACACCACATTGCAGACATTGCAGACCAAATACACCCCTCCTCATGGCAACGGGAATTCCTGTCAGCAGCAGCTTCCCTCAGCTGGACAATGTATCCTGGCACATTTCGAAAATGGAGGTCCTACCTGACCTGTGAGGGGAAGGGGACACAGGACATCTGCAGGTATTTTGTGGTCACTGGCATCAGAACGTTGGATCCTTTGGGTCCTGTGCATTGAGGGTGGGGCCTCTCACCTGCATATGACATGCCTACTCAGTTTGTGTGGATAACTTTACTGAGAAAATCTTTGTGCAAAGTCTGAAATGGAGTTCCTCAAGTTCCTATATCTGTACCACCAAACAGGTCAGTGTCACGGCAAATCCTTCGATCACTCATTTCGCTCCTCCGAAATGGAGTTGAGTGTCCTGATTTGTCACTCCTGTGGTTTAATTTAGTCAACTCATGGGCCTTTTCTCGGAAACCATTTTAACATGTTGCACACTTTAATAATTAATGAATCATGGCTGAATTCCATTTTCCTGGGATTAAACCAACATTTTCTCTTCCCAGCTTGTCACATACCGATGGTTTGTCATGCCCTTGTGCATCTTGTACAGATGTGCAAGGTACCTTTTGGGATCTGAGGCAGACGCACAAAGTCTTAACGTGTCTAACATGAAACTCCACTTTGATTAAATTTAAGTACTTAAACTATGTGGCTAGATTTAGGTAAAGAGCTGTGTGTTTCCTTTCAGATGGGATGCAAACTCTGCTCTCTACGGTGAAGGTCATTTGTGTGACCCATCGCTAATCCCCAACCTCCATTCCTCTTCGGACTTCAGCACTTTGTTAGCTATGTCTCATGTAGATACCCTTGTGCACCTGGATGAGACATTGGGTGACGTGCCAAAAAGGCGATATCTGATGCCCTGGGAACAAAACCTGGCTCATCACACATTTTGGCTCTCATGGCTTACAGGGACATTAAAAGAACCATGTGGTCCTACTGTGACAAGTTAAAAAGTCTACTGGTTAAAGTTACAATCATCAAAATTCCAGTACTGCTTGATTTGGCAACACCAATTATTGCTAGCACTGGATTCACAACTACACTGCAGTGTACTTTAGTAAACTAAAAATGTGACAGCTGCATTCTAAGGCTTGAAGGTTGCACTTATATTTACACCAGCCTTAGCTTTACAAAACTATAACCAGAAGAATGGCATGATAAAGGGACACCTTTCACTTCTAAAGTCTCCAACAGCTGTGCAAAGTGTGAGGGATACATTGGAAGTTGCACGTTCCTTATCACTCCCAGAGCTCAGGACAAGCAGAGAGAACAAATGGTATAATTAACAGAATGCTAACGGAAACTATGCAAACACCAGGTTTGAAACAGGCAGATTTTCAGGCCTTAGTGCTATATGCCATCATAAGTAAACTTAAAAGAACCACAGGGCTAAGTCATGAATGCTGCACCTCACAGCTCTACCTTATTATAAGAAGTGGAATCCATGATTGTCACCACCACCGCTAACCAACATTCTGAGAAAATGTCACTTACAGGCCTTTGAGTGAAAAGGTCACTGCAGTTAATGTAGGATGTGATTTTTCCATGTCACTGTTCAGCTCAATATAACTGATCCCCAGGTTTAAATATTACCCAAATAAAACACAACAACAAGGTTCTTTCCAACACGTGCTTGTATTAATCATAAGATATGCCAAATGCTCGCCAGCGACAGGACCAGATCATTTTGAAGCAGCAAGTCCAGTGCTTAAAGTAAATGCTTGGATTGAGTCTGTGTTCCTCTTGTCATATAGGCGTCACAGGGAATGCTAGAATTTTTTCAGTATCTTTTCCCATGCTAGTGTTCTACTGTTTCTGCATTAATTCAATTTATTTATCACCTCGGGTTACAGGTGGATGATGGCAGGTGTGTTTTAACATTACAGTCTCACAGTTGTGTGAAATGACATGTGTACAGTGGCCAGCAACAATGCTATGAGCAGCTACAGTCAGCAACAAAACAGAGGCACAGCTGGTATACCGTGTCTTTGTCCAGTGCAGCCATGCTTAGAGGATTCACTGTGTCAATAACTGGCCTTTTCCCATCATCTAATGTCGTGCTGTTCCATATAGCAACACAACACCGCAAAACAAGTTTGCCTTAATGAAGTCTTTCACCCTGGCCACACAGGCCGTGAATGGAGCCAACAGGTCGACGGGTGAGAGCAGCCACGCAAACCGTTCGAGCACCTCATCTAGAGCCTCGCCGCATGACACTCACGTTTCCAAGCAAAACAGAGCCCAAAATGATCTGCAGATAGTCATATTGACATCACACAACCTTTTCACTACAGTGTTATCGTCTCTATCTAAAAAAAAATGCGACAGACATGAAAAAATCAGAAGGTGAAGGGGAAGTATTTTTTGATGCTCTTCTGCTTGTTCAATTTCTTTCTCAAAGAAACTGAAACTCCATTGCTAAAAATTGAAAGAGAATCGAGGGTAGTCATTAGGTGACAAACAACTGAGTGACTTTTAATTTTAAGTTTGTCAGTGGACATTTTTTTCCAGACTTAAACCAGGATTATGCATGGCCTAGGACATGGCCCACATAAAACTCTTTATTGTGATTTTTTTTGGTGTGGACTGGGATTGAATTATGACCACTCTGTGGGATAGAAATCAGTAAATAGTGAATTCTGATATCAAAGAAATAAAATGACAATGACAATGACAAAGTACATGTAGTCACATGGATGTGTTGTATTCCATGAAATTACATTTGTATGGGTAGGAAATTTAATTTTAGGGTGGGAATTTTGGACTCTTCCACTAACAATGAGAAATTAAAACCACTATATAGAAAAGTAATCACAGAAAGAAAATACATTGAATGTCTATTGGAGAAAATGCATTTATGGGTTATGAAATACTGAAAAAATAAAGGCTTATGACTTGAATGTTTCACTGGTAATCAATGTAAATCCTCATCCCTGCTGTTTGACTGTAACACTTGTAAAACTCTAATTTAAGTGGGTAACTTTTTCAGTTAGAGTACTTGTCAGAATCATATTTACCAAGAAATTATCTTACATCTTGCTGAAGCGTTCGTTGTGATCAGTCTATTTTTATTCACATCTTCCCACATGCGAATCATTTCACTTCAGGTGATGAGTTACTAATTGCTTTACTTTCTTGAGTAGGTGTGAAGATGTAATTTTCTGCTTATGATGGTTGGTTCATCTGACAGTGGCTAGTTTAAAATATATATATATATAAATATAGAACTGCATACACACACACACAGACACGTCCACACGAACCTCCCAACCGTCTGTCCATGTTCCCAGCATGCTTACGTGCCCAGCTCATTGATCACACAATAAAGAAGGATCAAAGATTTGGACCTTCTTCACACAACTGATTGCAGGGCACAAGATAAAGGAACATCCCTGCGTGTGTGTGGGTGTGTGTGTGGACGCATCTTCCTGTAGTTGTGAGGACAAAAATCTGTACATACAGTCACATTATGGGGACCCACCTTACTTATGGGGACAAAATGCAAGTCCCCACAACATAAATCATTAAATATCAGGGTGAAGAGTTGCTTTAAGGTTAGTTTGAGGTTACGGTTAGGTTAAGGTAAGGGTTAGGATTAGGCAAGTAATGTTTATTGTTATGGTTTGTTATGGCAAGAAATGAATGGAAGTCTATGTAATGTCCCCAGAAGTGATGGAAACAAGACTGTGTGTGCGTGTGTGTACAAAAATTGTGTGTGATCAAAAATGGTTGATGTTGGTTATTCTCTTTTTGGTCGTGTGTAAATAACAATACCATGGAAAAAAATGGTGAAGTGGATGAGGATGTGTGCCTTTAGAAAAAAGAAAACACAGAAAGAAGCCATTTGCCAAGTGTTCTGTTGCCAGATGATCAGAAGAAAAGACAGTAAAAACATAAAAACAGGAAGGACAAGGTGGAATGACAATGAGGGAAAGGAAGAAGGGGAGATGCGGAATTATGGAGTGAAACCAGACGAATGAGAGAGATGAAGCAAAACATATTGGGAAGAAACAAGTGCAAAGAATTAAAATTAAGGACAGTGCAAGATGAAAGACACCAGGAAAATAAAACTCAGACAGTGGAACCAGGAACACATCAAATACCCTTGATGAGGATTTTAGATCAGTTCGTTGGCATTGTGGGCGGGCGAGACATGAAATGAATTGCTGACTCACATGAGGGTATAAGTCATAGGAAATGTTGTTCCAGTGCTATTTCAAAATTCCTTTGAGTTACTAGTTAGGCTTCCATCAGAATGTAACACTAATTTAAATTGAGCTGAAGACAAATGAATGCACTTTCTCTTGCACTGCTGTTAATAAGAAAATGTTCGGAGTTGGTCCACAGGCTTGAACGGTTCATGGAACTAATTCTCCACTCAGGTGCCATTAAACCACTGCAGAAGAAGAGGAAACGAGTTGATACTAAAATGTGAAAGTATTGCCTAACTAGGTCATTAATTATCACATGGGTATTGACTGAGAGAACTCCATTGTGCATCCCTAATTTTCTGCTTGTTTTGTGTATCAGTGTGAGGAAAAGACTCCACGTCTCTCCACACAGAACTGATGCTTTCAGCTCTTCAGTGGAAGCTTGAGCTTGATGTTCAAGTCACATTTTTTATCATCCAGTTTTCCCCTTCAGCCAAGCATAAACGTTTTTTTTTTTCTACACTGGCTTTTTGTATGCGTAAAAATGGTTGCATAAAAACAAGTTTCCCTTTGGATTAATGATACGGTTGACTGAACTGCTGTTCTGTGACACAATAACCCATCACGAGCAAGTCTTCATGTCTTCAAAAAATAAGTCTGTTATTAGTTAGGAGGGTCATATCCATTGCCTACATGTAAAATATAGAAAACCTGATGGAGAAAAACTGTTTCACGCATTCGTAGTGTGTTATAACAATAGACTTATAATAATACAGACTTACCGTATAAATGTCGTACATGACACGGAAACGTCAATCAGCTGAACAGCTGAAAACATCAGGTCTGTGTGGAGCCATGAGGAGACCGTAACCCTCTTTACATTGACACCTGAGATGTCCAGCAATTTCCATCATGTTTTCCCACACGGTTTAGATCGGCTGAACTTTAAAACCCTCCTGTTGTGTACATTTGACAGGAACAGCAATGATGTTCCCAGGTTAATTTGACCTGGTGCATATCTTATTATCCGAAGGAAGTCTGAAATAATAATAATAATAAATCCTAATAAGCATTGTTAATATTTAATTACTAACTCCATTACTAACTATTCTGTCAATATTTAGTTACTTCTCACAGATAATGGTTCAATTAGGATAATTCAGTTGTTTCACTTTTCTGACAGCCCAGCCAGTTTGACTGCTGAGTCAAGTTGACCTGAACAGTATCTATGTGATATACACATGCAGGGAGTGGTTGCAAATATGTGAGATGAGTCATTTTCATGTTATATGTTTATTACTCTAATTAAGGCAAGCAGAAGAAGTTTCATACTGAAACAAAATACTATTTTTTTCTTGATGCAGTGGTTAGCACTGTCGCCTCATAGCAAGAGGGTTCCAGGTTCGAATCCCAATCTGGGCCCTTCTGTGTGGAGTTTGCATGTTCTCCCTGTGCCTGCGTGGGTTTTCTCCGGGTTCTCCGGCTTCCTCCCACAATACCAAAAACATGCACATTAGGTTAATTGGCTACTCTACATTGCCCCTAGGTGTGAGTGTGTGGTTGTCTGTCTTTGTGTGTTGGCCCTGCGATTGACTGGCGACCAGTCCAGGGTGAACCCCGCCTCTCGCCCGTAGTCAGCTGGGATAGGCTCCAGCTCCCCCGCGACCCTGACGGATAAGCGGTATAGAAAATGGATGGATGGATGGATGGATCTTCAAACTTTAACACAGGTCAGTTTGATTGGGTTAACAAGAGCTCTTTCACGAAATCACCCTATTGCTCTATCTTTTGTTCAGCAATGGTTATATGACATCAACTGGAGAATTAGCTCCACCAACCATTTATCTGACTAATGTTTACATGACTGTAATGAATGGAAACATGTGAATTCACACATGCACATTTTCTTTGGTGGTTTTCTGGGAATGGTTTCAGATTCAAACTTAGGCTGCTTTGGACACACACGCCTTCATCCAACTCAGCCATGAGGACAAATTGAAGAGGAAGAAATTGTAATATTTTGATTTTAAGGTGAAAGTTTTGAAAAGAAAATAAATGGATCCATTAGTGTCATTTTGAAAAGTTTCATCAGTATCAGTTGATGGTGATGGAAATTTCATGGCAGGAAAGCGGAAACAAATTCACTGACTGGAATTAGATAAAAGAAAAGAAAAGAAGCAGTGTAAGAAAGAGGAGGAACCGACAGAAATGTAGCACTCCTCTCCAAAGATCATCCTCTTACTCCCTCTTCCAGGCCCATTAGTGACTGATCAGAGATAAGGTCGTAATTAAAGATGACCAGGTGGTGCTGATGTTAAGTACACCTGAGCCCAGGAGGATGGAGTGATGACTGGAAATGAGACACACGCTGACAGAAGATGAAGAGAGAGACAGAAGGCAGGAATTCAAATTCTAAAAAGCCCATATTATAATCTGAATAACGCTACACATCACAGTGAAAGCTCCTCAACAAGCACAAAAAGTCACGTTTGATAATGAAGCCCCAGAGAGATGGAGGCCGGGTGTTCTGAATACCTTTAGAAAAAAATGGATTTCTGAGGATGAGTACAAGGTTAGCCTTGTTAGAGCCTGCGTTCATTTGACACTGTTTGAAAAACCACTTTTATGCCACAAAGAAATCTCATTTTGATGGAAAGGTGGGCTCCAGTAATGAGTTTGTCTTTTTTTTCTTTTTTCTTTTTTTTTTTTTTCAAGACCGTAAATGAAATGGGACAACTTCATTATACATATTCATGAACGCAGCTCTCACTGAAAGCAGAGTGAAAAGCCTCTTCACAGGAAGCGCATTCCTGATTTATTTCACATCATAGTGTTATCACATTTGCAAATGATGTTGCTAAACTAAAGAGTTTTGTGCAGGGGAGAAAAAAAAAAAAAAAAAAAAAAAAGCAAATTATGCTGATGTTCCTGTCAGTCAGCTTAAAGCTAAGAAATGCAAAGATGGATCATGTTTTATTTTATACTCTGTCTGTCTGTTTTCAAACATCCAACAAAACGAATGGTGGAAGTAATGGATGAGCAAAGTGATATTTTTGTGAACACAGGTGTTCTCTTGTCTTGTGTCTGGCTGATATTTTGGTGATTCACCAGTCAATCTGTGCTGATGTGGGAGGAGACGCACAGCAGGAGGTACAGTATGTCAGCTAAGATCACTTTCGGTGTCAAAGATGATCAGGAGTTACAACAACCTGTTCTATTTGTCTGGTTTTAACTTAGTGTTAGTAGAGGAACAGTTATGTCTGTGTAAAAGCAATAGAGGGGTCACAAGGCCTCAAATCAATGGTAAAACCATGCTGTGTTTAGGTTGGCAGAGATAAAATTTCACTCTGATGCAAGAAAACCCTTTTCATTTAAAACTGTTCTAATCAATATTTTATATTTACAACTGATCAAATAACTGACAATTTGAATATACGTTCATATATGAACCCATGACGGCACAATGGTGCAGTGGTCAGCACTGTCGCCTCATAGCAAGAGGGTTCCAGGTTCGAATCCCGGTCTGGGCCCTTCTATGTGGAGTTTGCATGTTCTCCCTGAGCCTGCGTGGGTTTTCTCCGGGTAAACCTCTGTCTTTGTGTGTTGGCCCTGCGATTGACTGGTGACCAGTCCAGGGTGAACCCCGCCTCTCGCCTGTAGTCAGCTGGGATAGGCTCCAGCTCCCCCGCGACCCTGACGGATAAGCGGTATAGAAGATGGATGGATGGATATGAATCCACACAGAATTAGTATCATTTCAATTTTGTGTTTAGAAGTTGTTGCTCTGGTCCTAAATGGCCAAAAAGTAGGTCTTGTTTAAGTGGGTATGACCAAATTAAGTTAGGTGAGTTAAGTTAGATCGTTGGGACTTGGAACTTGACTTGGACTTGGAAAAAAAAAACCAAACAAACAAACAAAAAAAAACGACAATGCAAATTAAACATTTTCTCAATAGAAAAATGTGCTGGCATGTGTCTGTCTGCCTAGGCATCACATTAGTTCACCGTCCAACTGTATGTTCCTAGTTAGGCTTTACCTTCTCCTGGTTCAGAGAAAAGTGACATAGTGTGACTTCAGGTTGGCTATAAGTGGCAGAGGCGTGTGTGTGTGTGTGTAGGTCTTGCGTGGGAGAGAGAGAGAGAGAGAGAGAAAGGCAAAAACGAGCAGGCTAATATTTGAGAATGTGTGCTTGTGTAATTGCAGCTCAGCCTGAGAGCGTGAGCAGCTGGAGCGAGGAAAAGTTGACCTTTCAAAGTGTGACAGTTAAAATAGCATCAGCGGCCAGCAGGACACGTTGTGATATGTGGGGTATGAAGGTGTCGATGGCGTCGTCTGGCCTGGAGGCTCCTCTCCCTTTGGGTTCTTTAGGAACACCATGAGACAAGCTGCACCACTTCCTGTTCTTGTGGAAATATCATAAATTCAGAATAAACAAACCCCTTCACTCTGCGGTAGGACCAATATGTTTATTTACTTATAGCTTGAGTTTTCAATAAAGATTCACATATCCCCCAGTCAGTCATTCTGTCAATTTAATTTTCTTTTCATTTTTTTTTTTTACCCAGTTTTATCCATGTCTCTTTAAATTATATTGATTGACACATTAAAATTTGAAAAACATAAGAAACAGAAAACATTTTTTTTTTTCTGAATAAAGTTGCAAAATATTAATTTTGAGAGAATCTGTGAAACCTTCTCTAACACATAATTTCTTATTTTATGGTTAACTCAAAGCACTTGGTTTTAAAGTTACGGGATGTTTAAAATGTGACACGGCATGACCCCACATCTGCATTTTTACAATATTAAACAAAATCACCATCTTTTTAGTTAGCTCATTTAGCCATGGGGCTAGGTCTTTGATTAACTTGTATAGCTATACTGTTATTCCTTGTCCTCATTCAGTCAGAGGCTGTGTTCAGTCGTATTCATTGGGAGCTATCAGGCTGCTGACTGTTTGTTGGTACATACAGTGGTATGAAAAAGTTTGGGCACCCCTGATCATTTTCAGGATTTTCCTTTATAAATCATTGGTTGTTCGGATCAGCAATTTCAGTTAAATATATCATATAGCAGACAAACACAGTGATATTTATGTTCCTCACAGTGGAAACTGACAGCTTAAATCTCTGAGCCAGCTTTTTGTATCCTTCCCCTAAACTATGATGTTGGACAATCTTTGTTTTCAGGTCATTTGAGAGTTGTTTTGAGGCTCCCATGTTGCCACTCCTCAGAGAAGATGCAAAAGGGAGAACAACTTGCTACTGGCCACCTGAAATACCCTTTCTCATGATCGGATTCACCTGTGTATGTAGGTCAAGGGTCAATGAGCTTACCAAACAAACTTTGTGTTCCAATAATTAGTGCTAAAGGTACTCAAATCAATAAAACAACAAGGGTGCCCAAATTTATGCACCTGCCTAATGTTGTTTAAGTAATTGTTGCGCACTTTCTGTTAATCCTATAAACTTCAATTCACTTCTGAAATATCACTGTGTTTGTCTGCTATATGATATATTTAACTGAAATTGCTGATCCGAACAACCAATGATTTATAAAGGAAAATCCTGAAAATGATCAGGGGTGCCCAAACTTTTTCATACCACTGTATAACCCACCCGTCCCGATCAATACTGTGCATGTGCAACTGTTGAGGCAGATAGGCAACACTTCCATTTTCACTTTCAACTTTCATGCAGCTACCCAGAATTCTGAATTCCTCTCTTTTAAGCTGTTACCACAGCCTGTTTGTAACCTTACAGCATGTACAAATAGCGTAAAAACAGTGTCATTGGATGTTGAAAACATTGCTCGTGCGTGTAATCCATTCTGCTACACAGTTGTCCAATATCATCTCTCCGTTTGATAAAAGGTTTGTTTGAGGCATCAGATCAGAAAATGTTTTTATGGATTGTTCTGGGAGCAATGTCAAACAACTTATTTGTCATTTAGCTTAGAGGACTACTAAGGGTAGCTGGCTGTAAATAACATCTGTACAAAACAGTTATACAATGGTGCGACTGTGGCTCAGGAGGTAGAGAAGATCTTGCACTGATCACAGGGTTGGTGGTTCGATTATTATACCTTACATAAATAGTGGCCACTGACCATGCATCCATCCATTCATCCATTAGCTATAGCTAATAGCTAATTACCCTTGACTGTTACGTAGGACTGGAGTCAGTCAAAGCTGTCACTGGACACTTTTGCTCAAGGGGGAATGTTGGGGTCTCTGTATTGCAAAATTTAATTAAAGAGTTTGGTCTAGACCTGCTCTGGAAAGTGTCATGAGATAACTTTTGCTGTGAATTGGCGCTATATAAATAACCTGAAATGAAAATTGAATTGGAAGAAGGATGGGGTACACATAGAGACACACACACACACACACACACACACAGAGACAGTCCACCATTCATGCTCACATGAGCAATTTAGAGTCACCGACCTCAGCTGCATGTTTTTGTACTGTGGGAGGCTCCCAGCCAGTCGGTAGGTTCTGAAAAATTCACCATGTATAAAAATAATTGGCAGACTGATTAGCTGAACTGTTCCGTTCTTAGATGCAAGAACAGACTGTCAGTGTGTGGATTCTTGAACATGTTTGAAGCCCTTTTTCTTTTTTCTTTATGAATGCAAACATTGCCTGTCCTGTCTTGTAAGTGTGGACAGTGAGACTTTTGACATGTATTAGTTGTATCAGTCATATTATGAAAGGGTGTCATGTACCTGTATGTACAATGTAAAGGCTTCAGTTTTCGCATCAACAACACTGTAAGCAACCATGGATCACGTGTAAAAAAACTGTTTTCCTATTAATAACTAATAATAGCTAAGTACACTTTTTAGATATAAATATATTGCATGTAAGGTCACTTTAATATACTGCGCCATCAATTTATTCTGGTTGCTGACTACTGACCCTATGGGCCTGACCATTCTTTCATTTTTCTATTTCCTGTTTTGTGTCTTAAATTCCATTTGCTATAGTCAAGTCTCTGTCCTGATTGGCTCAAATAGCCTGCTTTACATTTCTCACAGTTCACTACACACATTTACATCTATTTGAGATCATATGGTCTCTACATCCACTTCTGATACCACATTAAAAAGACAAGACCTTGGTGCAAAGTAAGCATCCTTTAGGCTGTCTTCACATCCTTTGCAGGGTGACAGGGGGCTGGGCTGGAGCTGAGTCCCTTCTTACCTCTTCTTATCAGGCCACAGGTGGGTACACTCTGGACTCTGCTGCCACAGGGATGCCACATAAGTACTTTTTACACAGTATTCAATGCCACCTTTGATTTTTTTATATATATATATACACGGAACCAAAGAATTGCAGCATAATGCCACCTCACATGTGATTCAGATAGCACGCTGGCATCCTGCATATTTTTTGTTCAAATAATCTCACTCAGAGTTCACTTACTAACCTTTCTGGAATTTTCAGCTGCATCATTGTCTTCATCAGCAAATGTGGTTATAAGCAAATATCACAGCTTGTCCAGTTTCATCCAGAAAAAATAGCAAGTCGTTTTTTTTTTCCAGTTTTGATTCATCTTTTAGGTAGTGTACTTTTATGTAACTGTCCCTCAGTATCTTCTTGGTGCGATCTCTTACAAATAAAACTGCATAACATAAATCTTAAATGTTTTGTGACATTGCAACCAAATGTGGAAAACTGGTGCATACATCCAAGTCATCCAGCTGGTTTGAATATTTCAGCTTCAGAAAATTTACAACAAATTTGATGATGGGAGAGCGATCGAAAAGTGGAATCCAAACAGCACATCTATCCACATTATACAATCCTCTAGCTGATTCAGATTTAGGTATACCAAATATGACTGCTTACTCTGCTCGATGATTCACATCCTACTGCTGCTCATCCACATTACCCTTCTGTTCCCAAGGACCGATACAAGCTTAGAGTGTCCATTATAGTGTCTTTGGGGACATAGCTCTGTCGTACCCATGAACATTTGATGGGGACATTAGTGAAAGGCAACACGTCATTACATGACCATTTACACATAATCACCCACTTAAGAAGAACCCACAGGACAGAAGTGCATAGCATGGGCCATTTACACACCCAATGAGTGTCTGTGAGGATGCTGATGTGTATGTATGTGTGCGTGGGCACATGTTTGCGCATATGCTCTGGTCTAATAGTCCATCTGACACATGCCTTATGGTGATGTTCAGAAATAACCATCAAAATGACCCATGTGCCTTCTCTTTCATGGCATCACACTCCAGCTTTGTTCTATCTTCCTACCAATCAATCTCTCGCTCTCTTTCTCTCTCTCTCTCTCTCTCTCATCGGGAATTATTGTCCCAGGTGGAGAGATTGAGAAGCCCTCTCCCTCATTTATGATTCCTCATCTCTCCCCCTCTCAGGTCCTTCGGCTATCACGCCTCTCCATATGCACTCTTACTATGTTTACCAGTGAAGGGATTCAGTGCAGTTAGTGTGTGCTGCCCTGGGATGGTACACACTGCTCTTCACAATCCTCAGGAATTTAGTCCAGTGAGAAAAAAAATGTATATATATATATATATATATGTATGTAGATAGATGTAGATAGATAGATAGATATAAATAAATAACTGGGAAGCTTCATATATGTTTTATTTAAACTATGTTTTGTTTGTTTGGCATTAAACCAGTAATATTTTTCAATGGAGTAGCTATTCAGCTACATCCAAACGCTGCAAATGCTTTAAATCGGAAACCCTGTCTCCTACAACATATATTTATACAGTATACTACCAATCTGCTTAAAATACTTAACGTGAACTATAAATTATTGGAAATAAAATTAGGTGTTATCATATTTGTATCAAATGTAAAAACTAGCTCTACTATAAGCAGCTGCAACACATAAAATATGTAATCTAGTAATTGCGGCTAATGCATCAGTCGCAAGCAACAATTTAGTGCAGTACTTTTGATTCTATATTAAAGTTATCTGGCTGAAAATATCTCTGTAAGAAAATAATGCTGTTATGTTAGAACTGCTTAAAGGAATTGTGGCATGAAGTGTTCAAAAATGGACTAAAATTATCAACAGGATCTGAAGAAGTAACATCAAAGATGTAATTGTTTTGCTGACTGAAATTTGCATGATAACTAGCTGGCCCAGCTTGTCCTGTCTTGTAAAACTACTTTTTACCTGAACAGGCAATAGTAAGTCACTGTATGTACAGTTGGTCCTTTGTCCATGAAAAGAGGATAAAGAAATAGAGGGTTTTAGTTCTACAACTGTCCAATGTTTTACTTTCTGGCGGCACGGTGGTGCAGTGGTTAGCACTGTCGCCTCACAGCAAGAGGGTTCCAGGTTTAATCCCGGTCTGGGCCCTTCTATGTGGAGTTTGCATGTTCTCCCTGTGCCTGCGTGGGTTTTCTCCGGGTACTCCGGCTTCCTCCCACAATCCCAAAAACATGCACATTAGGTGAATTGGCTGGTTTACATTGCCGCTTGGTGTGGGTGTGTGGCTGTCTGTCTTTGTGTGTCAGCTCTGTGTTTGAATAGTGACCAGTCCAGGATGGATGAATGTTTTACTTTCTCATATAGGATGACAGCTGGGGGCAGCCCCTGGGTCCTGGCTTGAGGGAGATATAAAGCTGTGGGACTCTGTCATTTCAAATAACAATAACTGATGTGAGAATTAGGGATTTGGTCTCATTAATTAATAATTCATATTCTCAATTTAGCTATTTTATGTGCATAATAAAATAAAGCAAGAAAGAACACTGTGATTTAAAATTGCTCGACAAACACGGTTTTAATTCTACTCATTATTTCTCGCCAAAATGCAAACATGTTGACTTGGGTTCCCTAATTGGTACCTTTTTGTTTGTTTTAACTGCAGCTTCCTTCTTATTTTCTTTAACTTTAACTAGCCATTTCTCTCTTTTTCAGCACTTCAACTTTACCCAGTTTTCACTCTTATTTGTGTGAATACTGTATAAAAAAAGGGTGTTTTTCCCAAACTGTTGATCCTCACCAAAGAACGTCTTTATCATTGATGTCTTTCAGGCAAGTGTGGTCAAAGAGAGAAAAAGGAACAACTGTGACACTTTACGCTGCAACACGGGGAAAAACGAAAGAAAGAAAGAATGTAGAAAACTATCGTCTTTATGAGGCAAGTCCATTAAAAATATGTCAAATCAGACAGATAACCTTGTGACATGCCTGGCCACGTGTGTGCGTCGCTTGCAAATAAAGTTGTCAGTCAACAAGATTACAAAGACCTCTGTGATATTGTGGCAGAGGGCCATAAGGTTGTGAATGTGTGTATGTGTGTGTGTGTGTGTTATGAGATGGTAGGAGATATTCAGAGTGATGGTGGGTGATGCCCTTGTAATGCTTCTGTGGATATTCTCTGCTGTTATTGGTGTTGGCTGCACAGTGACCCTGCTTTATTACCACCTGGCTCCCACGCTGCAAAACTTTTTCCTCGCTCGCTCTTATTATCTCTTTCAGTTTCCTGTCTCAGTCTTTTTTTCTGTTCCCTTTCCTGCATACTCTTGTGTATTTCTGTCCCATTCCCAAGGTGGATTCTGGTAAAAATGACCATGAGATTGGCCTGAGTGGTTCCTGGAGAGTGACGGTAAGAATGTTTGAGAAATGAGGTGATGGACAAAGGAAAGCTGCAGGGGTCCATTTCAACACACTGGCCAGCTCTGCTATTTGGACCAGGAGCTTTGCAGGAGGACAGGGGCGATACGGAGAATAGGCCAAGAGAAGGCAAAAAAGACTTTGTGAAATTGATGTGGAAGTAGAAAATTTAAGAAGAGCTGCAAGGGAAAACGTATTGTATAATGTATTTGCTGACTTTCCTAAGTATTGCTCAGCTTGCCAAGGATAATAAAAAAGAAATTCTTTTGTGTTCCTTTCTGCTATTGATTTTATTTTTTTTCCCCCTTTTTTCTATTTACCCACAAGCCATTAGCTTCCCAGTCTGGTAGGTTTTGTTTTGTTTTTTTTTTGTTTGTTTGTTTGTTTTTTGGTTTACCTGTTCGTTGGAGATAAGTTCTTCTGCTTGATGAGGCACATGAGCTTTTGCAGGAAAATGAGATGTAGTCTATTGAAAGATGCTGGTAAATATGGTTCCTGTTCCTGTGTCTCTAATTGCAGGCCGGGTGCAGAGGAGTGTCAGTCAGAGAAGCAGATGGTTCAGGGGTTGTACCTCTCACTGACAAGCTCTTTTCCGTCTTTCAGTCTTTTTCTGTCTCTGGGAGGCAGGTTCATAAAATGACTGCCATGTCATAACATGATGATTACTGATATACAATATCAAACTGGTGGATTTCACTATAAAAAAAAAACATCCAAAAATCCATATACATGCACAGATTCTTAATGTTTTTTCTTTTTTCCAAAGGAAACACTCTTACAGATCCTGTAAGTTATGTAAAAATGTCTGTTAAATATATGCACAAATGTATAGTTACCCAAAGATAATTTCATTTATTGCTGTATTCTAAATTTATCAGCAGGATGAAGCTGTTGTATATTTGGTTTGTTTTCTCACACAACAAAGCAGCAAGATTTCATGTCCTAAAAGTAAGTGTCAACAGTGTGTGAGTGTGTGTATATACCTTCACACATGTTCTAGGCTATTAATGCAACAGTATTAAAATAAATGCAAAGTATTTTATCATCCCACAGATGGTTATCACCAAATCTGCAAACAATTAATGCAGCTTCAAATTACAGTCCCTAAGGTTTTCACTGTGTAAAGCAACATTTTTGAAACTATTTATGGCCCATCTTTTTCTAACCATTCAATATATTTCTATTATGTAGCACATACATTTTGTTGTTACTGGTGGATTGCACCTTTCTCATGCAGGAAGGTTGTCCACCCTTCAGTGTTCCACCCAAACCAGCAGGTAGTGCTTTTTTGGGGGGGGATCTCTTTGGCTTGAGACACGATTTTTTGGAGCCATTAAAACCTTTTACCCGCATGCAAGCAATTCACAGAAAGCAATGCAGGCACCTAATGGAACACAGAGGGCATCAGCTGGTTTCCAGTTTTTGAAAGTGGAAGTCAATTGTAAAATCTTTTGCAATGGTTCCTCTCAGTCTCTGGCTTTTCAGCTGTTGAATTTCTGTCAGCAGCTGTTCAAGAAGTGTTTTCGTGCCCTCCTGATCAATAAAGATATCATTTTCAACCAGACTCTGTGACCTGTAATATTAAATTGACCTGTGGGCAAGGGATGGATTGACCACCACAGGGTTCTGACCATCACATCTCTAAAAATTTTTTGAATGAAATGGGGGAGGGGGGACCATTTGGTTTTTCCAGTCATAACCTATAAGCTGAAATCTTAACTATAGTTGCTAAGCTAAAAGCTTTATGGTGCGCAACACGTGATGGGGCCATGAACATGAGCAACAGCTTAGCATTGTGATGCTGTTCAGAGATTTTATTCTCAGTCTAACAGTAAGTAACAGCAAAATGTCAAATCACAGAAATGTGTATAATTTAATACTCAATCTTCAGCAATAAGCATGTGTAGCTGCTAGGTGGGAATTTCTAGCATCTGTCATTTGTGATTTTTTTTTTTTATTTTTTTTTTTTTAACAATAAGACAGGTCTAAAAAGCCAAGTGAGTTCAGGTTGTTTTGAAGTATGAACTGTCAGTTAACAAGAAGTTTTTCTACAGTATGAGTGTGTGTGTGTGTGTGTGTGTGTGTGCACATTTGAAAAATAACTACTTTTCAGTTGTCATGACATCATAAACAATGAGCCTGGAGTCGACTGGAGCGTAATTTCTTTCATTACTGTCTCATCTGAGCTTGGTATCTGACCTCACTTAACCTCACGATAGGGTCACGATGATTGGATCATACACAGTTTCAGTAAATGCACCAAAGTGGGGAGGAAAAATACTGCTGGGCATGAAATGATTTTTATCACTGCTTACTAATTGCTTTGTAGGAGCAAAGTACTATTAGATATTTTCTTTTTTTATTTTTTCCACTTTCAATGTCAGGATGAAACGAGGGCAGAAGAGGCCACTTTTGAAAAAAAAAAAAAAAGAAAGAAAAGTAATTATTGCGATTTGTCTCCTTAATGCAGGATCTTTAGGGGAAACTGTTTTATTGTCAGCACTGCACCACTTTTTTTTGTTGATGGTAATTAAAGTGACTGTAAAACAGGGTACAGTGGCTTGGAGAGCTGCATGACTTCTAATCTGTGGAGGTTTGGTGCCTATAGAGATTTTTCATACAAACATGAAATACTAATTAGCTCAAACATGGAAGTCTATGTCGATGATTAGGGCAATGGGAGGAATGCCAATTAGTGGAGCAGTGAAGTGACAAAGAGTTGTGGTGACACGGGTTGCTCTGCTGCTTGAACAACACATTACGGCCCTTCATTTCACCTCTGCACAGATGTTTTGGTCATGTGCTGCGTGAGTGTAAACCAGTATGAAAGTAAGACTAATGGGTCAGTTACACTTATGTTTCATTTAGCATGCAGTATCAGCATCCATCTGGGAAAATATGTTAGTAGTTAGTAATTAGTGAAACATGCACGCAATTTTTATAAGCTATTCTCATGAGTTTTAAAAAATATTATAATTAATATCGTAAAGATCACATATACTGTAGCGTAGTGAGTGCTGACATTGGTGTCATCAGTCCAACACAAAAAATCAAAAATCAAATATTGTCAAATGTACATTTCAATTAACACACATATGCCACATAAACATTCATTAAAATAAAACCTACTCTGAAAACACCAGAAGACAGTCAGCACTGATTCAAAATCACCCTGATAATTACAGATGAAAAAAACCCAGAAAGACAAAGAACACTGGCAGCACAATGCTCCATAAAGTAACCTGCTGTTCTCGTCAGAAAGAGGAACAGTACATGTCATTTGACCTCACAAACCCTTTTCTGCCCCTACTTTAATGATCGTGATGAGGCACCACGTGATCATGATCTGATCTGAGTCCACTCTGATCCATTTGAGTATTACACATATGGAAAAGGCCGTCTCAGTTTTTCAAACCAACTACGCTACAGTATATAGACAAAAGTTTCCAGGCACACCTATTTATGGGGGCTTGGCCCCTTACCTCCACTGAATTCCTGCATGACTGTGGCCCAGCGCACAAGGTCCATAAAGACATGGTGGGATGAGTTTAGTGTGGAAGAACTTGACTGGCCCACACCCTTGGTGTGAACTGGAACAGAGATCGCGAGCCAGGCCTTTCCACAGAAACATTCCTAAATCTTGTGGAAAGCCCTGTTGGTGTAATGGTCAGATGTCCCAATACTTTTATATATAGCGTATGTGTCAATCTGTGTCACAATATTTTCTGATTTCTCATCTTGTCTGAACTTCCCAGCTCCAAGCCTGTCGATTTCTACTGAAGACATAAATCTTTAAGAAGTTTTTTGACTTCCAAAAACAGCTGGCCACAGCTGGTCAGGGGACTATTTTAACTGTCAGATTAATCCACATTTTGGAAAGAGGATGGTGTAAGGGTGATTGAGTCAAAATCAAATACAGCGTGTGCATTCATGGTAATAAAGGAAAATGTGACCCAGTGCAACAGCGTGGCTCAATGATGGAAGTAGGAAAGGGAAGATATATCAGCCTTTGATACACACATTTTTTAATGGATACATACTGTTGGTTTGGGTCTTTATGAGTTGTTGAGAAAAAGAAAAATCTAGAATGTCTAATGTGGTAATAATGTTCTAAAATTCTTGATTTAAAATGACTCATTCCAAATGAATAGTGCAGGTGAATGATTCCAAGTAACAGCAATCCCCCCTTATCAAAAGTCAGTCAACATATTGTCCCCCTTTTTCTGTTTGTCTCACAGCACTGAAGCTGTTGTAAATTTTGCAGATTGAAAAGCTACAGTGTACACACACACACACACACACATATTTCATCTTCCACCGCTTTCATACAAATGGTATTCAGAGACACAAAAGTGTCCCTGAGCCCTTTGCTCATCAATACCTCACCTTGTCTCTGTCTGTGTGAATGCCTTTAACAAGCCGACTGCACCGCCTCTGCTCAGGCGGAATAACAGGATGCAGAACAAACAGCTTTCCAGCAATTACTACATCTGATATATAATTTCACCCTCCTCTTGGTTTACAAGCTGTAGAAAAACATAATTCTGCATTTGGATGGGGGTTATTAACCGCTGGCCACAGGTGCTTTGAGGCTGACACTCCCTGAGCACAGGAGGTAATGAGAAGTAACACCTGCCATATATAATAGGTGTGTGGATGTGTGTGCGTGCATGCATTCACACGTGTTAGAGGTTGACAGCTCAATGTAATTTGGACAATATAATTAGCAGGGCTGGACAGCTGCTGAATAACCTAACTATTTATGCTTTTAATAGGGGCTTTTGGGTATTGTGTGCTTACGGGCAGCGTTTGTCCTAGTTTGATTTTAAATCAAGGATGCAGTAAAAAATTTATGCATTGAAGCGCTTTCTCCGATACATCATGAGGAGCGAGTTCTATATCCACCTCAAGGTCCGGTCAGAGCGCCATTTAAAACAGCTAAATTTCACAGCAAATTCATTTCATTCCAGCCAATGGATTTTCATGCATCAAGTTCAGTCTTTTTGGACTTTGATCACTGACATACATGCATTAATGTGATAAAAAAAAATTCCCCAAAATGACAGAAAATATCTTTGGGAAAAATTTATTTAACGTGTACTTTGGGTTTTTAGTGCGGCCCATGTCCCATCTACTAACAAAGGGGCGACTGACATGTTTTGACTTCACTGTTGGGTAGCTCTTATGTTGTCCATCTTGTATTGTACAGTCAATGACTGCGACTTGTATTTGTACCGCTGGATAACAGCAAGCCACCTCGACAGCGCTGACGTTTGAAAGAATGAGAAGCTGAAAAGTCCAATGAATGAAGCTATTGTACCTTAATAGCTATGTTGCACCATTCAGTTGTTTTAACTTCAGCTATCTTATGTTGAAATATATAATTTATAATATACAATATGGTAAAATGACATAATTTGACTAAACTATGTAAACTTTGCGCCATTAGCACCAAAGTAGCAATTGCTAATTAAAAAAGTCATTTTAACAGCATTAAAAATATGGCAGTATTTTCCAAAACTCAGGTAAGACTCATGTAGCTTGTTGAAGAGATGTTCCCACACGCAAAAATCCATTTAGGGATTTGTTTAATCATTTGTCAAGTCCTATCTGAACTGTGAAAAAATTATGTTTGTGTGAGCCAATAATTAGATAGGCCCTGTTTCAGAGGTTGTGATAAAAGTGCATGTTTAGCAGCAGCATGTGGCTACATGGGAACACATCAGACTGACAGGGGACAAAATTAGATGCCATGAAGGATTTCTCTACGTAACATTTGCACAGTGTTCAATTATACATTTATCTAATTCCAATATAATTTACTCAGGAGATTTAGAAGAGTACAAATATTTCAATATTTTCTATCCACATGTACACGGAACACCAGGATACACAACTGTATTTAACCGTGACCACAGTTTGTTTCCAGAATTCGTTTCAAATGTTAAGGCTCTTCATATTTTACAAGTCAAAACCATATTTAATATCGACAGCCAAAATGTTTTATAGTTCAGCTTCTTGTGGTGTTTGGACTCTGGGGAGAGGGGAGCATTTAGAATAAAAAGTGTTGTACACCCCTTTGTCTCTTTACTGAAAGGCAGCTGGGTTTGAGCCACAGCTTTTGGCAGGCTTCAAGGGGCAGGCCTGTCAATAGTGTGAGCTTGAGATGTGTTGTGCACGAAAACACACACCCCACTGTTGCCACCATACCAGCAATCACGTATACGGGCATCTTAACTCCCCCCTCTTTTTGATGAATATATGAAGAGCCACAGAGTAGTGTCAAAGGCAACTGGCATTGATTTGTGCCAAGCCAGGATATCCACAGCGGAATAAACTGACAGAAGAGGCTGTCATTTATAGCAATATGAAGCTTGTCAGTCAGCAAAAAGTAAAAATGATAAATAAAAACAAGAGTTTGTGGGTAACCTCCTGAAGTCTTGTTGCCATTGCGAGAAATCAGATTGTTAGCGTTTCTTTTACTGAACTTCCTTTTGAAAGACAGCAAATAAGAGTATTTCAGTCAGAAGATGGACTTAACATCAGGCTGACTGGACCAGTAGAAAATTTGGCACAAATATCCTCATATATCTTCTGACTGCGATGGTGATTCAGCTTACATCTTGTTGTTAATGATTTAAATAGACAATCTACTGCAGCGACACTGATTCATCTTCTGTGTCATATTCAAGCACATGCGGAATTCAGCGTGATGATGTCTGGAACCAGAGAGCAGCTCTGGTCCAACTTCAGCCGTACACTATCACTGGCATAATTAACGATGTGCTCCACCATTGACAAGAGACAAAGCACACATTTAGTTGGCCCATTTAGCCGACCCACTGAGGCTTTCAGCCGCTCCCACGCCGCTGATCAGTCGCTGTCACTGCATGCATCAGAGATGAGCCTCCATAGCAGCGGGGCTATTTGAAATCAATGGGGTCATAACTGTGGCGTAAATAGATAGAAAATTGGGCTGTTCGCTAGAGGCTAGAGGAGCATGTGGCCTACATCAATAGCTACTACCCCAAGTGGAAGAAGCAGCCCTCTCCAAGCTCGGGCTCCAAATTGAATTCCATAGATGGATAGATGGGAAAATGAAAACATTGATAAACCTCAATGAGCTGCATGAAAGCTTCGAATATGTGATTTTATTTTATTTTTTTTTTCTACAATCAGCAGAATACATGGGACATATTTTGATGTGAGGACATTGGATTCTGTGTACTGTACACTGTGTTCTATTTGATAATATAAGAGCTGCCAAATTGGCAGCTGGAAGATGATGGATTGTTGTTGTTATGAATGGCAGCGGTAATGCTCTGTTCCTGGGGAGTAGTTGAACAATGTGAAAACTCTAAACACTATAAAGGCTACAGCAGGGGTGATCACAATTGGTTACATACAGCCACCTCTTTACATGTAATTTGAAAATAGAAGAATGGATGTTGAATAATTTATTTTGAAAGAGGCTTTACAGTTGAAAAAAAAAAAAATGTTATGGTGTGTTTCTTTGTTCCCTCCAAATGTTTTATTCATCACTTTGATTCCACAGCTATAGTTATGGCTGCCTTGATAAAGTGAGTAAAACTACGCATGTTGTTTAAAAAGGAGGTGACCAGTATATTTTGTGTGTGTCTGTTTTTTGTTTTTTTTGTTGCGAGCTGTTTAGAAAAATGACCCACCACTTTATTTGCTGGAACAAACACATGGAAAACAGTATTTTCCTTCAGGGTTGGACAGTTCAGATAGCGAACATGAGCAGGAAAGTGGTGAGAGAGAATCAGAGACAGAAAGAGAGTCATTTTATCATAAGCTTACACGCATTCTGACTTATTTTTGAAACCAATGGACTCGCCCTCTGCTGGCCAATAAAAAGAATACAGGTTTAAGGCACTTGTACATTGTCTTCATTTTTGAGACTCAGAAGCTCAGTAATTTATACTGTCAGGGGTTTTATAGGAAGAGCCATCATCAGAGTTGTAAGTCTTCCTTCTAGTTTTCTGTTGGATCCAAGCATGTGAGGGAGGAAGTTCTAATCTGTCTGAACTGGAGTCTCTCTCAGCCTTTCTCCATCTCTGTGTCCTCAACAGCCTGAACTGTTTGGAAGCTAATTGCAGTAATTAATTTGTGTGACCTACAGTTGCTTCCAGCTCCTGTTATAGCCCAGTCTGGGCATTACTGGAGTGTGAAATCAATTTACTGCTAATCACTGGAGGTGGGTGCCTGTAGGCTGGGTCTGGGGAGCTGGCGGAGACACGAGATAAAAGCAGCTCTTAATTCACTGCTCCTGTTCAAACAGCAGAAAGAGGACATAAGAAGAATGAATGGAAGAAAAGGAGAGTGCTTAAAGAGATTATCAAAATTATTTGGAGGTAAAACTGAAAATGATGTAGACACCCTGAAATGTTCTTAAGGATATTTCACTGCACAGGAAAACTGAGTGTGAGCTCAACAACAGTAGGTACAATAGGTCAAACTTGAAGCAGGAAGTTGGTCTATACACTGCGATGTATGAATTGGATGGTTAGGGTACTGCTCATGCTCTTCCACTCACTTTCAGTTTGACTGTCAAATATAAAGTGGTTCAGATCAGTGGTTTCCTGCTGAAGGTTCAACGTCCTAAATTTCTTTCAGACCCCAGGTCAGTGTCCGCACATAAACCAACAGAGCACCTTTTGGGTTTATTTTCATCCATTTAGCTTATCAGTGACTTAAAACCCAGGACCAGTACGACCTAAACCAAACTGAAATAACTTATAATAAAAGTACTACTGGGACTGAAACCTTACTGAAATAATAAGCACTGCTACAAGAGCAGCATTAAGGGCCTGATATTTAACACAATACAGGGTAAAACTGTCATTTTGTTTCAAATTGTTTTTCCTCTGGTTTGGGGATTATGTTAGAATGTTTGGGTTAAATTTACTCTTTCAACTTTCAGCTAGTGATACTAACAAGAAACTACTGAAAGTATTTGGTTAATAAACATTACAATTACAATAACATTCAAATATTTTATTTGGAATTTTATTTTTTTGTATTTTTGTTGGGTTTTTTTTTTTTTTTTTTTTTTTAAAAAAAAAAACCTAACAAGTTAAAATAACAGCTGTCAGAGCAATTCTTAAATTTTACTCTGTGAAGTCTGAAGTCTGATGTGATTTATGAGCTGAGTTTAATAGTTTAATGGCTGTAGTTTAAAAGTTGTTGAACTTGCATTTTTTTTTTTGTACTAAATTTGTAGTCATTTTATTATTACCAGAATTGCTTGGAAATTTTATTTTTTTTTTTTAACCTGAATTTAACTCACTTTTTTTAAAGTAAAAATGTGACATCTATAAGGTAGCTAATTATGTAAGATTTTAAGTGACAATATTTTTATATTAATTTGCTTTCTTTTAACCGTTTGTTCACTGTTATTTTGTCAGCTTAAAAAGTAATAGAAATCCAACTTGAATCAAAGCTGCTTTGTATAGTGGAACATTTCTCTTTTTTGACTGAAGGTATCCACGGAAGACATTTTGATCAAATTTCCAGTAAGTATGAAATCAGTCTGTAGTGTAAAATCAGCCTCCTGGTGCGCTGTGACTTGGAGGCATTTCCACCAATCTAAAACCTGGAGAGGTTCAAACCGGGAAGGTCAGAGATAATGACTGTGAAACACTCCAAATCATGCTCTCGCAGAATTTCAAAAATATGGACAGTGCCCTTGGCAGAGCAGTTATTTAGCTTTAAAGCACCAGAGAGCTCCTCTCAATCAGCAGCAGGCAGTACGGATTGGGCATATTAAGACCTCAAACACCCTGAAATATTACCACAATACTCTATTCAAAAAGAAAGAAAAAAAAACCACACTATAGTCTCATTCTAAAGTTTGGTCCATGTTAGAAATTTGTTCAAGGTAATACAACTTACAGAGGCTTTTCAGGGGAAGAGAAATGTTTGCTATAACTATTGCATTGAAAATAGCTGGCCATAAAGGAACCTCGGTGGTGATTTTCTTTTTCTTTTCCTCAATATCACACAGCCCTGAGCAGGATATTACATCAGAAATATATTTTCCCACTTTGCTCCTTTTCTCTTTCACTTTCACCTAAAAGATGAGCAAACAGAGGCATGTTTGGTCTTAAAACAGAATAGAGGGGGAGACAGAAAGGGAGAGGACAGGAAGGACAGAGCGAGAAGAAAACAGTGAAGGAAATGAGTGAGTGAAGGGCTGCTGCAGGCTTACTGCTCAGTGTTGCTGCCTGCTGTTAGAGGAAATGACCAGGTGACACTGACATGATTGACCTTTTCCTATGTGTGTTTCACAGCCTCCTGTTGCTCAAACAAGAGAATAATATCAAACCTTCAAATAATCTTCCTGTCAGCCTGTCTAATAAGGATGCAGATAAATAGAAATACATTATCTGGAACGGAGAAAATGCTCTGAGCAGATGGCATCTGAATTTTTCCAGTAATATTTGATTGTAGGCGGAAAATTGATGAGCTGTAGTTAGGGACTCAGAAGTCCATAGGAAATGGTTAAGAGAGCTTTTCAGATTTTTTTTTTTTTTTGTCAATAGCTGTCTTATTCTTTAATATTTTTATTTCACTTCATAACAGTTGTCATTGTTCAAATTTATGCACAGCCTCCAATTTTCAAATTAGACTTCTAACTGCTGTTTTTTCATTATTCATCTCCACCTGGACCATGTGGAAATGAACCATTTAAACAGCTTTTATGTAGATTTAGCTGGCTATTTCCTTTTTGTAGGCAGGATTTACCTTAGAAAATATGATTTACCTTAGAAAATATGATTTATTCACCGATTAACATAGACACATAATTAAAATATAATCTTATATATTATTTTGTTGGCGCCAAGTTCCGTCAACATTATAAGAGCAGATAGCAGTAAGTACAGATCATTTTTAACAACTTCCAGTATAGGCCCTGCAAATCTGGTGTACATCTTGATAAAGACATAACATACTGTAGGTGCATTACACCTTGTGACACAATGAAACAAACTTTTACAGAGAAAGGGTCTGAATGGACTTTGGAGCAGTGGAAACATGTCCTGTGGAGTGAGGAATCACGCTTCTGTTTGGCAATTAGATGGGAAAGTCTGGGTTTGGTAGATGCCAGGAGAACATTACCTGCCTGATTGCATTGTGCCAACTGTAAAGTTTGGTGGAGGACTGATAATGGTATGGGGTTGCTTTTCAGGGACTGCGCTTGGGCCCTTACCTCCAGTGAAGAGAAACTGTAATGCTTCAGCACACCTTTTGGTCAATGTTATGCTTCCAACTTTGTGGTAACAGTTTGCTCACAAAGCAAGGTCCATACACTACACTGACATGGTTGGATGGGTTTGGTGTGGAAGAAAGCGACTGGCCAACACAGAACCCTGACCTCAACCCTCTCAAACACCTTTGGGATGAAATGGAAAGGTGCAGTTACTGAGATACATGACTTTACTTAAACTGTTGATTATAATTTCAGGAAACACTAAATGATTGTCCAAAGCCTGGAAATGGAAATACTGAGGTCAAGATTCCAAATTACCCTTCACACAATCCACTGACATTTTATTTACTGTCCATTTTTCAGAATAAATCAACATTGAGACCTTTGAAGTTACTGTCTGTATATGATAGAATGAATCAGCCTAGACATAATAACAAATAAATAATATCAACTCAACCTTAGAGAGTAAAAAGCCTCCATACTTTAAGGAACAATAGAACATGGTGCACCAGTAACTATGGGTCTACATTTCAATCAGTCTACAAGGTGAAGAGAAACAATGGCACATGAGAAGGTCTCAGGTATTACTGAGAGAAGAACATAACAACATCACATTTCCCACAAATTACATTTTACTGAAAGTATTTTCTTGTAAATGATAAATGCTTACACAGCTAACGCCTTGGTCACACTATGTGACTTTTAGAGTCATGAGATTGCTGTTTTGTTCACATTATATAACTTTCTGTCTAGTAATTAGGAATCTTGAAGTGGTTTGCACACTAGATGACTGGTCTGCAAAAGTCATATATTCCGAGATCTCTCAGCAAGAGGAACCTCCCATGAGTCTCTCTGGTCAGTGTGCAGTGAGCCATCAGTCTGGGTCAATATATCAGTTCAGTGATCAGCAGTCCAACATGATTGATGAAAAGTGAAAACATCTAGCCGTATCATCATCTTTAAGATCCACATTTATTTTGAAATTCTCAGGGCACTGGTCTGCGTCACCATTTCCATCAAAGCACACCTTATTTTTACACATTTAAGCAGTGCAGGCAGGTAATCACAAACAGCCAAGAAACAGATAACAAAAAGGTTATTTATTCTCCTCTTCTGAATAAATCATAAGTGTGGAAATATTTTGGATTTCGGGGAAACAATTGGTCATTAGGAGATCAGGACCTGACTCAGCAGTCTGCTAACTTGTTGTTCTCGCTATGGAAATATCAGCTGCTCTGTTTCAACAGTGTTAGGGTGACAAAACTTGCAGATAATCACTTAAACTAATGGTGGGTAAAAAACAGTATAAATAATGCATGTCATTTGTTAAGCTATGATTAGAAGGAATGTCCACTAGCAGCTGGGCAAATTTATGCAGTGTAAAATGCCATAGGCTTAAGGTGACGATGGCAGCTATCAAAAGCAGTTGGTTCGTCTATGAACCTTGACCGTTATTATTGAGCCAAACTTTATACTTGTGATCAGCGTTCTTGTTGTTAAGCCATGTTTTATCTGTGCTAGTGGAGGAAAGTTAAAGTCAACTTTATTAAATAAGTACAATTATTTCTTTGCTGGCTTTTGTCAGCCATCTCCAAAAACTGTAGGAAAGTGGAAAACCACGGCTACAAATCCTGCGGTATGAAGACGTAAGTAGAGATGATATTGAATACCAATGATTATGACTTCAAGTCCAAAGTCTCTGTCTGTGTCATAAGTTCACTGTTATTACAAAAAGCATTGTGCAGAAAATATGAAAAGAAATCTCATACTTGAGGTCAAGTTATATTGCTGTCATTGGCCTTGGCATGTGTCCTCACCAATAACCACAGCAAAACCTCCAGTGTCCCCACCCCGCCCACCCCTACCCATCTCTGGCACCCTTAGGGGTGCCTGAGGGATGCTGGATGCCACTTTAACCACAGGTATCTACCGACTTCTTCTAAATCACACCATCAATAGTTTTCTCTGCTCTTTGGGCAGTCTCTTACACTGCAAAGGAAGAACACACACACACACACACACACACACACACAGTTAGCCCTGAGGCCATTCTATTAGTATGCAGACAGTGGATCTCATTTTAGGCAGGGGTTTCACTCACTATCCTTGAGACCTGAGCCACTGTGGTCCAGCTGAGTGTGTTTGTGTGTGTGTGTGTCTTTGTGAAGGCTTGTGTGAGCTGCAGGTCAGCAGCTCCCTCACTGTTCTCTAGGTGACTGCTGGGTCACAGTGAAATACACAAACACATGTAGCGGGTTGCAAACCTGATGTTGTTACATTCATCAGTCATAATTAACCAGAGGTACTTATCCATGTAGTCTTTAACATTTAACATCTTTACATTTATATTTCAGTTATAGACGTCACACCCACAAAAGCAACGTCTTTATTCTGGAGCCACAGGCAGCAAAAACCACTCTTTAAACTCCCTTTAAACTGAGTGGAAAGATCATAGTTTGAGTTGAAATGACTACTTTGTTAAAGCTAGGGGGGCTTAATCTTCAAGGTTAAAACCACAAGCACGAGTTAAGCTTAGAAAACGAAACTGGTCATGCTTTTTTTTTTTTTTTTTCCAATATTTTTACTGGTTTTTAAATTCGCAATACAAAACACACATAGACAGTTAGACCCACAACAGCTCTCAATAAATCCATTCACTGTCTCTCTCTCACACACACATACTGTAACCTTGCATAGAAAATAAAATAAATAAATAAAACAAATATGACTGCTCCTAATTTCTAGATGCTATTATACTCATATATGGTTCCCAGAGGTGAACAAATTCCTAGCCTTTGGCACTGTAGGTTAGCCTTTCTAGGCCAACGCATTCTGAGTTCTTTTTGTCATGCCTGGTTTTTGGTTATGCTTTGTTTTTGATTTTTGAGTCCATGTGTCATGTTCCATGTGTGTCTTGTGTTTCCATGTATTATGTTCAAGGTTTTTGTCATGTCCTGTTTTATTTTGAAAGTGTCTCTTCCCCTGTGTGCCCTGTTCTCATGAGGCTTTGCTTTGGTTTTCCTGATTGCTTTCTCCCTCCTGATGTGTGTCACCTGTGTCTCGTTGTGATGTCTATTTAGTCCTTGTCTTCCCAGTCACCTTTGTCCGAGCGTTGTATGTCTTTTGTGTCATGCCAGGAGCTTTTTGCCTTGTCTTGCCATGCCATGCCATGCCATGCCAGGAGTTTTTGTCCCACAGTTAGTCATAGTTTCCAAATCACAGTAAGTGTGAGCTTGTTTAGTTAGGTTTTGTTTTCTTTAATAAAGACTTTTGACTCTGCATCGGGGTTCAGTATTTTTCTGTGTCAGTGACGCCGACCCATTTGTGACACTTTTATCCATTGTTGTATAGAAGGAGGTTCTATATTTTTCCAACATAGTGCAATCGCTCTCCTGGCATGTAATAGTCCGAAGTCCAACAGCTTAGTCTGTTTCCGGGTTTGTATGAAGTCTTCGGGATAAATTCCCATTACACAAAGTTTAACACAAAAAGGAATCTTGACATTAAACACCTGTGACAGACAAATGATTACTTCACTCCAAAACTTTTGAATCTTTGAACATTCCCACAGACAATGAATGAGGGTACCTTTATAGTTCTCACATTTACTACACACATCTGGAGTATTGCTAGACATATGATGTAGTTTAACAGGTGTTGTGTAGGTTCTGGTCAGCCATTTGTATTGCAGTAACTTGAGTCGTGTATTTATTGTTGGTCCCTCAGACAAACCTCTTTCCAATCCACCTCATCTATTTCTTCATGTATATCACTCCCCCATGCATTTAACTTATCCACTGCCGAGTCTTCACAGTTAGACATTAATTTAATAAAAAATCAGCCGTCTGTTTCTAGAAAACAGGAAACCAATGGTGAGTTCCACTGCTAAGTCGTGATGGTTTGCCACCCCATCGATCAACACTGACCTCCTCCCTCTGTGGGCTTTGTTCTCCTTTGTTCTTGTCACAATTCGTACTCCCTCTATTGGGCTTTATCACTTCATGGGAGGGGAGTCTCTCTGGACTGTTGTTACTGCGACAGGGATCAGTTAGCTTCCAGTGGTCCAGGAACTCAAACACATTTCTAAGGATCCTATCACTTGTCTACAGCTACTTTCACAGAGTAAAGGCCCCAATATACTCAAAAGCAAGAAATAACCAGGTAGAAAATTTACATGCTTTATTTTGGGATAGTGTGACTCACCAGACCAGACTGTTGAGTCTAATTCAGGTGGCATTCTCCTCTGTTCTATTATCTGTAGTATATTGTCCTCAAAATCTGTACAGGAACCAACAAAAACCTGCAAGCTAGCAACTTGCCTGTTGCTAATAAATGACAAGTTGACGTGAACCTAAATTGGTCGTCAACAGTATGAACTTATAACAAGCAAGCAGCTGTTATCTTTTCTTTTTGGAGGATTTAACCAATTAGGGCTTTCTTTCAAATGTGCAAAACGAGTTTTCCATGACAAGGTGCAGGTGCACAGTTGTTACATCCTGGCCTTAGACCACTCAGGATAGTTCTAGCTGGATGAGGGGGATAAAAACAAGCCAGAGTGGGGGTTTTTTTTCTCCAACACCAGAATCAATGCTGGGCAAGGTACTTGAAGAATGTAGCGAGCTAACATTTGCTCTACATTAAATTAAACTTCACTACACTGAAGCTGCCCCTGAGAGAAATGTAGCTAAGCTTAACTAAGCTTACAGCAGTTTGTTATTTCAAAGCTATTTTTTCCTTTTCATAGACCAACTTCATTCCAAATGGATTCAGCCAGACCTTTCTGCACAATGCTCTGAAGACAGGTCTGGATATTAATGCTGGGTAAGACTAAAAGTGAGCTCATCGAGCAGGAGGGTGAGTTTGCACAACCGTGATAAGTCAAAGCTGAAGCAGGAAGTCTCTGATGGATGTTACTGCACAGTTTAGGTAATTTTATTGTTCACCTTCATTTTCTCTTTGACGTGTGACTAACCTGAGGGCTTAGTTCAGCTCATGTTTTTTTTTTTTTTCCTTTATTGGACTTTTGTAGCAGATGTAGTGTCTTTGTCTTTTATTTTAAAAAAAGTTTTTTTTCCACCACATAAATGTTCTCTGCGCCTATTGGTTACTTCCAACGGAATCTCTTACCTCTTATGCTCTCAATGAAAAAATATCTAACACACAACAATAAGCAGTTAGGTAGCTAGCGTATTGCCATCTGTCTGTGAAAAAAAAACAACAAAAAAAACAAAATGCAAACAGCGTTCTGTACAGCAGCTTGGTATCACTGCTGGCTTTGTTGCCATCTTCTTATAAGCAGTTTACACACAAGCAGCAGCCAGGACAGCAACAATAACAAAGATATACACTTTCACTAAAGCATCAGTCAGCAGTATAGTCCGAGCGCTGCTTTTAAAAGTACAGGTGAGGGTTGATTCAGTGCCACGTAATACCTCACTACACATCCATTACACGCGCATTTGGAGTGCTCGGGGTTGGCTTTTGTTATGTATATGAGCTATTATGTGTGGCAAGTAAATGTAGTCGATGGAGAGGAAGAGGGGGGGCATGGGGAGGGGGTAGGTTTTAATAATATTGTGTGTTTGACACAAGGGAGGGCTGTTTCCCTGGAGGACAGTCTTCAGGGCCACTCTGCCTCCTCCTCCTCCTCCTCCACCACCTCCTCCCCTGTTCCTCCATTATCTCGCCCTTTCTCCACTTGATATTAAGACAACAGGGAGGATTACGCTGAGCAACAACAGGGAAAAAGCAAAAAGCAATTTAGCCTGAAAGAGGGATGAAGGAGGGGGGGGGGCAGGGTGAAATGCAGGTCTGAAGTGCTTCGCTCCAGTCTCCATTTTTCTGCTTTCCTTTCTTTTCAATGGCAATATTTTCCTGCAAGGTTACAAATATCACGATTTATGGATATTTGATTTATTTCCTCTCCATTGCTACAATTTCAAGGATTTCGCATGTAGAAATCTGTGCAAGTGATGGTCCCCAAGCCTCTCAGCTGTAATAATCTGGATTATTCTGATAAAACATATGCACTTGTATTTCTAATACTGTAATATTTTGAATGTGGGATTTGGCTTTGACTTTTTTAAGCAACATCTGATCACAGAGGATATAAAAAGTCAGAGTACCCTTCTGAAATCGCAGGTTTTACAGAAATAACCACAATGTAAATGTCAGACTTGTTTCCAGTGTGGTCTTTCGGCAAACAAAAATCCAGAGGGAAAAGAAAACGGTTAATTAAACATTTTAAATGAAACAAGAAAAAAAAAAAAGTCAGCACCATGACTGCATAAATCTGCACAGCTATTCACAGTGGAGGCTCTAGCTCTGATCACATTTAACCAGTCACATTCAAATCATCTCTGTAGGTAATATGCATGTCATCACTGTGAGAGATTAAAAGCAGATTTCAGTCAACTGCTGCTGCTGTTGGATTTGCTTGGATGCTCCTACAGGAAGAGCTATTGTTGGCCATTGTTGATCAGAAGAGGGATATAGAAGAATATCAAAGCCATTGTCTGTTCCATGGAGCACGTTCAAAACCATTATCAGTAAATGGAGAAAATGCTGGGAATTCAGAGACATTTCAAAGATCAGGACAACCTTCCAGAGTTAATGAGAGAAGAACTCTTGTTAGGAAGGCTACCACAAGGCCAGCAGCAACACTGAGGGAACGACAGAAATTTCCTGCAGGTTCTGAACCCACACGTGAACTGGTGTTCACAGGAGGTCCTCTTACAACTATTTTTGCAAAGAAGAGCAGGATAAAATTTTAAGTGCTTTTAATAATTTTAAAGTGTTTTGACTTGATGATGACAATGAAAAGCGAGAGTTAGAGGAGGAGATAGAAGCTCAGTGCATCATGGGAGATCCCCAAGCAGTCTAAGCCTATAGCAGCATAATTAGGGACCGGCCTAGGCCAGCCCTAACTAAAAGGTGTAGCGAGGGTGTCTGCCTCCCAGAGGTGGTTCCAGAGGAAAGGAGCTTGATAACTAAAGGCTCTGGTTTCCACTGGAGACTCGAGGAATCACAAGTGACCTTGCTTCCTGGGATTGTAGAGTTCTAGTTGGATAATAGGTTGCTATGAGCTTTTTAAGATAAAATGATGCCTGAACATTAAGGGCTTTGTATGCATGGAGAAGAATTTTTAATTTTATCTGAATTTTAAAGAAAGCCAGTGGAGAGAAGCCAATACAGGAGAAATATGATCTCTAATAGGGATGACCCTGAGCAGGTGAAGAAAGGGAAAAGCAGAGTCCAGGGAAATAAGTAACTACAGAGATTGTGTGCTACATTTTGCTCTCACGTTAATAAAAAGCGTGATTCAAAGTAATTCCAAGCAGCTTAACTCTCACTGGAAGCAATTTATTGGAGTGCTCAAACAGATTCAGAAAAAGCGGAAACACTGTGTCCATTTACCTGCTGTCAACATCTCCGGTCTGATATTACCACTGAACATTTATCTTCTCCAGGTTCAGATTTCAGCTCGAATCTATCAGCCTGACGTGGGACTTTTGTTGATTCTTATTTAACAAATTAGCACTGAGTGGCATGACGGCTGTGATAAAATAAAGAATCTGATATGGCGCAAAGTCATTAAGGATTAGCCTTGCAGTGAAATTAGGTTTTTCCTTTCAGCACAATGTTTGTAGGACTTCAAACAGAAGTGCCACCAAGCTGATCTGCTTGTATCAAAATCCCATCTGGACTGAAATGTTTGCTTAAGTCACATGAGAATAGATAGACCTTCAAGCAGAAAGAAAATAAAGTCTTTCTTGTTGTTGATAACATGGTCTCAACACCTTCCTTAAAGTTGATGAGTGACTTTATTTTCAACACCTTTTTCTCACAAGTTCCCTCAATCAAAACAAGCCGGATCGGTCAAGAAAGTAGACAAACAGCCTGACTAATAAACCGACAGGAAAGACAGAGGAGCGGCTGGCAGAGAACCATCAAGTTTGATTATCAGACCCTTAGCCCTGATGCCCTTTACCTCTTCCCTGACATTCGTCTGTGGTGTTTTCTTAATGAAAAGCTGACGGCTGGACCCATTCCGGATCTATCTGTAGGAGAGGAGTTCTAGCCGGCCAACGCTGACGCTGATCAATAGCTTGCAGAGAAGACAAGCAGAGCCCTGGACTCTCAGGGCTTAATGGGAGGGAATGGGACTAGAAGCAGAAAGAGCAGAGGTGTGCTTTTAAAGGCTGGCCCAGTAATCTTGGTAGAGGGGGAAAAAAAAACTGAGTGAAACAAGAGGAGTGTGGGTGCAGGCAGAGAGTGTGGTATTGAGGAGAAATTATGTTTAAATGTGACTAAATGGTCACTAAAGGTTGATGGTTGTAGCTCAGAGGGTTTGACCTGAGAGAGACAGATTGATTTTGTGGGAACACACTTCCTATTGACTTTTGACTTTCTGAATGTATGTCCTGGCTTCTGTGGAAAACTAAACATGTATGTAATGGTTGAAAAGCAGCTTTAAGACTGTGAATTTCAGGTCAAACTCGCACTGCTTCAGAAAGTCCACTTGCACCAAATTTAACCTGCTGAGTATGAACATGGAAAGACCACTCGTCGACTACTTCGGGTTTTGATTTTAATCATTAGTTAAGGTTGAATAATATTTTGCCTTGCTGCTTTTATATTAGGAAGATATTGTGGATTTTTTAGGGATTATTTTGAACAGTGGATTAATGCACATTTGGTACTGAGGGAGTGTGGCAGCAGGACATCATATGTAGGACTGAGACAAAAAAAAACTACAATGTCTGTGTTCACAGTGTGTTCACCCAGTGCAATGGTGTGGCACGCTGGTATGTTTTTAATAGTAACTGCTTTTTCTGTCAGTAATTTTTGGACAAAACTGCATAGAAATTTTTATTAAAAAAAAAAAAAATCAATCCTGTCACCTCAACAACAGTCTCTCTCCCCTCTTCATATCTTGTTCATCCCATCGGTGTACAGATAATATCCTTGGACTAATAAATCCTCCCTTCATTGGTAAACATTTTGTCATTTAGTGCGTTTTCCTCATGCTACAGGCAGCAGCTCCTCCTCACAGCAGATGACTCAGGACCCCTGCTGTGAGGCTCAGGCGGCCTCCTGCAGAGCGCTCCAACACACGTCTGTCTTTCGTAGCCCATTTGCTGTAGAGTTGGTTAGTTATTTAGTTATCTGTCAGTTAGTTACTGTGACAACATACTGTGTGAAAATAACCTGTTCACCGGCTGGTTTTCTCCAATAAACTTTCGATCAGATTTGAACAGAGTAAAATTCTATAGGCTGCATTTATAACGCAGAGACTGTGAGGGCATCCAGGCAGCTGTCAGGTTGTCAGTCACTTCCCCTGCACTGAAATGTTCACATTACTGTAATAATCACTGTTTAAATCAAACACGTCTGTGTGAAGCTCTAGACGCACGCCGATCAGTGGATAATCATTTGACGTGTTGTGATTGGTCGCACTGATGGAACCTGTCATACACTGCGTATCATGTGGAAGAACGTATGAATATTACAGAGTGAGGATTATCTGGGGTGCGACTGAAATGACTTTAAGATTCTAAACCTGGACCAAAGGTAGCTTAAAACTGAGTTTTTCTGCATATATGCAGTCTTAATATGGTGTGATAGCATTCCAGTGACTTTGTTTAATTTATACACGCGGAAATAAAAATGCCACTGAGCAAGAGTTTTAAACGAAAGATAAATTTTATATAATAAACATTTTCGGTTGGTTGAGGCCTTCTGTTTCATCCATATTTTCGCCTTCAGTTGCTGCATTTTGCCTCCGTCGGGTTGAATAAATGTATGTTTCCAGCTCTATATCATCGACTAGGGAAATTCAGGTTTTAAAATGTTGAGTAGGTGGGCTATGCTAAATGAAATGTAATAGCGTTAACTTGTTGACTCCTTTTCTTCACTCCTGTTTTTAAGATAAATATCAGCATATATGCTGGCTTTCATTCACATTTCTAGCTCTACTGGATTAAAATGGAGACTGTGCTCTTTATTTACCTGTTGCCATAGTAAATCATTGAATCTGAGCACTGATAATGGCTTTTTTTTCCACTTCAAATGCCAGGGCTTCACTGACATAGTGAACATAGTCAGACCTGATTGAACTAATTCTGATCTGATCCTGAGTTAATCTCAGGAATAGTCAACCCAGATTTCAGGATTAAATTCAGAGTTTATTCAATCTGCTCTCTGAAACAGGTCACTACACACTGATGCCTGTTTCAGTTTATAAAGACGGTCAGCTGGTGTTTTTAGTTATGCTGTATAGTCAGATTTTTGGAAAATGTATGAACCAAATACTATGCAATTCCAAGGCCTATTAATGATAGGTACACCCTTTATGTCTCTACTACTTTAAGAAACTGCATGGTTTCAAGCCAATGATAACATGGGTATGGGTTCAGTCTTCTTTGTAATGTGTTGAATGATGACCCAGATGAAGACCACAAACTGAAGTAGTGGTTGCAAAGTTGTTATTAATATACCTTATAGGGTTTCTGAAGTTTTAACTTCTATTTACCTTCTCCATGCACACTGGAACTTGGTGAAGTTGTGCCAGAAATCACTTCTCTACAGGCGCAACAAAGATAGAAGGAGACTGAGGTCAATCAAACACAGTCTGCACGTTCCCACACAGTCCTGGGAAGACTTTTAATCAAGCACAGTAATTAAAATCACCTGTGTGGGTGTACACTGGTGCTCAGGGGCTTTAAAATCATCCTTTTAAAGCCTAGCCTCATTGATTTAAAACAAAACTGGCCACAGAAATAGTCGATGCAGCTGTAAGCCCACATATTTGACTCAGAGAAATGGCAACTTTCTAAATAATAAATGGTTGTAGAAGTTATGATAAAACTGTACATACAAGGGGTGCAGCCACATGTGAATACAATAACTTAACTGGTTTTCGGGGGTAGTTTGTTATAGCATAACTTGTCTTTTGTTTTCCTGTTGGACCTGTGAAGTAAAGGGCATTCAAGGGCCCACTTCCTGCTTCAGCACTGACCCACCATAGTTGTATGTATGTAAGTTTGTATAGTACCTGTGTATGCACAGAGGCACGAGAAGCTTGGTTAAAAAAGAAACATGTACCTTGAACCGATATCGGCCACTTCCATTGCTTCTCAGCAGCAAGAGTTAAACTCTCGTGTGCACCACATGACAACTGACAGGAACCTTGTTAGGGCACCACAAGTGATCCTGCTCCATCTCCAGGCCAGCAGGCTGAGAAATCCACTGGTCATCTCAATCACATATTAGCTATGCTGGAGTGTGTTCTAGAACACCAGTCACGACTAGATTACTTAGTGGGACTGATGTACATACTAGACGCAGCCTTAAGACCCAAGTCCTTTCCTTCCCAGTGGTGTTTGTGGTGATGTTGAACACTCTACTCATTACCACTGCAGAGCCAGTCACTAGTGCTTTACCTGCCACGCACCAGATCATACACGCAGAGTATGTCTGAGGGTTATGGCTGCCAAAAGGAAGGGCTCTAAACTCACAGCTCAGCAAGAAGGAAACTAGTTGGCCTGCATGTGGTGGGGGCAAATGTATGGCCTAAGTGTTCTCCTGTAAAATGACATTGCACATTGCAATGATCTCACTTAGCAATGAGGAAATATATGAACATATATCCAAATATATACAGAATATACGCTGCATGTATGCCATATTTAGGATCATATGTGTGCATGTATGTGGATATATAGGAACTATATGTCGGGTACATGATGCAACAGCGGAGCGGAACTGTTGTTGCATCATGCTGTTTACACCTTTTTCACCATACAGTCCCACATGGAAAGAAAATATATTAACATATATATATATATATATATATATATATATTATGCTATACACAAATATTTACATATATATGTATAGCATATGTAAATATATGTGTGCATATATGGATATATATGTACATATAGTTGAAAGACATATATGTAGGGGGCCAATTTCGAATATGTGCATATATGTTGGAAAATATATGAGGCATAGATAAAAAACATATATGTTCATATATTTTCTTTCCATGTGGGTTGCAATGTAACGAAAATGAAAACTTACCTATACACTGTCCAGTCCTCCTTGCCCTCCAAACCTTCAAAAGGCGTCCACGATGAAGCCATCACTGCCTACAGAAAACATCTTGCAACACAGAGGTTCTATTGGCTAGGCCTGGGTAAAGATGATGATGTGTTGTGAACAACTGAAGGTTCTGCCAACAGGTCTTTGGATGTGTTTGTTGTCAAAGAGACCACTTTACAAAGATGCTGCATGCTTTCTTTTGCCCCAGCCAACTGGAAAAAGCAGGAGCATAACTGCTGTGGCAATGTGACCGCTGATTAACTTAGAGAGAGTACTGTGATTGCTAAGTTGCTGAGTGTGGCAGGTGTCCAGAAGAATCCTCTGAGAGTACATGGCCCCTGTGAGAGAATAAACAGGATATTGGGAAACATTTCCCCAAGAGCAAAGCTCAGATGTTCTGAGGCTCTAAAATCTCTTGTATTCATTTACAACTGCACAGTCCATGAAACAACAGGCACCGTTTTTGCTCATGTTTGGGAGAGTGTCAAGGATGCCCAGTGAAATTATCTTCAGCACTGTCATGATAACTAAGAGGATGCAGAGCACGATCGCTATGTGCGGTCACGACAGAAAGACCGACGAGAAACCGTGAACATAGCTTTTACAAATCACTTGTTTCTTTAACATGCACAGAAAATCAAATCACAGCTGACACTGCAGCTGTTAGGAATGAGGAAGTTTGGAGCTGTGTTAGGTCCAGAGCGAGAGGATTCTAGAAACATGTTGGCAGACTCATCAGGATGATGTTTAAAAAAGAGATGGCAAAGTATTACATATACAGAGCAGCAGTAATAGTAGTAGTCAGTTTTACTGCTTAGGTTTAGTTGAGAATGGAATGATTTTGAGAGGGATTTGACTGAATCTCTTATGTTTTATTATTCCTGTATTAAAGTATCTCACTGTTATTGTAGCTGTGCTTCCAAAAATTAGGCCTGCTTTCCAAAACAGTTAATGGAAATGTGAGAAATTCCCATTTCCTTTGTTTTCCCCCAACATTTCAAAAGTTCACGTCAAATTTGCTTGACACTTAAATGGAAGCGCAGCTACTTTGACGAGAAATCCGCGACAGGCATATTTTTCTCTGTGTGGTGACAAGGTCTGGCCAGCCTCTTCTCAATCTGATTGTTTTGAAGGGTAGTGGTAGCTGGTTATTTGTGACTATAATTATGAGTAGGTGAGCTCATGAGAAGGTTTTCTCTTTTGTGTATGTTATGTCTGATTTGGGAATAGTTGTAATTATTGTGCCTGGTGTGTCTTACTGTGTTTTTTTCTTTATTGTCTTAGGGACAAGTGGAAATAACTTGCCATAATTTCTTTTAACTGTGTCTCATCTCTAAATCCACCATCAGAAACACCATGAACTCTTATATTCATGTAAGAGTATTGCTTCTTTTACTTAATTATGAAACCTTGTTAGTTCATAAAAGACATGAACGAGGAGGGTTGCTATGCTCAGCACTGTGTACAAATAGTGCATTATATTAGTATGTCATCTGTAACAATACATGTGCAATGTGACTTACTGAAATTCTCCTGAGACATATTAGAAGTGGGTGTCATGCACCTTTTGAAGATAAACTGGACATATAACAGGGAACAGTACACTGAATAAACTAGCTTGTGTTTCCGTAAACTAGCACTGAGCGAAAATAATTTGTCTGTTTTGAGCTGGCTGGTGGCAAGCCACAGACACACCTCACAAATGACATTTTGGACAATGCTATGAAGAACTTGACTGGCCCACACAGAGCGTTGACCTCAACCCCATCCAACACCTTTGGGATGAGCTGGAACAGGGATTGTGAGCCAGACCTTTTCGTCCTATAGCACCTGACCTCACTACTACTATACTGCATGAATGGGCAAAAATTGGGCAAAAACAATCAAAAATCTTGTGAAAAGCCTTCCCAGAAGAGTGGAAGCTGTTATAGCTGCGTATTCAGAATGCGATTTCATTAAAGTCCCTGTTTTGTCCACATAGTGTATTTTCATGTTATTGCATTTGCTACATGCTCGAGCGTGCTGTCTTTCACCTGACTGTGGTTAGCCGACTGTATTATTGACCAGTATGCATTCTCTTCTGTCCAGACAATAAAAGGCAGCTCAAAAAAAGAAACAGGTTTTGTGGCTGCCGTGTTGGACCTTTTTATAGTGATGCTGCCCAGGTTCAGAGATCTCAGCAGAATTGATATCATTTCAACATGGGGACATTCAAATAATGGCTCATATTTTCAGGCAATATCTCCTGGAAGACAACCACAGTGATAAGTGATACAGATAATATAACAGATAAAAGAAGAGAACCAGATAAAGAAGTTCAGATCCTACTTACTCTCTCCCCTCTGCACAGCTGACCAGTCAATGTATGAAGTGGGTATCACGTCAGATGTTGGAAAGCTACAGAAATTGTTGGACGCAGCCCCAACAGCCTGACATAGGAAATGTTTAGGGGATGGAGACTGCAAAGCTATTAGTATATCTGACAAGCAGTTCTGATGAAGCATCTGGCTGCTTTAGTCAGATATATAAACATGATGTCTGGATAAATTATTTAAAGAAGAAGAAGAGAAGAAATGGATTTTTAGTACGATTATCAGGCTATGTTGACAGGCTGTCATTTCTTCAACATAAAGAACAATTTGTAACAGTCTAACCTTTTTTTTTCAAAAATGAAAAGGGCTTTGTTGTTCATGCAAAATTAAGATTTTACCCCACCAATGCAGAGATGTCCACAATTTACATTTATCCCCAATTCCAAAACGCAAATCCTTTACAGTGATCTGCTGCCGCCAGGTTTACAAGTCCAGGTTGAACCCTGAGTGACAGACATAAAGTGAAAAGCCACAAGTCCAGGGAAAAGCCCTGGGTTGTTCTTGCCTTCCATTAACAGGGTGTTAGGCACCTGACACCAACGAAACGCCCCTCTGACTGGACAGAGCTCTTCTCCAGCCGTCAAGGAAATAGCTGGCGACAAGATTCAATCTTTTCTCCCGCGACTCTGTGGCTCGGTAAGGCTTGAAGCCTAAATGGAGGATTAAGAGAAGTCTATCAGTCCTTTCCCAGCCGCAGTGGTAGGTGAGGAATGGGAAAAAGCTCTTAAACACTGGATGGTGGAGGAAGGAGAAATATGTCACACTTCATTCCACAATATTGGCACTGTTTTATTGGAGATCATTTCATATGTGCTGTAATAAGTGGTGGTTTGTACATGTTTCAGATGTTATTGGTCACTTTGTTAACGTTACTGTGATCTCTGAGAGTCTGACTGATGAATGCGAGCATGCAGATTCTCCCCCAGAACTACATCAGTTTCAAAAAGACAGAGCCTACAGCGGCTCTGATGACTGAGAGAAGACTTTGAAGGGACTGCTTTTAAAAATAGCTTCATTTAATAGCAGCACTTACAGTCTTGCACTCAAGAATGGAGCCGTGTCTCCTGGAAAGGATTTTAGCAACGCCAGAAATTTGACGGTGACATTACAAATTATTGTCTGGCTGTGTCTTAGGCTCGAGTATTTCATTTATCTCACTTAATGGAGTAATTCAAATACATAAAAGTGAGATGAATCAATATAATAGAGTTTAAAGACATCACCGTATCCAGCTTCACACTGTGAGGAGCTGCTTGATATTTCACCCTCTTGTGACTGATTGTGAGCGATGACAGAGGATTTAATTAACATTTTGGAACATAATAGTAGGAAAAGAACAGGTATAATTAATAACATTAATAACAACTGTGTTCACTTTAGGTGAGCTGCTTCCAGGGTTCTGGCATTGTGTATGCTAGCTAACTGCTAAGCTTTTCTGGTCATTGTTAACAAGATTTGTCTCACCTGTGCTTTTCCTGTTATTCCAACTGCAATTTTCTGCTGTGAAAAAGATCTGCTGTACATTCTGTGTGTACTATGTAATGGTGGTTTTCACCTGTATAGCGTACAGCCGTTGATGCTTCGGTAACAGTTTTTGTTCAGTTTTCCTCAGGAGTAAGTCTATTTTTTTTGCATCTGCCCTTTTTTGGTAATTTCCTGGCACCAAATGAACGTGACAAGGTTACAGGAGAGGTACAGCTGGGATGTGTTTATGCTGATTGGGCAACACAGTGCAATTTTTGTGCTCATTTTGGCACAAAATTGCATTTGCATTAAAACTTGCTCAGACCACCTCGTATCACAGATGCAGGGCAATTTTCCTAGCTTTAGTTGGCAATGGCAGCACACATACCTCCACAACACACTTAACACCTTTTATTTATGTTCGTGTTGCCTCTTTCCATTTGCTAAACTTTTGTTGATTGACTGAAGATTGATGTGAGAATCAACTGATCTTACCATGAGTATGATCCTTTGACCGCAGCTTAAAAGAAATTTTAGCTCCGATGTTCTATTTGATGAATGAGTTGCCTAAGAATTGTAGAATGCTGATCCTGCAGGGGTCCAGGTTTCAAACCTGTACCCACACCCTCAAAGCTCAACATGAACCCATCTGTTACCTGTAATTATCTCTAAATCAGCAGACACGATCCAACCTGTTAATCAGAGCCATAAGACTGACCTGACACATAATTAAATATAGCCTCAGAGCTGCTGCTGTTCCTTTATTAATTGTTTGCACAACTATAATCAGCTACACTGATATTGCAGCAGCTGCTGCACCAATAAACGTCAATGCCTGTTTATTCTACCATTGATAGCATATTTTAGTGATATATATATTAGGGATGTTGTGTACTTTTATCTTCTTTTTTGAACTTCATGGAGGTTAACTTTTGTCTCTCTTCCTCCATTTCATTCCATTGCTTCTTTTGAAATGGACGAGAGGAGCTGATTAGTCGAAACCGAAGCTGGTCCAGCACGGAAAGAAGATAAATGAACATATATGTTTTTTATCTATGCCACATATATTTTCAAACATATATGCACATACTTGAAATTGCACCCTCTACATATATGTCTTTCAACTATATGTACATATATATCCATATATGCACACTATATTTATATATAAATATATAGCATAAAAACCAAAAAAAAATATGTTAATATATTTTCTTTCCATGTGGGATTGTATGGTGAAAAAGGTGTAAACAGCATGTACATCTATCCATCCAGTCTGACAAGCTGGAAGAATAAGTTACCATTTCAGGGGACTGAATAAGATACAGACATTAGGTTGTTTGATTATTTAATCTTATTCCACTTCCTGTTACAGATATGAGATGTAGTTGAAAGCTCCAAAAATGTAGTAATTGCACCTTTAAATCTGTTACATTATGCATAGTGTTTTCAAGGGCTAGAATGAACATCCTTACTGAACAACATACTTCTGTTTTGTCAACCATATGGGGATACTTTTTAAAATGTTCTTTATCATACACTGGTGGGAATATATGACAACACTACGATTTTAGGCTGCATAAAATATTCTAAAGTCCACTTACTGTAATGAACTCATTTTGTCAAGCTGGGATGTAGCAAGAAAGAGAAAAAACTTTTCTGAATGTAAACACCGGCCAGCTGCATGGAGATACCAGCCAAGGTCCTTGGCTTTGCTTCCACATTGGAAATGAGAAAAATCTATATGGCTATATGGAATATGGCAGTTAACGACACAGCACCTGACTGTGGCATATATGTGTATGTATAAGTCATATATGACACACATATTTCCTATCCCCATACATGCACATATATGACCCTGCAACATATGCAACATATATTCTGCATATATTTGGATATATGTTCATATATTTCCTTTCCGTATGGGGTGATTTTTTTGTGCCAGCCGTGTTGGTCACACCTATTTTCCTTAGGAGCTGGGGATTTTGGATTGACTTCTTAAATTCTAGACCAAAGTCCAGTTCTCCACAGTTAATTTGGACTAGAGCTTGTGTCAGAGTTATGTGTCACCATCCTTTAAAATTTTAAAAAGTGTCTTGATGAAAATTTGTATGTTCAGACCAAACTTGAATTGACTTTTACAGGTGGCTTGATTTTCAGTCAGAGGCTGACCTGAACGCGGACTCGCTCACACACACGTGTTAGCGTGTCTGTTGCTAGCTAGCTTACAGACGACGGTCAGCACATTGTCTGGGGAAAAGAAACACTAAGTAGCTCATAAGCTACACAGCAGTATATAAACTAATTCCAACTTGGGTCAACTTATTTCTAGATTGTGGTATTACTTGTTTTTTTTGTTTGTTTGTTTGTTTTTGTTGTTGTTGTTGTTGTTTTAATTTGACATCAAACCTCTGAGTACGTCTTCCTCCTCTGCTGTTGGCGACATTTGCATTAGTAATGTGTTTCACTTAATGCATTTCTTCAGGTTCATGTAAAACTAAAAAAACACAACATTCTCCAGTAAGAGTAACTTTTAGAAAAATCTGATACCATGAATTAATTATTAATCGCTGCAACTGTTTGGCATACCTAGAAAGCTACTGGGGGCAGCCGTGGCCTAGAGGTTGGAGAAGCGGCTTGTGATCGGAGGGTCACAGGTTCAATTCTCCTACCGAACGGGCAGGAAAAATTTGGGTGTGGTGGAGTGATTAATGCAAAAAATGCCCCCCCCTCCATTAGCCGGCTGATGTGCCCTTGAGCAAGGCACTTAACCCCCCAATATGCTCCCCGGGCGCTTGATGCTGCCCACTGCTCCTGTGTGTGTTTCACTGCATGTAATTTGCTGGGTGTTGCATGTGTGTGTTCAACTGCAGAAGACGAATTCAGTGTGTGTATGTAAAAATATATATACTGTCAATAAAGTTGATTCTTAATTCTGTGTCAGCTGGTGGGACAGCAAACACAGTCTCACAGTCTCCCTTATCGTAACCACCAGGAGAAAGTTCACCTCAACATGCTTCCACTGTCGGTTATTTGTATTCACAGACCATCTGATGTCACTTGAACGCAGCCTTTAATGTACCTTAACAGGATAGCAGACAGGTTGGCTGTATAATTGTCTAAGTGTGTTAAAGGTTGTGGTGTAATCGCTGTCTGGTTTCATATGTTGAAGCCTGTGTTTGCCCTGTGGGGTATTGGAGATTACACCAATGCACCTGCAGGGCGTACACAGATTAGTGGACATTAGTGCTCTTTTAGGACTACAGATGAATAAAGCTCTTTGGTGAAAGATTATGGAATTTCAGATTCTTTTTTTGTCTTCTTGATGGCACAAAAGTAGAAAAATGTCACATAGTTCGCTTTAATGACCAGCGTTGACGGTAATGCAATGTAAAAGTAACACATTACAGTAATATGTTACTTTTACCATTAACAAACTGCTATAGGCATTACTAATGGAAATGTGGTAAACTTTACTAAATTTGCTGTGGGTTGAGCTTGTCAGCCAATTCATAAGGCATACAAAATCACTCTGGATCTGTAGTGAACGACAATAAACCTGAGCCTCTGTGATTTGATTGCCTGCTGTGAAACATCACCCTCTTCTATTTCATAATGCCTGTAGTGAAATCATTTCTCTGCACAGACAATACTAGTATAGTAAAGTAACTTATTACTTTCGAATGAAAGAAACTAATTAACATGTAACAGATGTTGAAAGTAACTTTGTTGACATTGTTAGGGACCAAGATACCCTGGAGAAGGCAAGGGGGTAAAACACATGGAGAGCAAGACAGAACAAGATTAATGGGGAAAGTTAAAAAAAAAAAAAAAAAAAACCTTGACAGAGACCCTGACAGGCAGCAACATTAAAGGGTCAGTCACCCTCATTGCTGTAGCAATTAAAGCTTAGACTTTTGTCTGTTTAGAGGAAAAGGAAGAGACAGAATTGATCGGGGAGCCCTCAAGCCACGAGTCAGAGCTTAGCAAATGCCAAAAACAAACACAATATTCTCCACACACACACACACACACAAACACAGCCATAAAAAGAGTCCTCTTTCAAACAGAGCAGGCACACAATGACCTCCCTTTGGTGTCACACAGGGGTGTGTGGAGAGCGGGGGGTTTAATAAGAGCGACAGTATGAAACCATGTCTCTGACTTGGGTTGAATTGCAGAACAATATCCTCAATCCAGCATTTATACTATGACTGACACCCAAACTTTATAAAGTAAAAACTGAGTCAATAATCTTTGCGGCATTCCCAGTGAATATATTCTATTATGCAGTCATATATAGTAAATTATGCACATATTTATGATCCTTTACCATCATTTCATCTTGTGTGATCTTGTATTTTTCCCATAATATATTTAGGGTCAAATATTTAAATCCAAATTGAATTTTGCGCAATGCAGCCTTTTTGGTTTTTGACCCTTTAAAGCAAGACAATATTTTTGTCAGACTAATAAACATATCTATTAGATCCATTTGTCACATCTGTTATACCTCTGATTCTTCTGCTCATCTTCAATCCATCTGGCTCTCATAAAGGTCTATTTTTTGGAACTGTGGATTTTCAAATTCATTTTTTCTGAGCACTTGAATTATTTCTCATCTAGAGCAGGACTAAATAAACCTAGACGTAAGTCTTGTTACTACTGGAAGGTACTATTTGTAGTGGTACATATACTATAACTGTGGTACCTATAGCATATATAAAACTCAGTTTCACCCCAGAGGGGTAAATATGTTGGCAAGAATTATAGCTGTGAGGTAACAACCAGCAAACAAAGAAGTCAAATTATTCTATTATTATTCTGTTATTATTATTATATGCTATTATTCACATTTATGGTCTTTCCTTTCTTTAGTTTTGCTGCTGTAACAATGTCCCCATAGGGAAATTAAGTTGCACACACACACACACACACACAAAGATCGTACATGTATATATTGTATGTGTGTGAGATGACAAACATATGGTGACACACAGGTTATCACACAGTGATGCACAAACATATGTTCTGAGTACACTGGCCGTTCGACAAACACACACACACATGCACACACACACTGTCAGAGGAACACACATGTTCCAGTGTTATTTAAAGAAGTCCAATTAAATGTAATGCTCAACATAATCTCTCTCTCCACTTTCATTAACTTGCGTTTCTATAGAAAGGCAGGCGAGACGAGCGCTGACAGGGACCTCCCACGCCTCCGATAGTTCCAGCCAATCAGGGCTCCTGCGCAATGCAACAGCAGCCTCTACTGGCGGCATGCTGGGCTGGGCTGCAGAGCCTTTAATTGGGCTGGAATGATCTTGAATCAGGGGTCAAACATGTAGCAATGTGTCAAAGGCTAATTTCACTGCTGTCACACTGGATTTTTTAGGCTTTTCAGGTGTCAGGAAGGAGCAATCTACTCCACAAATAACTCAGTGTCTGATTTGTGCCTTGCTCTCAAGCTGTTCAGAGCAGAGCCAAGTAGTGGCTCTAGCAGAGTTCAGAGTTTCACTGCCAACACTTAGATACTGAGACAGCTAGGTGAGGGTTCCTGTTCCTCAGAGCAAGGCACTACAGAGCCAGAGCTGAGGGTTCCATGTCCACTGATCATGGATTTATGATTTTGGCATGCGTTCATTCACAAACTCTGAATAGTTCACCCTAAGAGACATGTTCCTTTCTTTAACTGTTCTAGAGAAAAAGCTTTTAGAGAGCTTTTACAAATAAATAAATAAATAAAAAACACTACATAGAGAAAAGTGTGTTTTCTCCGCTTATTTCCTAACTTGTTTATCATCTTGGTGCCCTACAGATTTATCTTTGTGCTCTCTGAGCTTTATGTTACCACTATACTGTTCTCATTACTGTAACTGTAATTTGTAATCAGCATCCTATGAGAACAGGAGCCCCAAACCTCTGTCCAGGGGCCCGGGGAACCAGATCTTATCTGTTAGGAATCATTGTTCATCAGTCCTGAAAATATTTTGTTGTTGTTTTTTTTGCCCACTGTGACATGAACCCAGTCTTTTATTTTAGAGCAGCCGTTTCCTAGCATGGCTATACTTTAAAGCATAAATATTATATATATATTATATATAACACGAATTACCTGACTTTATGATTATTGGATTATTTTTGTTACATATATTGGCTGTATTTATTATATATGACTATATATGTGTTCAATTCTTTAATCATTTATTTTTCAGTACTGAACACATTGATGCAGCATAAGCACTTCTCAAATATGAATTTCTCCTCACAGCAACAACACAGCTAACATGTTAGATACTAGAGGCTCACACCAGCACATGAATGCATCATGAATCATCATGCATCATCAACAGCAGCCTGTTCAACTTACTTCACTCAGTTAAGTTTAGCACGGTGTGTCTATGTGTCTATGCTTTTTAAGATGAAACAGTGAGTCTGGGAACAACAAACACATATTCAGTACTATACCACACCACTGTATGCTTTGGGAAATAGGCAGTAACATTATTTTTAATGCTACTGCCTATTTTCAGTTTTTCAGTGGAGCAAAGCTTTAGTCGGTTTAATCCAAATACAGCTGAACAAATTCACAAAGAACAAATGTTTGCTTGAAAATACATTTTATTATTGCAGTACAGGAAATTTCTATAAGAGCCACCACCAAATAGCACCTTTATGTGAATACTGTGGCTATAGCAATGACAGTGATGTCTCTTTATGTGTCCCTTCACCCAGAGCCTTCCAATCCTGCAGGTATGCAGAGCTAACACAAGGCTTGTGATGGTTCTAACAGCCCAGCTTCATTTTCCATCCAAGCTTTCATGTGCATATCAAAGCTCTTCATCAAAAATGAATGATTCCCTCTCAAAAAAGATACACCTAAAAATACAACAAGGTAGCCCTCATTGAAATGTGAAGCATGGAAGAGAGCAATAAGCCAGCGACAGAGCTCAGCAGGAAAATAATATTAATGAAGGCCTGGGAGAGTCGTGTGTGAGCGCGATGCTGACCCTATGTCAGTCCACTCTGATTGACCCCACTGGAAGTTGCCTGAGGACCAGAAGTGCTTCAGTCCTATTAGCTCACAGCATCCTAAACAACACAGGACTGAGGAGGAGGTGGTGGCTGTGGAGACTGCCATTCAAATTAACTGCTATGCTGTTTTCCAGATTAATTCAACTTCATATTTGCATGACACTGATTTATTAACTTTGATCTTATATTTGTACTTTATTTGTACCATTATTTGCGTTGGGTATAATAACACTGTTCTCATCAAAGCAATTATGTTAGGAAACATAACATGGAATATGATCTCTGCGTGCCAAAGCGTGGGATGATGAAATCTTGGTTGAATCATGCATGGTAACAATTTTAAAGCATCGGCCAATCCCTGTGGTTGAGCCCTGTCTTATTACAATGTGGGGCCATCTTTTTGGAGCTGAGAGCCTCTTGTTACATATTAAAAGTAGGTCTGTCATACTGATGCATGCTGTGATTGCAGTTCCTTCCTGACGATACTGACATAAACAATATGGACAACATCAGATGAAAATGAATTTGAATTAAACAGATTCATTTGTCATAACATTACTGTGTCCCAGTATTTCATTGAATGGGTGCTGCTGGAGGCCACTGTGTGTTATGTTGATGCTTTTCATTTTCTTTCCACACACGTAAAGAATACATTTCTGACTGTCAAGTATATAATTTTCAGTAAGCATTCAATATTTGCATTATTTTTGCATTAAAATGGGCACATGTATAGTATATATAATCACTGGCATTAGCATTTGACATTAGCATAAAATGCTAGCATCAGATTCAAAAACATCAGCACTGCTCACTGCTTTTGCTACCTCTCAACGGTGAAACATTCATCAACTAACAAGTACAGCCAGCCTCTTTGATTTAATTGCAAGGCTGTGCGTTTTTGTCACGAAACAACCATTCTGGCTTAATCACAGCAGCGTTGTGTGTTTCTCTGCCTTTATGTCTGAGCATGTGGTGCAGCATGCTAATGAGCTAATGCAGTCCCACTGTTACTGCAATTAGGAGGGTGTACAGTGGCTAATGTGGGGAAGTGGTGGCTAGCATTAAGGGCTAATGAAACAAGGGTCTGCTGTTGCTCTTTGTACAAGATGGAAGGGATGGTAACATCTAAAAGATGTACTGTGGCTAACACAAACACATTTACAGAAACCTTAAGCCTATCCCACAATGCACTGCAAAGAGGAAGGAAATAAACTCGCTAGCCCCTCTGCCTATTGTCTTTTGTTCTGTTGTCCCCTTTTCTCTTCCTTTCTCTATCTTCTCTTATTAAAACATTGCTCCCCCCTCCACTCCCCCACCCTGCATCCTTTTCCCCATTCTGCCCCCCCACCCCCACCCTGCCATGTTCTCATATTTTCAGCTGAATCTTGCCAGTCTATCACAGCAAATGGCTGTTTTTATTTCAATTTCACAAAATTGGATTTTAATGAATTCTGCAATGAATAACCAAGCAAGAAATTATTTTCCAATATCCTCCCATGATATTCCACCATCCCTCTGTATTAGTGGAATTAATACTTGGAGCGTGCTGGAGATGCTGCATCAGGTGATGCGGGATTTGATTAGGAGTTTAAAGTTTTCAGCAAATCAGGTGTGGGGGCACAATCATGTTTTCTTTTTATTTTTTAATCTAGGAAAAAAATCCCTCAGGCAGCAGCGGGGAATACTAAATCGCTCGAATTTGATTAGCATACTGGGCAAGTGCCTTTGCCATTTTCTCTCATGTCTGGAAGCACTTTGGACACATGCAGTATGTCTGCCTTTGATGGTGTGGGGAACATCTACCATTTGCACTGTGTAAAGTTGAACTGAATAGCTGCTATTGTTGCTGGTCCTTTCAAGACCCTTTTCCAAAGGTATTGCTCCCTGATTGTGCAGTAGTCTGGTGTGACAAGATAAAAGCCAAGTGGTCTGCATACAAATAGCAAACAAAGTGCATAATGCATAAGGCTGTGTTACCCTGTGTGCCTTGTTAGCTTTTTGCAAAGAGTTCTCTATCTAAAAACAAGCTTGAAAGTGTGTAATAACATTTATAAATATAATACACAGTATACACGTATCAGTGTGTGACTGTATATGTTTTTATCTAATACACATTTATTGTGTGTACTGCAAAAACTTATTAGGCTTTTTTACTTATTACTTTTAGATATTTTGACTGGATCCGAGTAACTTCATGCATGAATCTAGAATTACCAGAATTTTAGAGTTGTTTGATTAACACAAAACTACTTGGTCAAAATCAGTATTACAGTGGTTAGCACCCTGGCCTGACTGATGAGCCGATTGGCTGATGAGCCCTGATGACTCGGTCTGTTCTGTGTGGAATATGCATGGTGACCTGTATGGTGTATCCTGCCTCTCACCCAATTCCAGCTGCTTAAAGAGGAAGTGGCTGAACGGAAAATGGTAGCACCCTTATTCTGAAATATGTCACAGTGTGATTTTGATGGAATTCAAAAATTGATTTGAGCATACACACAAAATAAACAGAAAGCACCAGGAAGCTCCTAAAAGCAGAGGTTTGAAAGACAAGTTCCATCAAGCACTCCTAGCAAACCGACCCTTTTCTCCATCACAACTCATCCTACAGATCTGCAAAGCCACTGACGAGGCTGGAAAAAATGATTGTTCTTTCATAATTTCTTATAACGGTAACTACAAAGACTGGACACACTGAGCTTCTGTCATATTTTAATCTAACTACATTTGGAAGACCGTTACCAAATGGGAAAAGCAAGCAGGTGAAACATTTTTAAAGGCTGTCTTTCAAGCCCCAGGTATTTAATTGGCTATTGCAGAGTTTCCAAAAAGTCATGTTGTATTTTGGGGAGATTTCCCCATGTCATCTGTGAGAAAGAAATTTGGCTGTTTAAAATTACAAACCCACTAGTGTGTAACGTCCAAGATAAGTAGCAGAATATACTTTACTTTATAGATTCAAGAAGATGGTGAGGATGAATAAATAAGCCCATGGCACTTATGAAACAATGTGACAAATAAAACAATATATTGCAGTGTATTGTATCGTAAGCCCTGTGCTTTGATATGTTGCATATCTCCAGATTGTTGCTAGTGAACAGCGCTAATCAGCAGAAAAAGCGACTGGTCGCTTGTTGGATTCAGAGGTTGTCATTGCACAAATGGTTCACTGCTTCCCTCCTACTATAAGGCATTCAGGGCTGGATGGTGACATCACTGCTGGACTTTATTATAGCCACCGATTATACTATGCTGCTGTTTTGAACAGTCCGCAAAAAAAGGGGAACATGAACCCACCCACAGACACACACACACACATATACACTGATATCGGTAATGGTACAACAAAATAGCACATCATAGTATATATTTATAGATAGGCAGACAAACATAATTGCTTGCTTTCTGTGTGTGTCTTTCTCAGACACACACACATAAGTACGTCATTGGCGAGTGTCTTCATCCCTCCAAACAAAGAGGCAGGGGGTTGGGGTTACCTCTCCTATCTCTTACTGAGTGTACTATTTCTTTCATTGCTTCTCCTCCTAATCAAGGATGTAATTAGTGCTTGCCAGACAAGCGCTTTCTGCTTGAGCAGAAACAATGGCTAACGGTGATGTGAATGGACGCTGGGTGAATGCACCGCTCATCATGCATGCATAGGCAGAGCACAGGGATCATAGTGACAACAAATTGGAATATGAAGAAAAAGTACATTAATGAATAGTCATGTGTGTATGAGGTATACAGTATGTTGTGCATGCCTAACAGTCCTTCTATTGTTCACTGGAACATTGCTGTCTAATTACTGTTCCTAGGAGCACTGCTGGAGTGGAGCTCCTCTCCCATGAGGTGAAGTGTACTTGTTTGGAGGTGTTTACTGCTTTTTCACTGGTTTATAAAACCCTCTCAGGACAATAAGCGCTGTAGAAATAGATGTGTGATAGTAGGCAGGGAAAAAAAATCTACTTTTTGTACTTGAGGCCAGTCTTCAGTCCGCCCTTAACATGTCAAGGACTTCTTTTTGTCCTGGCATCTATTTGACGGGGATTTGACTCGTTTCAGCACAAAAGAAGATAAAAATGTATTCGGAGCTGAAATTAAACAGCTCTACCTGAATCCTGGACTGGAACTCTACAGGACTGGACTGCAGTCCATGCAGCAGAGTTTTTTTTAAAGGTGTGTGATTGGGAGGAACAGCCTGCCTGATCTGAACCCTGATCTGAAGTGCTGTTCAGTTTTTGAACTTCTGTGCTAGTCACAGTTGGTCCATAACGAACACCAATGTTCAAACCTAAGGGTGTCCATAAGTGCATTTGGCACCAGGACAGCCTAGGTTGCAGGTTGATGATCAGCTTTGTAGTTGTATCAGTGGATCTGCAGTCATATGTTCTGGACACAGAAAGAGCTGTCAGCTGATCACTACCTGGTGGTGAGCTGCAGGGGAGGATGTCGAATAAACCCGGCAGACCTAAATGAACGATCAAGGCTTGCTGGGAACATCTGACTGATGATTCTGTCGGGATGGTCTTCAACTCCCACCTAAGGCAGATCTTTGACTTCGGCATTCCGGGGGTGGTGGGGACATGGAATCTGAGTGGGCCATGTTCATGATCAGTGCTGAGGTGGCTGTTTAGGAGCTACGATCAGATGGTTGCAGGTGCTAGTCATGGTGGCAATCCTCAAGCACACAGATGTACACTATCCTGTGTGGGGTTCTTTGGGAATATGGGGTGGATGTCCCGTTGCTATGGACTGCCCAATCTCTGTATTGTTGAAGTGAGACCTTTGTAATGTTGGACTCCACCAGAGCTGCCCTTCGTCACTGGTTCTGCGAATAATCCTTATGGACAGAATTTCTAGGGGCGGCCAAGTGGCAGAGGATGTCACTTTTGGTGACCTTAGGACTTGGTCTTATTGGTGAAGAGTGACTTCCACCTCGCAGTGTGAAGTGGCTGGGGTTTGTACATGCTGAACTGAAATCTGTCTCAGGCCTGACATTCTTTTTGCCCTGTCTTCTCCATTAGCTACTAAATTTCTCCGTCCTTCCCTTTTTCCTGAAAGTCCTCTTCGTCTGTATTATTTTGTGTTCTTGATCTGCACTTGATCAACAGTTTTCCATGGGAGAAATCAAAGCAAAATGTGGAACCAAATTATTCCCTTTTTCTCCCTGCCCCTGCCCCCGCTCCAGCAATTCTTCCTGTATAAAGACCTCCCATTCTCCCTCAGTGAAGGCAGTATCAAGTGAGATTAAGTGACTTTGTAAGTCATCAAGGCCATGTCTTGTAATATTGATCTGGTATACAGGGTGAAATAGGGTGATCATTGGAGAAGTAATTATAAAGGGCCTCAGCAGTGGTCCTCCTCCTCGCTGTTTATCAGCGCCCTCATTAAAAGACATTGGCAGGCAGACGGGGCCTATCTCTCCATTTGCCAGTCGACCACACCGTAAAAGTCGGTGGGTCATGGCTCCCGGTAGTGCGATAAGCGGTGTGCGCCAAATTGGAGGAGGACTGATTACATCCCTGAGGAGATGTGTGATGAAGCTCTCGGCTCCATCCGAGCTGTCTACTTCTATTTCATCTAGCACTCCATCTCTTTTAGCTTTCCTCTATCACTGTTCAGTTAACTCTGCCTTCGTTCTGTCTGCAGCTGCTTTCGGACCTCAGTCTCTCTCTCTCTCTCATACTGACTCATTCTCTAATTAATCTGTTCACTTTAAACTAGAATCGTGAATACCACCTTTTGGTTTTGGCTGTATCACATTTAGCAAAGGTAAACCGGTAAGTGTTGCTATTATGGTTTCTAATTAGAGTTGTTGACATGGCTGGAGGAAAACTTTATCCAAATGGACACCCCAAGAAAACATTTGTCATTTGGATGGGTTCCATGCAGTACCCTGTGGAAAAGGTGGCATTATATGACAGAAGGGAAACACAGTGCCTGACGGTGGTGATGTCCTAGCTGATGTAGTTGACAAACCTTCCTATAACCTCTTAATGTGGTAATATAATATCACCTAAGAACATGGTAAAATATTCCAATGTTATTTCATAGTTCTGTTTACGCACAAATACACATATTACATTAATTAACTTTGTATACCATACACTTTGGTTTGTAGAGCATGGACAGGTGTGCCTTTCTTTTGATTGTACATAATAAGCTTTAAAATTCTATAATTATTTATTAAATGTATGATTTTAAATCATAAATAAATAATTTGAATCATGTGAAGTAAATGAAAATCATGTTCCAGAATCTAATAGGAATAAAGGGGCAGAACAGGGGGATAAGCAGGACAGAGCGAGAGGAAGGACAGGGGAGACGCAGGACGGGCAAAAGGAAGGATGGGGGACAAGCAGAGCACAAGGAGAGGAAGGACAGGGGGAGAGGACGAACAGAGGGAGAAGAAGGACAGCGAGAGAGGCAGGACAGGCAAGAAAGATAAGTCCTTTGGCCCAGTTGATGGAGGAGATGGAAGAGAGATAAAGAGGAGATGGAGGAGGATGTGGAAGGGGAGAGAGGGGAGGAGCCTCAGAGTGGTCCTGAGGGCATTACTACAGTAACTACTGTCAACAGAATTAACAGTGGAGACTAGCTATCAGTGGTGTATAATGGGTACTAGTTGCTTAGCAAAGGCTATTGCTGTGGAAACTAAGCACCAAGATGTTGAAGTGGAGCTTATGCATCCCCATGGTCCTGCAGCAAATGTTCACCCTAAGCTTGGCAGGAAGGATGTCTGTTTCAGTTCAGCTGAAATCATTCTACTGAAACTAATGGAGAAGGCATCACCGTTCCAATCAAGTAGTACAAGATAAATCTACAGCATAGCCCCTGATTTAATCAGCTTCACAGTGGGCGAGCATGTTCGCCGCCTGCTGCCTAATGCCTTAAGTCATGCAGGTCAAAAATAAAATCTTACGTTTTCAAAACATAGGGTGCAGGTTTCATTTAATGCAGAAGTATTGTTGTTAAAGAATGTCAGAAGAATGTCCAAATTGAGTCATAAGAACACTACAGTGAATCGAGAGAACCACTGTCACAATATTAAAATATTTTTCTGACAGTTGCAATTGCAGCCCCAAAAGAGAACGCACACCTGCAAGGCCAATGTTGATTACATTTAATATGACAAAAATTTGTTAAATTTATGTTAGAATAATCTGTTACCACTTCCATCAGGTGTGTTTTTAATTTGTTTTTGTTAGTATACTTAAATTGACTTAAACTGTGTTGATTAATGATTAGTGATTGTGATTATCCATGTCGTCAGATGCATGTTTTTGTTTCTTTTCAATAAATATTGCTTAGTCATTGTTCATGTATGTGTAGTTTATCTGTTAAAATTAACTGATCTACATCCAGCTGTATCATTTGCCAAGGAAGGAAATTACACTTTTAACATTAAAAACAAAGGTGGAAAATTCAGTAATTCAGAAATTGGGGTTTTCAGAATAGTGTGAAATCATGAACAAAAAATTATATGTAGTATGTTATTACACATCAGAGTAACTGAACACTATTATTAGATACCTGAGGACTTTAAATTCTTGTTGTGAAACTTGTTTCATCTCTGAAGATAAATCCCCCAAAATTTGTGGGTGCATAATGCTTAAGACTGCGTTACCCTGTGTGCATTTTGCAAAGAGTTCTGTATCTAAAAACAAGCTTGAAAGTGTGTGATAATATTAATAAATAAAATACACAATATACTGTATGTATATTTTAATCTAATGCACATTTATTATTATTATTATTATTATTATCTTTCCTTGGCTGGTTTTTGAGTAACTTCATGCTTGTGTCACGTCTTGTCTTTAATTTATGCTTTTGTCTTTTTTTCTTGTGCGTCTTGTCATGTGTTTCCATGTATTAGGTTCTAAGTTTTTGTCATGTCCTGTTTTATTTTGAAAGCGTCACTTCCCCTGTGTGTCTGTTTCATGTAACTTTGCTTTTGGTCATCCTGATTGCTTTCTCCTCCCTTAATGTGTTTCACCTGTCTCTCGTTATGTTGTCTATTTAGTCCTCGTCTTCCCCGTCACTCTTTGTCAGGTTGTTGTTTTGTCTTCTTGTCAGGAATTGTTTGCTTCAGTTTTTTTTTTTTTTGTTGTTGATCCTTGTGCCACAGTGTGTGCCTGTTCTGAGTTCTTTGATTTAAATAAAAGAATATTATTTTGGACTGTCTGCCCTTTATGGACTCTGCATCGGGGTTCAGCCCTCTGTGTCAGCGACGCCTCACCTTTTTGACAGCTTGAAACTAGAATTACCAGAATGTTACACTGTTTGATTAACACAAAACTACTTTGTCAAAGTCTGTACACAAGTACACCATGCAGGGCTTTATAGATGAACACCAGGCGTCTGAACAAATTCCAAAGAATGTACAACATGGCAGAATATGAATGCATTAATAGGAACACATGTAACTGTTTATTCTATTATGTTCATAAAAATGCTGTGATTACAACTTTGGTTGTATGTGTTTATTTCTTAAAGAAAACTTAATCAACTTAACTTTTTCCCTCCCTAATGACCAAAAAAAAAAAAAAAAAAAAAAAAAGACAAAAAGAAATGACAGGCTCACTCCTTTATGGAGGGCCAATTAGCCCACCAAATTCAACTGTCATCCACTGAGTTCAGTTCATTCTTGGGTGAATTAGCCTCCCACAGAGCTTTATGTTGCTGTTTTTCCCCTCCCTAAGTGCTCTATTTCAGCTAATGAGCAAAGTGAAAGACAATAATCAGATACACTTCCTCCAGTAACGTTTGTGTAAGCCATGCTCTCCCCCTAGCTTGTGAACAGAATGTATTTGATTGCATTTGATTCTTTTTGTTGCCTAGATCTAGAAAAAAAAGACTCAATATATACTCAGTCCAAAGACAATATATTTACAATACAATATATGTTTTACCTCATCATCTTCATTCATTGAGTTATGTAAATATATGCTTTTGAAGAATGTGAGCAACATATTTCAAACAATTTGACACTGAAGTTTGAAGTGATGAAAACAGCAGTTCCTCAAATGGCCACTTGAAGTTGGCTCCAATAGCGAGTCAGTATTCATAGGACCGCATGTTAAAATGCCCAACGACTAGGAAAAATTGAGAATTCATTTTTGTTCATTCAGTAGAGCATTTGTGAGGTCAGGTACTGCTGTTGGATGACAAGGCCTGGCTCATAATCCCTGTTCCAGTTCATCCCAAAGGTGTTGGATGGGGTTGAGGTCAGAGCTATGTGTGGGCCAGTCAAGTTCTTCCACACCAAACTCATCCAACCATGTCTTTATAGAGCTTTGCTTTGTGTACTGGGGCACAGTCATGCTGGAATAGAAAAAGGCCTTCCCCCAACTGTTAGAAGCATAACATTGTCCAGAATGTCTTGATATGCTGAAGCATTAAGATTTCCCTTCACTGGAAGTAAGGGGCCAAGCCCAACCCCTGAAAAACAACCCCTGTCTGAATACCTTTGTCTATTAAGCATATGTCTTCATAAAACGGAGGATCCATGACAATGCAGCCACATGCAGCACTAACTTATGGAGCTTTTTACTAACAGAAAAAAGTATTTGTTACCCCTGACACAAATGGAGGCACTTTTTCAGACCACGGAGAGCAATGTTGACATGAATCCTAGAGTGTTTGCTGATTTGCCTCCCTGCACTTGTTGCAAATCATACACACAGACATAATAACAAAAGTATGAAAAAACTTACAAAACATACAATCCAAGGGAGACATTGGAGTGTGCTGCTTGACACTGCACTTCCAGAAGTGCAGGGAGGTTTAGCAAGTTGTGGTACTGGATAATGATTGTTTATGATTGTTTACATGCTTTACATTTATCCAGTCCAACATTTCTTTATTTTCCTGATATATACAGACTTGTAAAATGTATTTGTTTAGTCACTGTGCTGAAATGTGTCTAAGCTGCCCTCATTTTAATTTCATTATTCAGATAAAATGAAGGGCGGCACGGTGGTGCAGTGGTTAACACTGTCGCCTCATAGCAAGAGGGTTCCAGGTTCGAATTCCGGTCTGGACCCTTCTATGTGGAGTTTGCATGTTCTCCCTGTGCCTGCGTGGGTTTTCTCCGGGTTCTCCGGCTTCCTCCCACAATACCAAAAACATGCACATTAGGTTAATTGCTAACTCTAAATTGCCCCTAGGTGTGAGTGTGAGAGTGTGTGGTTGTCTGTCTTTGTGTGTTGGCCCTGCGATTGACTGGCGACCAGTCCAGGGTGTACCCCGCCTCTCGCCCGTAGTCAGCTGGGATAGGCTCCAGTTCCCCCGCGACCCTGACGGATAAGCGGTATAGAAAATGGATGGATGGATGGATAAAATGAAAATATAAGCTCATTTGTATAAGCGTATGCATGTTGAGATGTGAAGCTGAGAATCAAAAAGAAAATGAAAAGATTGTGACAAACCTTGATCTTCATAATGACAATGGAGATTACCTCTCAATAAAATCAATTATTTTACATTTCACAGATTCAAGAGTAATCTAGTCCTCTATCCATATTATACATCACCACAAATAACAGAGAAATAAAACCTTCCTGTCTTTAGACCTTCCTGCTGTAGATGGCATCATGACACTGCTGCAATTTGTTTACCATTACGTTACTTTACAGGCCGTAGATCAGCTGGACTTGGAAAAACGAGGGATCATTTTCAGATACAGCACTGTAGATCATGTGAAGTCATCATACTACAGTGTGGTGGTGTTTTTACAGCCGGGAAAGCATCTGTGCCAACCTGTTCTGGTCACTAGCTAATAAAATACTAAAACTAAAACTAACTGATGCTAAATCAAGCAACAATCTTTCTGACGTAGGCTGCATCTAAAACGTCTACTGCCTCAAGATCAGCCACTCACAACATTCTATTGCAGAAGGGGTTTAGTCTTTAAGTAGATTTTCTCTAAACTTTAATGTTTTGACAGATAGCGGTTAATAAAATCCAATATTAGAATCAGCTGTACAACCACCTCTTTTCTGTTCTGTCAGTGAAATCTCATACTTGGGCTGACAGTTAGCCTGCCCTGGTCTGGGTTGCATCTCCATCATAAGTTGCTATAGTAACTGAGCTTGAACTATAATGAACTTGCTTTATGGAACCAGATCAACTGAAAATAAGTGTATGTAAGGCCGGTTGAACTTTATGGAAAAGACCACTGGTGACTGACAAAACACAGCAGTCAAGGTGGACAGTTTCAAGTTCAAATAAACGAAGTGTGACCTGCTGTGAACGCTCACACCTGAGATTTGAAACGTGTTCCCTGTAGAGCTCTTTCTCACAGGGAACGGCTTCCCGCCTGATGCTGAACGACTAAGCCTGTTGCCAAAACAATGACCTAAAAATGTGAGTGTTTTAGAGCTGAGTTTCTTTGTGCTTCTTTGCGCTCTTGTTATGAGCAAACACATTTCACATTACGCAGAGTAATTGGATCTGTTATTAATAGAAAAATATTGAGTAGTGCAGCTTTAATTATTATCTGTTGATGTTAAATGTCAACTTGTGCTCACGGGCTCCCCTCCCCATTCTCTTTGTCTACTTGTAATTACGCCACAATATTAAAATAAATATCTTACCAGCTTTATGATCTCCTTTAAAGGAGCAGTACGGGATTTTAGAGAAAGCTAGGTGATTGTTGAGTGGCATTCCTGGGTTATCAGATAGGTTTTGGTTTTATTTAAATAACCATAGCCAAATCATAATAACTGTGATTAACCTGAAAGCGAATGTAGGCCTCTCCACTTCAAGCTGTTTCAAATCAATACAGAGTTGAAATAATAGCTTGAGCAGAAACATTTGAGAATTGACACAAACACACACACACACACACACACACAGAGAGAAATACATATGAATGATTGCATGTTCGCACTGATTAGCAGATAAGCCAGCACGAGTCGATGTAAAACAGCAAAGAGAGCGCCATTTCTCCGTAGCGTGACGATTCGTGATGCTGATAGCGAGTGGACGTGTGGACAAAGCTTGGTTAATGGTGGGGTAGTGGGTGGCGGGCTGCAGAAAGCCCTTCTTTGGTATGGAAATGGGAACTGCAGAGAGCAGATATGATAAAATATCTGACTTTCACACAGAATGCCAGAGGCTGTTTGGACATCTGCTGTGTGCTGTGCAGCTATCTGGCCTGTCTGACACACATGGGAAATCATCATGCGCACATTAGTTCAGGCAACATACGCATGGCTCTGCGGTCAACCCACACCGTCATGTATTTAAAGGACAAATCCGCCCAAAAGAGCAACTGGTGACGTTTGATGCGTCCCGGATCCATTCTGTTCTCCTTCCCACACATGACTGGCCAATTATAGTCAATGAGATGTCATGTTGAGGCATCATGTTGTCTTCATCATGGACGGTAAATGTCAGGCATTGGTCTCCTTTGGATTTAAATAGTAATGTTTCCTCATGTGCTAGCTTTTAAAAATCATACACACAGGAAGGCATCATTCCAAAGGCAGACAGGCCTGCTTCTCCACCGACAGCCTTTCGCAACAATTTAGTATGTGGGGGCAATGGTCCGATTAGCAATCTCTGAGGCCATCGGCTATCGTCTGATGACAACTTGGCTAATTTGACTGCATATGAATGCAGGTAAATAAATATAAAAAGAAAAGGGAAAAAAAATACAAAGCTTGCAGTAGCTAACGGGCTCCAAGATTGTGTTTCAGCCAAGGCGTTCACCTCTTTTGCTCTCCGTATGGACTAAGCAGCCAAAGCCGACTCAAACGTAATACTCGGACCACAAAAGGAAACAAGAGCACATCCTTTACCGAGTCCTTTTCCCCCAGACTGTGCAGACTCTGCATTCATTTGCATCCGTCTGTTTATAGAGATTAGCAAAGCGGCAGCCACGAGACACGTCGCGTTTGCCACCCTCACTTTGTTTTCAGCTCTTGCTTTGTCCACCTACATGAATAACCCACAGCTGATCAGAAATTCAAGCCATATGTGCACTTTGGCTGGAACGCATCCAGTTGGTACTGATTTTTAAATTTTTAAGGTTTGTCTGAAGGCATTTGAGGACAAAGAAAATATACCTGAAGTAAAAATAAACGAGGCAGGCTTAGGCAGAGAGTCAGTAAATTCTCATTCTCCTCAAAATGACTTCTAACATCCATGAGAAGCAAGAGGTGTACAAAATCCACGTAAGTGGACGGATAACAATGAAAAGCCTTGGCTAATGCGTTAGAAAAATGCACCAACACATATCAGCTCACTTGCCTAAAAGGAAGTTTGACATTTTAGGAAATATGCTCATTCACTTTAACTCTCACATGTGCATGGCCAGTGTATCAGCCAGCAGCCACTTAGCTGAGCATAAAGACTAAGCCTGGGCGGTTCTTAGACTTGGTCAAAACAAGCTCCGTATTACTGCTAAAGAGTACAGCGAAATGTGTTTCTAAAAATATTAAAGGTAAGAAATCAGTTACAGAATCACGATTCATATTTGATCAGCCAAATACGTGCCATAGGACTTTTCAAATCCGGTCTGGTAATGCTCCTCTGTCAGTCATCCTATCAAACCTGGTCCATAAATGGTTGTGACTGGCCAGATACGGACCAGATCGGGTGGATCTAGTGGAAGGGGGACCTGAGTAAATGAGCTCACCTGTTTATTTCCTGAGGCTAATAAAGGCTGGACTCTTCTAAAGCTAACATCCACCAGCACCTCTAAAGCTCACTGATTAACATGACACATTTGACTAACGTGTAAAACCCTAATATTAGCCCACGTGCAAAGAGCAGCATGCAAACTGAGGGTATTATGCTTTGTTCTGTACCAGACTACATGACCTGTGCCTGGGGCTGCAATGAAGCTGAATAACCTTACAAATAAATACAATACAAAACAAATACTAAACAGGCGAATAACACAGATAAATAATATATTATTTAAATCAAATAAGTATGCCTTGAATTTACACATTTTTGTCTTGCAAACACTCAAAGGAATAATGACAGAAAGATTTGGTATTCCTTCCACAATACCAAAAACATGCACATTAGGTTAATTGGCTACTCTACATTGCCCCTAGGTGTGAGTGTGAGGTTGTCTGTCTTTGTGTGTCGGCCCTGCGATTGACTGGCGACCAGTCCAGGGTGAACCCCGCCTCTCGCCCGTAGTCAGCTGGGATAGGCTCCAGCTCCCCCGCGACCCTGATGGATAAGCGGTATAGAAAATGGATGGATGGATATTCACCTGGGATGTTTTATATTGCTGCTCCTTTACAAATTAAAAATGCCAATTCTAGTGAAACACCTCTCTCTTGTGTTCAGTTGCAAAACTGCATCAACAGTGCCACATAGTGCCACAGTCCACCATCATCCCATTCTACCCACTTGTTGTAGTATCAACATCCATCATCATATAATAGTATATGGCACAGATTTACAATTGCAGCACAGTCAAATTAGTATAAAATAAAAATAAAATAAAATTTGTTTTTTTTTTTGAAACTCTCAGAGGCCTTAACATCAAGGTTGTTTAATGTCATGCTGTTTCCTGTGTGTGTTCAATTTCAGCACTTTAGCTGAATTTTCCTCCCATTACAACAGGCTGACATGTACTTGTGAGCTTTGTGAACATTTTGGTCTGTGTCTCAAAGTTGTGAAATAAAGTTGTGAGGGGCAAAAAAACCAGTCATGAGTAATGCGTCTATTTTTGCTTTCTTTAAATCGGTAAAATCTTTATATAGTCAGTCAGGCAGCTAAGACAAACAAGATAGGAGTCATTCAGTCATTATTGATAACTGTAATGTTGCATCATGTCCAGCAGATGGTGTTAGACCACAAGGGCAAGGTGGCCTGTGGCTGTTTTTCCTGGTACAAAGACAGCTCTGTACAGAAATGGTTTTCCCAGTTTGGTGCTGAAGAACTGTGCAGGGCCCTGACCTCAACCCCATAAAACATCTTTCTGGATGAACTGAAGACAGTCCTTACTGCACAGCATCTCAGCACCTGGCTAATGCTTTTGTCAAGTGAAGCCCTACAGCCACATTTTGACATGTAGTCTATGTAAAAATTTAGGTTTCTATGCAACTGTTGGTCAGTAATCTTCCATCATGTGTTGTTTCTACTTTTTAACCAAGATTTCCTGCTTTTTTTTTTTTTTTTTTTTGAGATTGTACAGAATGTTCAGCAAAGAGGACCAATCCTGCTAATAGTTTAGTTGACCACCAGAGCCAGTAATATCAATACAGATACAAGACACAACACTACTTCTGGGCACAAAAACATCCAAGATTTTCCACACAGAAGTCATTCATGAAACAAAACAATAAATAAAAATCTCAATATTAGCACAGCAAAACGTACATTCCGAGGCTGAAATACAGAAATCCGACAGTTTTGAAGCTGAAGCAGATGAACAATGTAAGAGCGAATGTAAATTTAAACCCAGGCACATCTGGATATTCACACTAAGTTCATTTAGAGCTTTTATCTGTTTGCAACATGAAATAGAGAAGTAACCGTACATAAGAGCCTGATGATACAGTATATGAACAGCTCGGTTGGATTTACGTTTTACCTCCAAACACACTCCTGTCACCTGCATGTGATGTCCAAATGGCAAAAGCCTCATAGCCAATCTTGTCCCTTTTCAAAAATATATAAAAATCCACACAGTCTACCAAAACCAGAGTAACATTTCCATTCCCAGCACACAGTCATCATGGTAACCTGTCAAACCCATCTCACCGATAATGACATTTGAGAATTTTTGGCCCATTTCTGCAGAAACACAAATGTATGTGTGGGCTGTCTATGCATATATAAGAAACAGTTACCAGGTCATAATCAGCAGTCACATCGAAAGGAAAACATGGCAGGCAAGAATCACCCTTCAAAATGTCTAAAATTGGGATGGCCAAGTGTTTAAGTGACATATCATTTAATCGCACTAGCAGTACAAGCAAATCTCTTTAAAATGTTTACATTTGTCCGATATCATCAACAATTACATTCCTACAGAGTTATGAAATTAGATTTTCACTCCTAATGAATGAGCTCCTGTAATCATAAGCCACACTGTGATCACAGGGGTCTGCATAAACCACAAGAATGAAGTCTCCACAGCTTTAAAATTTAAAACATGTGGACACCAGTTCACTACTTTCAAATTAAAGGGGTAGTCCAGCAATTTAGTCTTGTAATTCCTTATATGCAATGTGTGATTCCAAGAGGATACAGTATCCTAATGTTTAGTCCCTAGTATAAAACGAGACCAAAAGTACTGGATCCTACAGTTCCCATAATACAAAACAACAGCATGTGTCTTTCGACCTTCCCCATCTGACCCACACATTTTAAACTCAGCATGTGCAGTTTGCTATGCTGTAGTCTCCAAGCTGAAATAACCCTAATGATGTCACAATGATAACATGAGGGACATTTTCTCAGACCTGGCAAAGCTCATCCAAGGCTACACAGGACATTACACATCTGTCACGTGGTATTTCTCTTAACTTTCAGTTCATTTCGAAAAGTGGTAGAGTGTTCCTTCAGGCAGTGCAATATACATGTGATCTGTCTGAGGAACACTTCCACTGGCTTAAATGGACATGTCGTTTTAAAGATCTGCAATGCAAACCCAAAAATCCACAGAATTGAATATGATTAGCAGATGAAGCTTCATATAGCCTGAGGTTCTGATAACACTAACAAAGTCTCAGTCCATGTCATTTGCTTCATGAGTCCTGTTTACATTTTCTTTTTACAGCATCACGTTTCTTGTATGGAGCTGAAATAAGTGGGGGCGGCCGGTTTCACAGTCCTCGTATGCGTGTGTGTTTGAATTCACACAGCAAACTACGTGTGTGCATGAGTCCTTTAGGAGGTCCAGCGCCACCAGGCCACCTTCATGCGGTCCCAGACGGCTTCTATGGAGTCAAAAGCGGGGCGTACATCCAGGATGGAGAACTGGTAGGTGTCCTTGTTGATCTCACCATCATAGTAGTCAATGACGTAGCGCACCTCCTTCCCGCAGCGGTCAATGATCCAGTCGTGGCGATCAAAAGGCAGCTCATAGCTGATGAGGAGAAGCATCAGAGAAATTATTCCAATGAAACAGGATATGGATGGCTGGTGTGTGGTGCTTTAAAGCAGCGTTTAGTAATTCTGTGAACCGGGGGTTACGAACAGCAGCAAGACAAGACTGACTGTAAAACGAGATGCTGGACTCAGGGGTACTTTGTGTTCAGACTATCTGACTGACGCATAAGCTGATTTGAACACTTCAGTGACATCAAGCAGCTGCAAGGCCATCACTAGAGCACTGAGCACATAATGGGACTGACGCTGACACACACACACACACACACCGTCCCTTAGTTTTGATTCACACCACATGAGAAAAAACACTAATAAACTGCATATCTGAAGTGAACACATCAGTTATGGATTAAAGTTTCAGGCAGTTTGACTGTGAAGGAGCTCACCCCATCCAGTGGCGGAAGCGAGCCCTGGGTGAATACTCTTTGGCTTTCCCACCAAACCTCTTCAAGGTAGGCCCACATGGACATTCACTTCAAGAGAACACAAGACAGAATACTGGTCAAATTAGAAGGGAAGAGCGGCGACCTCTACCGAGGTCCATTATCCACAGCTCCACAACAACAGAGAAGTTCAATAACTGCCACTTTGACAGTATTTACAAAAAAAAAAAAAAAAGGTCACACTACATATCGTGTCTTCGTAGTACATTCAGCTGAAAAAAGGACAAAAAGTATTTACAACCTCTGCCTTATGTTTTAATTTACATTTTACTCAGTGTCATGATTGTTTTGGAGTGATGTAAAGCACAAGGGACAATGTGAGCCAGTGGAAGAATATATATGTTTATATATCTGTATATGCATATATGGAATGTTAGCAGGTTATTCTTAATTATGCTTACATTATATCATGGTCTGGTTGAACTTCATTCTGACTCGCCACACGAATAAATAATCAAATAAATCCTGATAATGGACACCTACTGTTTAGTTCCAGTCAAAACTGTTTGTTTACTGCTCCAAATTAACTTTAGAAATAAATGAAATGACAAAAAGAACCAACAATGAATCCAGTCCTTCAGTGACCCATCCTCACCACAGGATGGCGACTGTAACACACAAAGCGCAAGCAGCCCACACTGAATTTACTTTCTGGGCCATCACAGGGCGACATCCTATCCCATACCATATCCCAGCTGTACTTCAGACTAGAAATAAACTATATAGACAAAAGTATTGGGGCACCTCACCATTACACAAACAGCGACTTTTATGACACCGCATTCTAAATACATAGACATCTTTGCAGCCTTGTCAGCTGGGAAGGCTTTCTGCTTTTGGAGTGTTTCTGTGAGAACTTTTGCCCATTCATGTAGTAGAGCATTTGTGAGTTCAGTCACTGATGTTGGGCCAGTCACCTTCTTCCACACCAAACTCATCCAACCATGTCTTTATGGACTTTGCTTTGTGCACTGATGCGCAGTCATGCTGGAATAGAAAAGGGCCTTCAACAAACAAACTGCCACAAAGGTGGAAGCATAGCATTGTCCAAAATGTCTTAGTATGCTGAAGTATTAAGATTTCCATTCACTGGGAGTAAGGGCCTGAGCCCAACCCCTGAAAGACAGCATCAACAGTATCTAAGATGGGAATGATATTTCCAGGTTCTAGTCAAACCATATGTTGTTTACTTTAAATTCTGACTGCAGAATGCATAAAATTATAAAGTACTACTAATAATACTTTATTTTTTCCTTTGGTAAGTGACCATGGTATAAATGGGACAATGCTCAACGACATGTCCATTATCAGAAATTAATGGACAATGTAGAGGATGGAAGCATTTGACATGCAGTAAAGTTAACCTTTCTTGAAATATATTTTTAAAATAATAATAAATAGCTGGGCAAAACCTTCTGCACTGGAAGTCGTCTACTTTAGTCCAAATAATAATAAGGGCACACGGTGCATAAAAAATGGATTTTGAGAACAAACCACCATTGCACATTTGTGTTTCAGTTGCTATGGAGGTTGTGAAGGGGAATGAATGTGGAGCAGCCTGCCCACTAACAAGTACAGCGGAGAACACTGTAGGCTTTTTTCTGTAGGCCAATTGGACAGTTTGTAAACTCACCCTGCATGCATGGCCTCCCATTTGAGGATCTCCTGCCAAGCCTGCTCGTTGTTGATGTTGTGGATTTTAATGATGTTGGTCATATCTCCAGCAGCGAGGTCATCTTCACGCCAGCGCCACCTGCAGAATAAACAAGACTGTCAAACCAAAGAAAGAGCCCCTAAAAACCAAACCCATTACTTTACTGCCTCAGCACTGCGGTATGCCCCACCCGAACACCTGTAACTAGCTACATTTCTACACGTCTGGTGATGAACCAGCACAGGAAAGGCACACAGCTTGGACTGACCCTTTCCGCAGCATGGCGTTCCAGAACATCTGCTCCGACGGGTAAACCCAGTTCTTGTCTGCGTTGTGGCGGGGAATGGTGGACTCCTCTCGGGTGGTGGACAGCTTGAAGGGCTGGTCAGGAGCTGGACTTTGGTTGGGAGGAGGCATCTGTACATACACACACACACACAGGGAGTAAAAACACAATTCACACTTTCATCTGAGGAGTGATGTTTATGACAATGTGAAAACAATAAAGCTTTAAATTGAAAAAAAAAAACAAAACCAAAAACGTAAACTGAATTAAATGTCTAGCTTGTTGTGCTCGTTTCAGAGCAGCGCAGATGTTGCTGCCAGTTTGCCAGTGCACGTACAAACTGCATCATGAATGAAAAGGTCTCTCTTGTTTGTTTTCTGTTTTGGATATTTTGTTCCCACACTAAAATGTCACAGGTACCATATTTGCTGGGTCAATGTCACTCTTCGCGCTCGCAGAAGCTCTCATGGGACACTCCACAAACTCATAGGCCCGTTCTTGGTGAGCTGGACCTGCTGTTGCTTGATGCATCGGACATTCTGATGGAGGAGACGTTACAGGAAACAAGAGCGTCTGATTGAGGCATCTGTCATTATCCGATAAATGTATTTGCTAAAGTGGTAAAGGCACGTCACGAATAACTGAACAGGTCTGCATTGCACTGATCTTAAAACTGATACCTTTTACAGGCTGAGCTTGATGCATGGGACACTCGGAAGGTGGAGACACTAAAAAGAGCACATACAGAAAGATACGCAATTTCGGTTATTCTATTACTCCACTAAAAATGGTGTCATGTGACATAGCATGACAGAACAATATGAATGTAGTTAAGAGTTTCATCCTTCCTGCAGCAGCACCTTTGGCAGGCTTTGATTCTTGGTGCATGGGGCAACCCTGAGGAGGGGCAGCCATCATGGCCTCTGCCCTGACTGAAGGAGCAGCAGGTGCGGATGAGGAGGCTCCCATACTGCCCTGTTCGACATGGAAACAAACACACATGACATTTAGTGATGTGGTATGCTTTGTGCATATGTTATATACTGAGAGTTGGCCTTGTTGCATGCTTAAGACTTAAGACGTTCTGCATTCTCACTCCCTGTGACAAGACACATAGGAAACATTGTTGTATCTTCCTTATATCTAGTATTTCTGAACCAAACTTAGCTCTGAGTAGCCACATCCATGAGAGCAGATAGGCAGTTTGAAGGTCGAGGAAAGTGCGTTTGTCACCTTTCAATGACAAACACAATACAGCGTGCTTTTCCACAGGAAAAGAGTAGCATCAGGACAACATTTAACAACGCAGTAAGTTAAATGAGGAAGAAAGCATGTGGGATAAATGCAGATGTCAACAGATTATTTCTGAAGTAACTTCCTATGGCTATTAAAGTTACAGCCGTCTGAATGGCTGACAGTCTATCCTGACAGAATGTATCCTTGATTACCCCCACCGGTTCACATTAGCATCAGAGCTCCGTTACAACTTCACCTGCCTAACTTAATATTGTTGAAAGCCTGGTTTCAAATCCATGAATCCCTCCAAACATCTCCAATTTAGGCCACCATTCAAATAAAAAGAAAAGAAAAACGTGAAACGAGACAGATAATAATTCTGCTCATCAGGCAAGTAAGTAGCTACTAGCATTAGCTAACGTTACTTTCGTAAACTGTTAGCCACACTACCTAGCAGCTATGCTAACGTTAGCTGATGGGCTGGCTTCGTTGCTTTTAGATTTTACGTCTTTTCATCATTTTATCACTATATAAATTCAGCACGCCTCGTCAAGTTCAGTCTAATTGTGTTGTCTAAGGTAATATCAAGAGCGAGAAAACGAACGAACCTGTAGAAGTCAGCTCAGTGTTCTCCTGTCAGGTTACTGTTCCAATGTCAACGTGCAGGACAGACCCGAATATGTTACCCAAAAGCAGTTGCGCAACTGTGTGTTACGTGTGCTGTTCGTAACCGTTTACGTCATTACGTCGAAATAGACAAAATGACGTAACCGAAGAGAGACGATATATAACCTAAGATCGTTACATCAGCGATAATTACCATTCAGTGTTATTTATTTATTTTTTATTTTTACCATTTTTGATATTTTGTCCACCACCTTTAACACCTTTAATAACATGAACGAAACTAACTTCAGTATGATCTGCTGTGCAAATACTGTTACAAATACTGCTGTGTGTTGTCAGCCCCTGACAGTTCTACTGTCTAAAGACACTGTATAGTAAGATTTATAAACCAACGCTTTGTAACCTACTTTTAAGTACTTATTGGCTTTATGGCACAATAATTACTCGTTGTTACCAAGCACTGTAGGATAAATATGCTTGTTACATGCTTATTCATCCTGTGAGCCACTAGATGGTGCCAAAATATTAGCCAATTTTTGGATTTTGCCTTTAAAAAAAAAAAAAAAAAAAAAATCTAAAGATCAGCATGTCATAGTAAATTCTGTGACTCAAAGTAATTTAGAAAAGTCACCATCTTCATTCTCATACTCCATTTCTCCTACCACCTGTATAACTCAGTCCAATTCAATTCGATTGTGTTGTTTCTGTGTTCACGGTCATGATGTTGTGCTCGCTGATTTATGTATGAGTAGTGAAATGTTGTATGGGGGTTTGTATTGATTATAAGAAAAACGGGATTAGATTTTATTTCTTTTCATCCTATGTTTCAGTACTGAACTTTATTTGACCATCAAATCATTTTACATGTCTACCAACCATATCACTGGCTGGATTAACATGCCAGCTTGAATTTCCCTCGGGATCAATAAAGTATCTATCTATCTATCTATCTATCTATCTAACTGACCCCCACAATATGTACCTCTGAGTTCATTTGTGAATGCATCTTGTTTCCTTCAGGACCCATCAGCAGTTCACATGCAGGGTACAAATGACAGTTTTTTTCCCTGCAAAGGTCCAGATTTGAGAGATTTTTTGAGAGAAATGCCATAATCTCATTACACACAAGTGCATTTGAAGTTTAGCCTTGTGTAGGAAAGCTACGTAAAATAATAATCTGAAAACTAGATTTTGACACAAGGCCTCTATCTTGCCCTAATTCTAAACAGTTTGCTAAAGCACATTTGAGCTGTGAAATCCGATTTACAAATAGCCATATATAATTGAACTTGTCTTTATGATGTTAGGCCCAGAAAACGAACAAACAAACAAACAAAAAAGCAACAATTTTCTGGTTGCTTCCTTCCTAGAAATGAATATTTCCTTGGTCATAAACTGCTAATGTTATTTTAATTTAGTTTATGGACATTTCAATTTAGACACTGATTGACAGGATTTTCTTCAATGAAAAAGCAGTGGCTAATTATGTGGCTAACACTGGTGACGCTGGTGATAATGACTCAGAGAAGCTGTCGTGGTCAGGGTTCACAATACACAGATGAACAACTCTGTTCTGGTGCTCTTGAAATTGTAATGCAAATTGTATGACTTGATGATTGCATGGATAACATAAGCCTTCGCGCAATCATCCGCCACCTCGGTCTCAGGGACTCAAGAAGGTCCACGAGGACATGGCGGCAGCACTGGGAGATTCTGCCCCTTCTTCAGCATGATGATGATGATGCAGAGGTGGGCTGCTGAATACAATCATGGCAGAGAGAGCCAGGAGGATGACCTTCATTCTGGAAGGCTGGTCACTGTCATCACACAGGAGACCACTGACAAGATCCATAACATGGATGAATAACACTACAGAGGTGGGTCTCTCCCCCACTAGTGTGTTAATGTAGTTATCCACAACAACAAATTTGGAATTAATCAGGCAACCACAATAGAAAGTGAAATGATCAACACATTCCATGAGTTTTTGCAAGGCAGTTTACCACCTTGTTAATCTTTAATTATTACACTTTGAATATTTATTGTACTTTTATAAGAATTTTCCCAAGTATACTGCTCCAAATGTTTGCAATTCATAGCTCTGTTATGCTTCTGTGTTCTTGTGGGTGTAAACACTCACACTGACAACATTGTGACATTACTTGGACGCCAATACATATTGCTTTGGTTTTGGCTATACGAGTCGTTTGTATCTGTAATTATTCTTGTGCCTGGAATGAGAAAATACGCTTCAAGCACAGTACCAGTCTCCTCCAAGCGTTCTGGTTGAAAGCGTGTTTGTTGTGACATATTTCATTTATCTTGCATAGAGTTGTATTTTCAATAGAGGCTAAATGGCTGCCTGTTATCAGAAAATAACCAAGTCTATAAATTTGAATTCTAGAAACCAACAATTAAGGTTTTGATTATACCAAAGGCCTTTTTCCTGTCCTTAAAGACTGAGTGAAACCCTCCAGACTGTAATTAATGAAGAGTATGGGAAACGTAACCCCTGTGTCACTGATTAAGTCCTGGCTTTTCACGCAGGTTGCTTCTTTCATATTGAACGTATTGAGGGGGAAGACTTTTCTAATTTCTTCCAGAACTCCAACACATATACAAGACAGACACAGCGAGTCAGTGCCCAGAGTTGTAGAGGTATTGCTCATTAGACGTATAAGTGAATGTGTATTCTCGAGGTTCTGCGTGTGATTATGATTTCCTCACAGCTGTGTCATGTATTCCTATGATGTTATTGTAGTAAAAGTTTCATAATTACCCTCAACCAACACAAACAGCCAGTGTTCACTCACACATCTGCCATCTGCTTATAGGTTGCCCCATTTGCTTTCACTCAAAGTGTTTTCAAGCGTGCTTGAAAGGAAAAGCAAAAAAAAAAACAAAGCAACTTTTTATACTAGAGAAAACCAAATGAACCAAACTTCACCTATTAGAGGACAGTTGAAGTACATTTTTTTACACAGTTTTATTACAATACAGTCCATATTCACAGGGATGAAGTTCATAATGTTAAGGCATCAAATAAATGTGTGGACTCAACTAACACGAGTTGGATTTGTGTCAGATTCAAGTCATGAGTCTGATAAATTATTTCTCATGAGGACTCAAAACACAAAGATTAAGGCTTCCGCTTGACTTGGGACTCTCTTGTCTTTACTTGAGACTTTTCCATGTTTACTTAGAACTTGTTGGTCTTGACTTTGGACTTGACTTAGAAATTACCAGTGCTGACTTAGAACTTGTTTGTCTCGACTGGAAATGTTAAGAATGCTACAATTTGAACCCCTAAAAGGCAGACACCCGAGGCAGAGAACACGGTTAACAAAAGTAACACATTTTAATGTCCTCTGGGGGGGAGGGAGGAAACAGTGAAAAAACACAGAATACCAAATGTTGTGACTTGGTATTCGACTTGGGACTTGCCTAACTTGACTTAGCTATGTTGGTAGAAATCAAAATACAGAACACAAAATGCAGAAATAGACACAAAAAGAGACACAATGGACAAAAGAAACTTTAATAAACATGAAGTGGCAACTAAAGCAGGCAAGGAAACCAAAGACCTAAAAAGAACTCAAAGAACCAAGAAGCCAGAAGCACAAAACCAAGGGGAAACACAGAGATAATGGCAACACGCAGGAAAACACACAGAAAAGTCAGACAAACTGGCAAACTGAGGAGGGAGCATAAAGACTGAAAACACTAGTGGAGGAAAACAAACGAGATGGAGCAGGCGGCTCTCATTGAGGTAATACAAGCTGAAGCACCAAACCACGACAGTGTTGACTTGATACTGATGCTGTGTTCCATTTGTACTCGTAAGTCGTAACTCCAGACTCTCCAGAGTGACATCGCTTCCATTAAAGACCGACTTGCATGCATTCTATTTGGCACAACACAAGACAGCTGGTAACGTTATTCAGCCATTCTTGTCATAGCAACATTGACCAGTTACGAGCAGCACATTGTGTGGTATTTCACACCTAACAAGACCATAGCCATATGCCTACAGGCAGCAATAAGACAGTTTTGTGTATACAACTTACTATATTGGACACAAAAAAAGACAAAAGCGCTAAAAACATGCAAAATCACAGCTTTTATTTACAGTTGATGCTCCGGGCAGCCATCTTGGTTTGCGAACTCGGTGTCCTCTGAGGTTGGCCGAGTTGGAAATCTGACTTAGGGTGGCATAGATCTGTCACTTCAAGGTTCAGAAGATGAAAAACAACCCTGAAAATGACTTATGAGTACAAAAAAAAAACCGCACCATGAAACCTGCTGCTCTTTACATGGGACTCAGCTTGGGACTGGTTGGTCTTGACTTGAGACCTGTGTTCATGGAGGACCCAGGTTGTCTAGGAGGATGTACACCAGAAAGTCATGATGCATTTTTAGTGAAGCAGTTACAAACCTGTGTTAAGATTAAAATGAATTAATTACATGACTCAGATTAACGGTTTAACCATTTCCCACATGGGGAGGGACAACAAATTTCATAACATGTATGATACTGCATCACATTTTCTCCACAATGGCTTTGCCCCACCTCACAATCCTAAAAGCCTATTGGCCATTTTACTATCTCAAACACACTTAAATTTGACCTCATGCATGTGCATGATTCTAAAGCCATCTGAAGCATTGCTTTGCTACGTTTTTACAAGACTGAGCACAGGTTTTAAAACCCAAACAACAAGCTTAAGAGCGGAGTGAAACTGCAATGATGACCCTTAGAGCAAAACCTTTTCACATTACATATTATGTTATTTGATATTTGGATTAGTGCATTTTAGAATATATGAACTGCATGAATGCAAAATTTAATAAGGTGGCTTGTTAGTTAGACCTTTAATGCTTCTTCCTGCCATGTCACCAGATCAGGTGTATTTGGGAAATGTCAGTGTTTGGAGCCAGTCTGTAAACACAGTGGGATTCAGTTAAAGCTTAGCAGGCCTCTTTTGGCCTACATCACAGACTGTTTCTGCATTGCTTTGTAGTCCTGATTAATTCCAGTGCATCCACAGATGTGACTGCAATGATGATGAATGTGTTATTTTCAGCTCGCTGTTTTTGAGATGTTTCCTTCAATCAGCCTTTCTTTTATCTGTTTTTGTTTTCCCTAACTCTGGCTGACTCTTAATCAGACACATGAGGGGATAAGAACTGGCTGCAATTGCCTTTCTCCTGGAGAAACGCAACTGGAGCCTGCATTTATACAGAGTAGCCCTTTAGAGGGGGGGCTACTGATTACTGTGGGAGCATCACAGGCAAATGGCTGTTTTTTCAGCTTTACAATTTTATTATAAAGTCACAGGCGAGGACAGACAGAGAAGCAGAGGAGAGAAGGGGGATAGAGAAGGGCCAGAACTGAACCCGGCTCCCGCAGCAGGATCCAGACCCTGTACAGGCGCGCTCCACCATGCAAGGCCCAGAAAACTCCTTCCTGATGCATTTTATGTATAAGTTAATACATAATATGTCAAAATCAAGAACAAGAATGTAATAGTGCATATGTCTGGCTGACACAACTTCTTTTTTGGTCATGTATATAATTTATGCAATCATGCATTGTCTACACTAGAACAATGTAAATGGATTGCATTTATACCCCATCCCCTAAATTGCTCTAGATTCGGTCTATTTACCCAAAAATAAATCTGCTACATATGGCTTCTGTTAGTTTCTGTCTCTAAGTTAAAATCAGAACTCAGAAGCTACATTATTGGCATTGTCATGTAAAATCCTCATAGGTCACAGATGTGTGTGCACCAATATAGGCTGTGGCTGCATAGATTTCACAAGACACCACAGTGAAGTCTGTGGTGTAGTCCACATTGAGCTGGTTTGTGATTATATAAGTCAAATGACAGTGTTTATTCCAGTGTAATGCTAATAACTTGATTTATGCAAGCTCAGAACTGTGTAGCTCCCATACTGAAATATATTGCATACCAGAGGATATTTATCCCCCAGGCCAGGTGTGTTTGACTGCACACATAAGAATTAACAAACATTACACTACTAAATTTCCTTGCTGCTTTTAAAATTCTATTTCTCTCTCTGTCTCCCCTATACTTTCAGGGGTTTTTTTTTATCCTGTTACCTGTGCTTACAGCAATAGCCTTCACAAGTTGAAACAATAAACTTTTCAGCCAGGATTTTGCCTTTCAGGTAGGCTGTCCAAAAATGTATTGGGCTTGTTAGCAAATTTGCACAATTTATTTATTTTTTGAATTAGATTTATTCTATTTTATTATTTCTTCCTCTGCCTTGCCTGGGGCCTCTAATGATATTTTCACAGCTTGAAAGCCCCTTAATAATTCTTCTGAGGGGTTTGCATCATCTCTTGCCTGAATATTGCATGACTCTGGTTTTAATTTCCCTTCTTCAAGAAGCTTTTTTCTGTGTCTGCTTAGAGGCTTATGAAAATTTCTTTCCTCTTGTGTGCTTTAGCGGTGTGCTATATAAAGCTGAGTGACACCTCAGGAGATGAGAACCACAGTGAAATATTATGATGTTGCCAATGTCACATCCAATAAAGTTAGACTATGGGTGAATTATGCCACCAATACGCTGCGGATGTCCATTAAATCCATTTCCAACAACGTGCAATACCTGCTGCGCTCGTTGCTCAATTTGATTTGATTTTTCATTGCCATTTAGAAAGAGTAGGTAGGTTGCATCCGACTGAAGGTGACCTGAGAGGAGCATCTGCAGACATTTCTTAGGGCTGGAAAAATCGTCCGCATATTAAAAAAAAAAAAAAAAAATCTAATATATCAAAACGTAATACACATACAGACAGTTCACTGACTGAGCAAGGCATTCTGAAATAAGAGAAGAAATTTCTTCACAGCCTGCATCATATGTTCACGTATCCTGTATGACACAAACGAGGGTAAACTCCCCGACAAGCAAAGTTGTCCTGTCCTATAGCTGCAAAATCTGAATCTGCATGCCAATCACTAGAGAAGCTACACGAGTCTCCTCCTTCATTCTACTTTGCTGACTCATCTTTTATTTGTCTCTGTCATGTTGTAATGGACTGTCCTGTTTAAATTGTTTCTTGTTATTTTGTCATTACCTATAACGTTAAAATCTTTATTGATCATGTCTTGAAAACTTAATAAACACGCATGCTCCGACATCTTTTGCAGTGCGTCACAGTGTGCACCCGGCAATATTAAAAGCTTACTTACTTAAATATTTCATCCAAATTTGGTTGTCTCACTGCAGTGATTCCAGCTCATCCCCAGTTTTATGTCAAGCTTAGTATGATTACAATTTCCCAGCACGTTCTGTCAATCTTTTTTTTGCAAATATGTCAAAAATATTTATCAAATACGCTTGATGCTGTGTCATTAAGAAACACTTTTATTATATTATTATTATTATTGTGATCCAAATGGTCGTGGAAAATTTCAAGTTACAGTTTTCTGATCTGTTCTGTCAGCTCATCCAAAATTTTCATAGTTCCCACTGACCTCCTCTGAGTATAAACTCAGAAGAAGAAGAATGCAAAGTGAAAACAATGATCTGTCTTTAGGTTATTTTTGGGTTAAAGTGGCCTGGCAATGGCTTCACACCACAAACTGAGTGTTGGTTCTAAATGTGTTTCTCTCTCTCTCGCTCTCTCTCTCTCTCTCTCCCTCCCTCTCTCTCTCTCTCTGTTTCCGTGGCTTGGATCATCCTGGTTTTAGCTGGAAATTACAGCTTATGTGCTGTCAGTGGAGGGCAGCCCTGTGAAGGGTTTGGCTGAGAAGAAATGGTGCAGCATCATAGCAACCATAGCACTTAAGCATGGCAATGTGGGCACAACTGTTTACCGTAACTATTGTTGATTTAAAGGAAAACAAAAATGAAAGAAAATACTCACAAGCCAACAGTAAAAGACTGTCAACGTTCGGGAACACATGGCTGCCAACCGAAAGTGAAAAGCTGCACAAATCAATATTTTACATCTCAAACGGGTAACCTGATTATCTGTGTGAAATGTGGAACTTGTAATGTCACAGAAAATTGTTAGCATCTCCGCAGTGCTCAGAGATTTTTAGGATCTTTCTGTTCATTGTTCCTATTTGATTTATACAAGCTCTGATAAATGCACTGTATCACTACATGCCCATTAACGAACCTACCAAGTTAGATGGTAAACCCTACATTAAACATTAAGTAGTTTAAAGAGACACAGATGTTCTCAGGAGCTGGTTGAAACCAAAACCAGAGCTAAAAGGAAAGCGAATTGCACTGTCAGATGGACACCAACATGCTTTCACTTAGCTGAATGCTTATGTCGCAATCCATAAATAAATAAATTAAAGTTAAAGCCAAAAAAAGCCAAGGTGTAAACATAATAACATGTCCATGCTTATACATAAGAAGGAGGTATTAGCTAGAAAGCCAGTATAGGCTGTTGTTCAAAGTCTCGGGCTCATTTGTTTTGTCTCAGGCAGCTGTCTAGCCCTCACATTGGTTTTAAGGCATCATTTCATTTGAGAGGTAAGAAGTATATACAGCAGACATTAAACATGTACCATCCACATTCAACACTACTGCAGTTAAAATGTTTGCCACCAAGACATGTAGCCAGCTGTATCCACCCTATTTATACAGTGACGGGTTAAATATAGCCACATACAGCGCAGGGAACTGGTAATTGTGGCTTTATAAGCATCTTTTTATAGATGCTTTCAAACAGAGGGTAAAGACTCTGTGGCAAGAAGTATTATTTGCTACACTGAATACATATAACAGACATGCTGTTGATGTCATCTGTTATGATAAAGCTGAGACAGTTTTGTATAGGGGTGGAAAGCTAAGGCATCGGCTGTCTTGGCCCTTAGGCCAACTGAACAATGAACACTTTCACATTTTAGTTAATGTCAAGAAAACTTCCATGTAATGGGACACATCTAAGATGCATCATTCTTTATAGTAGAATATCAGAGGTTGTAGGATGAAAAGTACTATAGAAATAAAGTTTGATTTATTGATTGATAGTAGACACAGGAGACTGATAGTTTGACGGTAGAAGACAGATTGTCTTGATATAGGTAACGTCTGCTTTAGTGGAAATTAGTGCAATCCTGAGGTATCTGGAGGCAAATATTGTACTTCCTACTCTACTATATTTATTTGACAAATTGGACCTTTACAAGTTACTTTATATATCTAGCTTAATTATACAAAATGTCACCTCACTGCAAGAGGGCTCCTGGTTTGCATCTTCTCCCCATGTCTGCGCGGGTTCCCTCCAGGTATCCCAGCTTATTATATTATTACGGATATTGTCTTTTAGGATAAAATCTAATAAAGGTTAATAAAGTTATCCAGCAGATAAAGTAGTTAAACAACCTTGATCAGCTTCAACATTAGAGTGATGAGTACATTACTGCATCAATACTCATAAATCAATCAATCATGTTATTCTGATAAGTACTTTTACTTTTGGTACCTTATATTTTGATGCTCATACTTTTGTACTTTTACTTAAGTGAAAAATTTAAATGCAAAACTTTTACTTGTAACAACAGTATTTCCATACTATTTGTTTTGCTTATTCGTACAATACCTGAGTACTCCTTCCACCTCTGGTCATCTGATCCATTGTCACAGTCTCAGCAGGGAAAACCAGACTGTCTGATTCTCAGCCACTTCCACTAGCTTGTCTGGGGGGACACTGAGGCATTCTCTCTCCATCTTGTCATGAGTCTGCCACAGGGCCTCCTCCCAGATGGACATGCCCAAAACAACTCCCCAGGGAGACATCCGGGGGGCATGCTGACCAGATACCTGAACCACCTCAACTGTCTCCTCTCGGTACGGAGGAGCAGTGGCTCTACTCTGAGCTCCTCCTGGATGTCCATGTCTCTAAGGCTGATCCCAGCCACCCTGTGGAGGAAACTCATTTCGGCTGCTTGTATTCGCAATCTTGTTTGCTTTGGAATGTAGATTGATGGGTAAAACATGAGTTTCACCTTTCGGCTCAGCTATCTCTTCACCACAACAGACTGGTACAGCAGCTGCTGCCCCAATCGGCCTGTCAATCTCTCACTCCATTTTTCCCACACTCATGAACAAGACCCCGAGATACTTCAACTCCTCCACTTCTTTTCCAAGTCCACAAAACACATGTGGACTGGTTGGCCAAACTCCATGCCAGTCAAGTTCTTCCACACCAAACCTTTCCAAACATGTCTTTGTGGACCTTGCTTTGTGCACTGCAGCACAGTCATGCTGGAAAAGAAAAGGGCCTTTCCCAAACAGTTGGAATCATAGCATTGTCCAAAACAGCCCCATAAAGAGGTGTGTCTGGATACTTTTGTAGTTGTAGACAGACTCACAGAAGGGTAGACATCCATGCTATCAGCATTACATAGTGACAGATTACATTTAACTGGGTCACTTAATCAGAAAAAGTAACTATAATCTTTGTCACATTGTCAAGGATTATTTGATTACAAAGGTGCTCCACTTGAGTGATAAGAGCAAAAACCTCCATGTGGCCTATAATTATAACAAACAAACAATAAACAAACAAAATCTTACACAAACAGAGTTGTGCCTGTTGTTTCTGCCATTACTATTTTTCTAAGGGTGCTTTGAGTTGACCAGTGCTGAATATGCAAAATGCATTGTATTTGCATTGAAATTGTTTTGTGTGTTTAAAGAAGAACAAAAGAATATTTGTGGAGCTTTTGTGGCTGACTCCATTTTTTAGTGTAATGAGCAATATTTTGCTAACAAATCGAGAGCCACAACAGCAGAGACTGGAGGACCAACATATGATTACTTGGAGAGTTAGCTGAGCCATAGACCATCCTCCTCTGGCACAGCAGCAAAATATTCTGCGGCCTTTTTAAAGGCAATGATGGATAGAGCTGGTCAAACGCAAAACACTCTTTGAATTGCATGCATGCTGCCTGCACGCTGCATGTGAAAGGCTGTACACACTGTTGATAGCAGCTGTCGTCGTGCTAGCGGCTAATGGTTAGAAATATGCTCTTTGTGAGCTGGTACCAAGAAAACTGTACTGACTTCCACAAGCTTCATTTCTGCCATTCATTACTGTTGTACTGGGAGAATTACATGCAGTTTGCGCTCTGTTAATAGAAAAAAGAAGTGGACAACCTCTGATCGCCATGTGCATGTACATATGTGCTGCCCACATTGCCGTTTTGGAGTCTTGCACGCACATGTAAGGAGGTATTTATTAAGTGTGCCTCCCGCACAAAGACATACACACATACACAGACACACACACGCAAGCAGATGTGGGCCTTCAATCTTTCTACATGATGTTCCTTCTGCTAGGAGGCTTCCTGAGAGTTGTGATATTGACCTGTTGGTAAGTCCAACACAGAGTGTGATGGTGGTTTTAGTTAGCCTCTTATTTGCTTGGTTTGGAACAATTCATTTCCTTTTAATCTAGTCAGGCATTAAGATGTGTCTGTGTTTAGTTGCATTTTGGAACCTGAAGTTTTATCTTCATTACAAAGGAATAAAGGGATGTTACAACCCAAAAATACTTAAGGAAAGAAAGCAGACATATTTACAAGACAACTACGCAAAATAAGAACAATGATATTAATAAAAAGAAATGTAAAAATCATTGCGAGAAAAGAAGAGTTGTTATTCACTGTAAAACAAGTTTTTTTCAAGTTAATTAAGTTTAAAAATTCAAGCTTTTAATTTCAGACTTCTTCAGAACCCATGTTCTTCTAACTCAAAGTCTTTGACTTGAAATGATAAGTTGGATGAATGTACTGTACAAAGTTGAACTTCCCAGGATGCACTGTGTGAGTTAAAGCTCTCCTGAGACTCTAAATAAACAGATAAATCATGATTGTTTTCACAGTAATAAAAACACTGCAAACCATGATGAAGATTGGCACTGAATCCTGCAGTGACAGATATTTTCTTTGTACCAGTGGTGGAACAATAGAGCTCCACTAGCAAATGCAGCTATACTTGAACATGTTTTCTCAAGTTCAGTTTACAGAAAACTGAAGACTGAAAAGAAGACTTTATAACCACAAAACCGCAAATCATTTACAGTGCACTTACCCTTTCAGAGGAAAGAGTCATCTTCATCCATCCATTTTCTATACTGCTTATCCGTCAGGGTCGCGGGGAAGCTGGAGCCTATCCCAGCTGACTATGGGTGAGAGGCAGGGTTCACCCTGGACTGGTCGCCAGTCAATCACAGGGCCAACACACAAAGACAGACAACCACACACTCTCACACTCACACCTAGGGGCAATTTAGAGTAGCCAATTAACCTAATGGGTTTTAATTTTAATCTAATTTTTGGTATTGTAGGAGGAAGCCGCAGTACCTGGGGAAAACCCACGCAGGCACAGGGAGAACATGCAAACTCCACATAGAAGGGCCCAGACCGGGATTCGAACCTGGAACCCTCTTGCTATGAGGCGACAGTGCCCGAAAGAGTCATCTCTTTAAGGGAAAAAGGAAAGACGTGCTGTGTTTAGGTTGTGTGTTGTGTGAAACTCATTGCATTGTCCGTAAAAGTTGCAAAAATCAAGATGGAGGTGTTTTCTTCTGCCACTGTCCAGGCCTGGAGAGCCACCTCTACGGGGAGATGTGCTCAAAATTTTCCCTCACTGTATGGAGACTTGAACACTGGCTTAGTAAGATTTATAGTTTCATTGCATTGCACTCCTATAACATTGTCCACCATGAACAGTTTTTCAAAATCAAAGAGGCAAATAAAGAGATATTAGGGTTGTTTTTTTTTAATTCCACACATTCTTCTTCCTTGTCAAATCACTGTGTTGGGTTTAATCCATACCCTCCAGAGGAATACAATCATTTTGACAGGTATAGATTTTTGGAAAATGGTTATCATGATCATCAGATCACTTCACATGGACACAAAATAAAGACAAAACAACTGAGACGGGACATTTCAGACGGTGCCAGATCTTATTTGTGTTTGTGTTTTTCTCTGGGATCAGCTAAATGTCAACTGAAAAGGCACACAGAGGGTAGATCACTTGTGTCTCTGTTCCCAGTTAATATAAAATGTGGTCAGAATGTTTTCATGGCTTTCATGAGCCTGTGGTGTTTTCAACTCAGAAGAGTAGAAGACAAATAGAAACAAGGCTTGATATTATCTCCAATATGTCTTTTTTGAAGCTTGATAATACTCCTAACCATGTGACAGCAATATCTGGCAGTTCGTTCACTGCTGATAACAATGATAACACCGTTCACATAGTCATACATCCTTGTTTCTCTAAGACATTTAAATGAAGGGGTGAGCTCACCTCCACTGAGGTCACAGCAGGTGTTCAGCTGACGGACACCACCTGCTGTGACTTCACTGACTGGCGTGTTGCCAAAAGTGCTGCATGCTGGGTTTCAGAGTCTGCGCTCGAGGGTTTAATTTGATCAGTCATGATCAGTGGTGATCAAAGTTAAATGTCTGTTGAGGTCATGTGGGCCTTTAATACAGGGTAGAATCACTTCTATAAGATGGCCCATAGTGTTTGAGTTTTTGTAAATGAATGTTTGTTGTAACTGTAATGCCAGTGTATTTAAAGATGTTCAGAAATATCCTCGCTGCACTAAATTGACAGGAAAACAGTTCCAAAAACTGAAAAATATAGAAATTTAGAAATGGTTTCATTTTTTAAGAAAAAAAAAAGTATTGCAAATTAAGTAAAAATCATCACCAGGTAGTATTTACAGGTATTTATAGGTATCTCTGCCATCTCACGTTTGCAGTAGTGGCAGACTTCAAAGAAGACTAAAAGGAGGCAAATATGTTCCATTCTCCTGAGCCAGGGAACAAAAAAATCATTGTCAGACGATTTTGCCCAGGAAAGACCTCCCAGACACTAGGACTTTACATGAGGAAATGTAAACACCATCATCAGCTGCCTACAGCAGAGCTTCTTAACCACGGGGTTAAAATGCCATGCTGGATAACTTCAAATGCAGGTGGGCCAGTGGGAAGTTTGCACAGTTATAATATTTCATTATATCTCATACATTTCACTATAAAAATGAATTAAACTCTTTCCACATATAATGTGTCATCCATACTACATAATCCATCTGGAGCTCCCTTAATTCTATTGACAATTTGACAACTAATTGCGGGAATCATGGGAATTTTGAGCCCTAGCAATGGGGTAAAGAAACAGATAGCTTAAAGCTAATTTGAGAATTTGCAAGCGTCAGCAATGTGGCGTTGGTTTGCACTGCGCAATCAAATGGTGCATGGTTTACAGATGATATATGTGTTACACGTGGTAAAGACGAATGCAGACACATGGGTTATTACCTGTAAAACAGCAGTTCTAAGTCAGATATGACCTTGCACCTCTGACAGTAACTCTGCTCACCACTGTGTTTATTAGAAATAAAGAGAAGCTAAATGGTGTTCAAGCTGGGGACATTTCTTAGCAACTTGAAAGTTGTACTTTTTGATATTTTCAATATTAAACGTTTTAAGCGTGTGTCTGTTTCTGCTGACATGACATATTTTCATGTCATTAGTTGTCTATTTTGTAAAAGAGATCTTGATCTCAGTGAGATTTCCCTGTGTTTACACAACATGTATTTATCTGAAAATGTTGCAGATTTTTAGTTTCATAATCCAGTGGTTCAAAGAACAAAATTATAAGCACTGATGGCATGCAAGTGCACAGGGAGGGAAGGAAATTCCCAACAGCTTATCATCTCATTTACTGATGACTGCCTATAATTACTGTAGTACCAGATAGCAATAAAAGCCTCAGAAGGAAACATTAGTTTTACCATTGCAGCGTCCAGTAGGATTTTCTTTATTTTACTTAATCTTTAACCTTAGAGGCAGTAACATATGCACAAAATACAAAGAAATACGAAGAAATTCATTCAAGCGTCATTCAGATCAGATCAGCAGTTATACATCATCTGGTAAGCACAGAGGAAAGAAACAGATTGATCCATAATCCCAAATAAGACCAGGAAGAGGAAGTTGATGCACATGTGAGTAGACCTCAACTCATTCTGGTGTCAGATGAAATGAGACTCAATTACTGAGTTCTGGCTCATTTATTGGCATCCTGTAACCACAAAGTACAGAGGCCATATGATGGTATGTGGGCGGTCTCTACCTATGTGAGTGCATGTTTTTTTTTCTTTTTTCTTCCTACTACAGCTTTTCTGAGCACATTTCCTTCACATATGGCCTCAAGGTGTACTCCACCCCCCCCACCCCCCACCCTGCAACACACATACATACGATACCTCCACACATCTGCCTGGGATTACTTTAAGGATCTTGAAGTGAAAAGAAACTCTTCAGCTTTGTTCATACTAACCACCGATTTATAATACTAAAGCTGAAATAATCAGCATCTTTATATGAACAACTGGTAAGGTGCAATGTGAAAAGTGTCACTCACAGTCACAAACTGCATGTCTGAAAAGCCATGCTACCTCAACAGTTAGTTGATGAAACAAAAATCTGAGTTGGTGGTGCTGAAAATTAGATTTACCTTCACCAGGTGGACAGAAACATGTCTCCCACTGGATAATAAAGCTGCTCGTATCAGCTTAATGTGTGAATTGGCAAACAAATGATAACATGTTAACCAGATCTACTTTATAAGAATGTTTGAAGGAAAATGTTTGGAAGCAGCAATAATACACATTTGGAAAATGGAAGCTTGACTTTGACATATTAACACCTTATAAAATAAAGGTGAATATCGTAGTCGTACCTGCATGGTAATGAACTGTAAGATTTTTGATGTCTGGATATTTTAATAGTCTATATCTGCAACTATTATTTTATAGAATATGATCTTTTTATTATTATTATCATGAGTCAGAGTTTGCATGTTCTCCTTGTGCCTGCGTGGGTTTTCTCCGGGTTCTCCGGCTTCCTCCCACAATACCAAAAACATGCACATTAGGTTAATTGGCTACTCTAAATTGCCCCTAGGTGTGAGTGTGAGAGTGTGTGGTTGTCTGTCTTTGTGTGTTGGCCCTGCGATTGACTGGCGACCAGTCCAGGGTGAACCCCGCCTCTCGCCCGTAGTCAGCTGGGATAGGCTCCAGCTCCCCTGTGACCCTGACGGATAAGCGGTATAGAAAATGGATGGATGGATCTTGAGTCAGATATGTTCTAATTATGGGATCATCGAAGTCACAACTGCTCGCCATGATATGTGTCAGGATGAAATTCACAACAGCCACGCTCACCGCTGTGCATCATTGCTGGAGGAGATGCAGACACACAGTTCTGATCCAGTTTAACAAGTGTGTTGCTGAAGAGGCAACGAGAGCATCAATCCCTTTTTTCAAATGTGTGAAGAAAAGAAAATTAGACATAGTTTTCTTTGCCACATAGTTGGCTAGTGCCAAATAAAGTTTGTAGCCCTCCTTCACTCTTGTTTTTTTTTTTGATAGAGAGTCCAGGGAGTGAACTTCTGCAGAGCTGGTTGTTGATCCTGGAGTCTAGCAGACTGATGTTGAGGTTGGCATTAAAACCCTACACTTGGCTCTCCCTCTAGTTATATCAGTGTGTGTAGGTGTGGTTACAGGTTCTATGTAGTCAGGTTGGCGGTGATGATGGATCTTTGAAGGAGGCAGAGCACTTAGGAAAACAGGTTGCTGTCCACACTGTGGTGTTCTATGCACCATGTTGGACTGCGGTTGGTACATTCCTTTCATCTGTGGCGTTATTATTTATGTTCTCTAAATGAATTTATGTTGTGGATAGAGTGACTTTAGGTGATTTTATGGTCTTTAAAATGTTGGAGTTGAAACAAAACAAGATTTCAGTCTCTTTCAAGATAAAAGGCAGCAGAACAGAAGTCACCACAAGAGTACAAATAATTGAAATGATAAAACTCTAAATAAATCTATGTATTTATCCTAATTTATTGTTTATTGTTTTGAATGATGCTCACTTTTCATGAGCTCAAATAAAAAAAAAGTGCCAGGTTTTCAGCTTTGTGCATTTTTCATCCAATCCAAGAGGGTTTTAGTTATTTTTTTTTTTTAGTTTAATTAGCTAAAGAAGTGGGAAGTAGTGGGAAGTGGGTGTATTATTAACACATAAAGGTACACTTCACTTTTCAGTTTATCACAAACATTCAACATCAACACAACTGGTGATATGGATTTAACTATACAGAAAGGGAATAAGAAAAACTGTAGACTGAAAAGGAACTAGTAGTAACTAAAGCTGTCAAACAAATGCAGACATATTCTGTATCTTCTCGTGGAGGACACACACACACGTCAAGACACTGAAAAGTCCACAGACGTCTGCACAGAGCCTACATGTACACCCTCTAATGCAAAAATTCATGTCATGCTGACCCTCACAAACACATAATTTCATTTTTAAGCTGTATAAAACTTAAATACTCAAGTAAAGTACAAGTCCCACAACTTTGCACTTCAGTGCAGTAGTTGAATAAGTTGTACATTCCTCCAACTACAAAACAATCAAGCAACCAACACCTACCAAAACAGATGGAAGATGGAAAAAAAAAGCTAGAAAGATGTGTTTCCATCACTTCTGAGGACATTACATAGACTTCCATTCATTTCCTGGAGGCTTAACCACCACCTAACCATAACAATAAACATTACTTGCCTAATCCTAACCCTTACCTTAACCTAACCCTAACCTCAAACTAACCTTAAAGCAACTCTAATATTTAATGTTGTGGGGACTGTTTTGTCCCCGTAAGTAAGGTGGGTCTTCACAATATGACTGTGTAATATATTTTTGTCCCCACAACTACAGGAATACATGTATACACACACACACACATACACACACACACACACACACACAGTGCTCTCAGCTGACAGTCTTGGCTCTGTCATAGGCCACAGGTGGCTCATGTTATTTTCCTTCATTCAACATTCAGTGGCATTGTGAGTCATGGCCTATCTAAGCCATGTCAAACCCAGTATCAGGAAACCAAGCAAACAGCTCAATAGTAAACGGGGATTTACTGGGTAATAATAGCAAACCATATGTTCCTGTTTCCCATCCATCATGGCTGACACCGAAACACTGGCAGAGCCTCCTCTTTTCTCTTTCCATTCTCTTTCTCCTTCTCCTTCTCACACACACACTTTTCAATGCAGGGCACCTTACATGTGCACTTGTGTGTGTGCTACTCTGAACTGTCAAGCTAGTATGAACGCATACTGTACATGAGCAGCTTGTGTGAACTCGACAGATGTTGTTTGCTTTGGGAAATGTAGGGTTTCCATTCACACCTTCACCGTATCCCAGGCCTGAGACTATGTGTGCATGTGTTTCCACAAACTGACAGGTGGTGGAAAGCCATGCAGCGTTGCCGGAGGGACACACACAAAAACATAGCGTTGAGGTTGTCTGTGCACGCACACACACACAGCTGTACAGTCACCTTGGTTACAGCACAGGTACGAATGGAAACCCCACACACCAACACATCACATGGAGCATCTCCATTGAAAAGGCAGAGAATGTGGCTTCGGTCACTAACAAGCCTTCACTAGTCAACATATGGGATAGCAGTGAAGTGTTTTTAACCCATTACAGTAAGTTCTAACTGAGGGATTTCAGCTGATGGACACACCTTCTAGAGGTCATAATGGAGATCCTCAGCTCTGAAGCACAGAAACAGCTAAAGCTAAAGCAATTCCTCCAAATTAAAGGACAAAGTATCATTTGTGGTGACACATAGAAGGGTTTTCTGCCTTTATCAACAGGACCACATTACATGTCTGTGCCTTCCAGTACTGTTAGAAATCACTTTTGATGCAAGTACTCCATTTACGTTTGGTTAGATTTAGGGAAGGATCATGGTTTGGGATAATATCATTAAGGTTAGGGCAGCTTCGTTGTCAAAGTTAGGGAATTGTCATGCTTTAAAGCACACATTTACAGTTGAAAAGATAGTGGAGACAAACAGCAATGAAAAGAAAGCAAGCAAGTCAGGTGATGTTGTTAATATGGGGTACATTAACAACGTCACCTGACTTCTTTCTTTGTTTTTTTCATAATTACAATCCACTGCCCACTGCTTGCACATCTTACACAACAGATATTCTCTCATTTTAACTTTTGCAGCTGTTTGCACCACCTTCGTGCCAGCTCACATTTCAGCAGCTCTTCACCTCCCATTATCTATCTATCACCACTTGTCTTTTTGGGCAAGAGGCGGAGTACACCTTGGACATGTCACCGGTTCATTAGTGGGCTGACATATTGAGAGAAACAACCATTCATATACACATTCACATCAATGGGCAGAGTCACCAAGTAGCAATAACCTGCATGTTTTTGTTCTGTGGGAGGAAGCCAGAGGGAACTCATGAAAACACAGGAAGGACATGTAAACGGCAGTCAGTGGGTCTGAAGTGCCAGTGCTAACCGCTGCACGACTGTGAGTGTGTTCATGCATGCTTCAAGTCTATTTTTTTTTTCCAATTATACAAGCACAAACATAAAATTGATGCCAAAAATAAATTGCTGTTTGTCCACAGCCCTGCCCACATATATTGATCTAATATGTGGGATGAGCAGCCGGTTAACCTAATGTGTATGTTTTTGGGATTGTGGAAGGAAGCTGGAGTACCCGGAGAAAACCCATGCAGACACAGGGAAAACATGCAAGGACCCAGACTGGGATTTGAACCTGGAACCCTCTTGCTGTGAGGCGACAGTGCTGACCACTGCACCTCTTAGGAGACATGAACATTCCAACTAAAAATAAGTTCCACAAAACATTATTTTCTTCATTTCAAAGAGCTACAGCTACATATAATTCAAAGCCTGTAACTGGCTTTATATATGAATTTAATTGAGCCCAACACACAGTCCATACGCACACACAAACTCATGCATACATCTGTAAAGCTGTGTAATAACAGAAATGAAACATCTGATTCGAGGAGACAGCGACAGGCCTAATGAAAAACAACAACACTGAATTTATCATGGTGTCTAACTACATCTGCCATGACAATGAAGCTTTATGCTGAAGCTGTGAGCCGGTTGGCCAGTCAGTGACGGATGGAGCCTCTGGCCTCCGGGTTTGCACTGTAGGTCTTCCTGCAGACAAGGGACTCTCTCTTCAACAGACGCTTCATTCTTCCCGACTGCTGGTCAGCGAGCAGCTGCTGTGGGAAGATGCGAGCTCACATACGGTTTCTAGCAATTTTAGTACAAAGTACAAAATATTGACAGGTAAATATAGTACACCACCTAACATACAAAACACCAACCAAAGATTGCAACAGAACTGAATTTAAAACTAAAAAACAAATAACCAGAGCTGGTAAGGGCTGAGTGGTGGTAGTGGTGGTACAGCATCAGCAGAGGGGAATTCCTATTCAAAGTCATTTTAAAACTCTTGCCAAACCCTAAAAATGCTGTGGTAGAACAATGAGATGGGTGTTGCAAGCTTAGATGAGCATGTCCTCCTCCATCCAACCTTAAAGCGATGGTGGACTGGTAGCTTTCCATTTGAAAAGAATTCTTCTTCTTTTTTAAGGTCTCCGTGTGTGAGTTTAGTTTCTCTTCTCTTCCTGTTTCTGCTTAATTTTCTCTTTCCTCTTGTTCACTTTCAGCTGTAGCCGCGTTAAGTCAGTGCTGATGAAAACCCATCATTTGATATTCCTGCTTCATAATGAAAAACCTTTAAATAATAAAATAGCAGGGTACCTTTAATGTGTCAGAATCAGAAATTAAATGAGTTTAACACCGAAATAGCAAAGTTTTGAGAGCAGCAATTCTTCAAGGCTGCAATGAAAGAGAGAGAGAGAGAGAGAGAGAACAAGCAGAAACCCAGTCACATAGATAGATAGATAGATAGATAGATACTTTATTGATCCCGAGGGAAATTCAAGACATGTTAGAGGAAGGGCTGCTAATTTCATTAACAAATTTCGTTGACAAATTCATGGTTTTCGTCAATGACCTTTTTTTTTCCACACAAAAAACCTGGAAGTAAATAAAAACTAAGGCACGAGAGCAACCATTAACCGCAACCGTTACCATTTTATAGCCGCTCTTTTTCTAGTCGCACACTGTTTTCTACAACAAATGAAATATGGTAATGGGACCCACCAACCTGAAAGCAAGTGTGAACTATCATGATACTATCATAACTATCATGATATCACCAACTCGTTGGTGAACTGCTGTCCTGAGGCCTTGAGTCTGGCGTTATGGCAGTAGTCATCTTGGTTTTTCAGAGCCAGAAGTGACCAGTTAAATAAGTAAAAGTCCAAACATTGGACATTGGAGAATATACAGATCTATCTATCTATCTATCTATCTATCTATCTATCTATCTATCTATCTATCTATCCCAGATGACCTCAGTACATCTGTATGAATGAATAAATGATTCATTCTCCTCCTCTCTGCAGCCAACAGGCCCTCTCTCTCTCTCACCGGCCCCTCACTAGTCATGCCTGTCAACAGCATGATGTAGCCACATGGGGCCAAAGTGCTGACTCCATCTCCTGACATCCTCCTCACTCAGGACCTTTGACCCATTGCAAAAAGGGATGTCTCCCTGGACAGAGATTTCCCTGCTGTTTGACGGCTGTGCAGCACAAAAAGCCGCCTGGCCCTGTTGACATGGGCATTAAGAGGGACAATGAGGGGACAGGCTGGGAGGCCCCCTGGAAATCTACACTTCCTGTCACTGCATGAATATACTGTCAAATAAACATATCTGCTTTACCTGAATGTTTGCCTTCTTACGCTGAAAATTAGATTATTGTATAAGTAGACGGGATTGGTATAGAGGAAAGATTTTTTCATGGCTTTCTCGGTTGATACTTTGTAGTTTATTGGGTATATTATACAGCAAAGGTATAATATATGTGTTGCAGGTTGCATGAATACAGGGCCCAAGTTCTGTTTCCAGACCATTCAAGCACACCTCATGGCCTACAGCAGATGGACTTGGTTCAGTTGCCATGGATGTTTAAGGATGGTTTGGGGTTTAAATGTGAATGCTGTTATCATGAGACCCAAGTTTCATACTTGCGTCTGTGTGCTTCCATACATAGAACGGTTCATCCAAAAAATGAAAATTCGGCCATTATCTACACTCACCGACAGAGTCAGGCGCAGTTTCTTAATCCACAAAACATTTGTGGAACACACAGCCAAACAGCATCGCAGCCTTCTGCTAAGCAGCAGGAGAACAAAATAATAATAAAAACAACATAAAATGGCAATCCATGCAACTTACGATGTGTAATCAAACTCTCCAGAAGCCCCTTGGATCCCAAGTTGATTCGAAGACATTATTTATACTGCATGTAAGAGCGTCCGTGCTTGTGCACCCGCTTCAGACAGGCGTGTGGGCTAACGCATTTGGTTCAGTGGCTACAATTAAGATGTTATAATAAAAGATACTAAGCAGACCTTGATACAAGCTTTTCTTTTCTTTTATACTCAAACTACTAGTAAAAAACAAAAAAATAAAATAACTTACCATATATGATACTGATCACTGACCACAGGTTATGGTTGAACCACCTTTATATTCTTCACAGACAGACCAATTAGATTTAATAAAACTCTCATTACAGTTATGTTTTGAAGCAGCGAAGGTGTAATTTTTTTCCATTGCTTTATTGACTGCAAACATTTAGTAATTGTATTTTTACATTTTAAATGTTTATGAGGGCGGCACGGTGGTGCAGTGGTTAACACTGCCACCTCATAGCAAGAGGGTTCCAGGTTCAAATCCCAGTCTGGGCCCTTCTATGTGGAGTTTGCATGTTCTCCCTGTGTCTCCCTGTGGTTTTCTCCAGGTACTCCGGCTTCCTCCCACAATCCCAAAAACATGCACATTAGGTTAATTGGCTACTCTACATTGCCCCTAGGTGTGAGTGTGAGAGTGTGTGGTTGTCTGTCTTTGTGTGTTGGCGCTGTGATTGACTGGTGACCAGTCCAGGGTGAACCCCGCCTCTCGCCCGTAGTCAGCTGGGATAGGCTCCAGCTCCCCCGCGACCCTGACGGATAAGCGGTATAGAAAGTGGATGGATGGATGTTTATGAGCTAACTATTGATACATTATCTGCAACCTAGTGCAACTTTTTCTCTCTCTTGAACAGGTCCCAACTTTTGGTGTCAGGACATCCCCAGTGGACTGTAAATCTAACAGATCATGAGGTCAAATAAACATATTTCTGCACACAAATGAGGTATTTCACACTTCATTCAGAACAGTTTTTATACTTGAGAATTCTTGAGGCATCTAAAAATGAATAGAATAAAATGAAGAAGAATAAATCTTCAGCTGAACTGTTCACAACTTGGAGATAAACGCAGCCTGTAACGATGGCTCTAAATGTAGACGTTGTTTCGTTTTAAGCGAGTGACAAACCATAGAAAGTGCACTAAATGCTGCATGTCTCACATAACTGTATCAAATTAGAAGTATATGAGAGTAATATCTTTGTGACGTGGTTAAAGTCATGTAGTATATCTTCTCTTTTCTCTTGGCCTTATAACCCTGCTCTGTTTGTCTATTTGTTTTAGTGATTTCACTTTTGGCCTTGTGGGTGGTATCACGGGCCCGAGTGGACAGGCTGAGTGGGGGGCATTAGATGCCTGGAGATTGTGCTCTCTGTTCTTTGAAAGTTCTTTCACTCCTTGTGTATTTGAACAAAATAAAATCATACTACAATCACAACAGCTAACTTATCCACTAAACTGCCTCCATCCCATTGGAGGTCAAAATCAAAAACTTGTGATGTCTATTTGATATCATCTAAAGGTTGATATCATCTAAAGGGTAGTGGGGGCACAAGTTACTCCCTAGGATTAAAACTATATTGGATGACGAGTCACCTGTCACCTGTTTTGTTAATACTGTTTTTAAACTATTGTTTTCTGCTATTGTCACCGTTAACCGGTCTCGTTCTTCGTTCTGCGCATGTCCTGTGCGCTCCCTACACAACTCCAGGGGCTGTGGACTGTGAGAGAGGGAGGGAGGGAGGGAGGGAGAGAGAGAGAGAGAGAGAGAGTGAGAGAGTGTTAACTGGGGATCCATGGAGCAACTCACAACACCAGTATTTTCTATGTCTTCTTGTCCACGATGCACTTTAGGATTTCAATAAGATGCGTGTGTGTTTCCAGATAATCAGTTTCCTCCTTGCCGTAAACTTTTACTGCCAGCCGCTCCAAGCTCAGGGTAAGTCTGACCGTGTCTGTGATTTCAACTTCAGAAGTGAACGTCTGTATGTCCATATTGCCGTTAGTATATGCTTTCATGCACTGGCAGACTTGCTGAAAAATATCAGAACAGTGTATCGCTCAAGCTTAAAGCTACTGCTCGTTTGTATGCTTTAGGTCGAGATTAACTTGTTGATTCGGTGACAGTTGGTATCCTACTGCCCCGAAAGATTTCGCTCTTACGCGGTGAGAACATCACCCCAAACTCCCTTTATAAACCCTACAATGTGACATTCATTTGCTTATTAGTGAACTTGAACAAATCGCAGACTAGTCATTAAAATGTATCCTGAATACTAAAAGCCCTGTGGTAAATTCGGGCATCGAAATGTCCGGCAGCCATCACGTTTTGCAACATAATCTATACATTTAAAGTAGTTACCAGCGCTAGCTGCCGCCCACCACGGAGTCTAATTGTGAAATGACTGTGGGAATAACGGGAAAGAAACAATTGTAAAAGTTAAAATTTGATCATTCTGAGGGTATTTGCTGAGCGCCGAATTAAAAAGTGCACCCTTTAAATTCACGAACGGTTTTTAATGGTGAATTTTAGGTTTGTATATTTGCCGTCAACTGCAGCAATATCTGGAGTTAATCCATTATTGGAATGAAAGTTAGCATGACCCTCTATCTGTGTCGGAGAACGCGACGTACGGTGTTAGCATCCTGTGTAGCGTTTTCTCAGAACAACAAAATATTTTAAATGAGGCTTTTAAGTTTCAGGAACGACAGTCGCGTAGTTAAAACAAATTCCCCCTCTAGAATCCCTTCTTCTAATGTATGACCGCTGGTAAGGTTTAATAGTTTCGAAACTTCATTTGTTCGGTTCCCCGTGTGACAAGTAGCCGGTTATAGGAAGGAACTAGTGGTAGACATAGCGGATCGGGGGAAAAGTGAGAAGTGACTAAAACCGCCATGGCAAACGTCATGAACTATTTAGAACTTTTACTTCTTCTCGATTATTGTAAATAAGCTATGATTAATTTAAGATCTTCTCTCAATCATTAGGACCGATTTTGCAATTCGGCATCCATCCCATATCCTCAAATCAGGTTGAATTCCAAAAATACGTCATAGTTTTTTCTAATATTATGGCAAGCTTCGACCACAGTCATTTTAATTCTCGACAGGTATTGATAGATGGATTAAAGTATCTCAGCTGCACGTTGCGTGTGTGTGGCTCGGGATTTATTCCTAAATTAAATTTCACTAGCTAGTTTACGGTAAGGAAACTTGGAAATAAACCCGTCTGGTTTTAATGGAGTCTGGCTTTTAAAAGAGAGAGCAGCCTGTAAACAAAATGTGTCGGAATGAATGCTGTATTATGTTTTCAAGGTGCTAATTAATTCACTTGGATTTATTAAGGCAGTTCGGCAAACACACAGGTGTGTGTGTGGGTGTTGTATGACAACTGGCCTTTAAATTGCTATCACTTGTTAATTGGCTGAGTCAACATGGAGCTGCCACTTTGTACTTTGGTGCTATGTTTTTGAGCCATTTGTGAAGGCGTCATCTCTACAGACTTTCAGCTGTTGTCACTCTATAATATCATTTTGGCCAATGTGTAGCCTAGCCTCCTTTAGCCATACATTTATGGGGCTCCATGGGTTGGGTTATAAATTGGTCTATCATGCTGGTGGGTAGGTCTTTGATGTTCAGTCCACATGGGTGCAGGATGTGGATTTGCTCTGGCTAAATATCAGTGTTTTTTTTTCTCTCACACATCTGCCAAGAACATGAAAGAAGCACAGCTCTTAGATCCTCATTTGGGGTGCACATTGTCTGTCAAAGTCTCGTGACAGTCATAAAGGTCTCTGAAAATCTGAAAAGGTGTGATAAATGGCACCATGTGAGAAAGCGATCAGATGGGTTTGGCCTTTGGAAGATAATGGCTACATCTCCAACTTCTTTCCTCCGCTTACTTTGTGTAGAAATTCCATACATTTTTTTTCCCCTGTCGAGTTGTGCTAAACTTTTCTCCATTTCTTTCATGTTGCGATTTGGTTGTGGAGGCTAGCCGTGAGAGAATGCATCTGGAACCAATTTGACTCCTCAAAGCAGAGGGGGTAGAGGAGGGGAAGGAGGGAAGTGAACGGCAGCCCTTTTCTTTCCATGTCCACTGTGAGCAGACATGGGCCTGAGTCCCGCAAACCTAATTATAGTTTTGTGAACGCAAGATTAAAGTGCAGCATGCACAGCTGAATTGCTTGGCTATCCCATGGTATAGTGATTGTTGAATTGACTATGAAATACAACAAGCAGTCCTGCGCTTGTGTTTTGTTAAGAAATAGAAATACACCGAGCGAAATTATAAAAAGAGTTAGGGTCAGCTGATAATTTCTCTTTCTGACCAGATGTGTTTGATGTAGAATAGGAATGTTTCAGAACATTCTCGACTTTTGCTTTGATGGATGCTGCTCCCTCGACTGCGTTCCCTGGAGACTCTGAGTTCAAAGCAATGCTGCTATCGAAAGCAGCATCAGCAGTCTTGTCATAGTTGAGGTTTACGTGCTAGTAAACAGCACACACACATTAGCAGAGCAGCAAGACGACTCTCAGAGTGCAGGTTTAGCTGCAGATACGTTGTGTTTGACGCTTCATATCCGTGTGGTGATACTGATCGCTGATACTTGAACGTATACTGCGTGCACCTGCTACTGTTTTGTAACCAGTTTAATAAAAGTCCAGTTAGCTGTTGGACATCTGAGTACCACATCAGAACTACACATTTTTAGAGTATGTCAACTTTATGCTAGTTAGTTTTTTCTCTTTCTTACAGCATTCTGTCCAAACAAAAACATTGTGTTTTTCCCTCTGTCATGTATCTTTTCTAAAATGGCTCCAGAGTGTATCAATCTTAAAACTGCTCTGCTTGGCGTTTCAGTGTGTACTTTGTAAGCAGAGCTTTTGTGAAATGACGACATAAGCTGCTCAGTTAGGGTCGTGTATGACTGGCTGTGAAGTTAAAAAGGTTAGTCGTTATTTATTAGTATAGACAAAGAAATAGCAGAGTTGTTGTCATGGACCTGGATTTATGTTGATTTTTATCAGATGATGTTGCACTTGTTTGACTTGGAAGTGACTGCTGTTTTTCATATGTGTTTATCAGACCATTAAATAACTATTTCATACTGACAACAGAAACAGAAAAATATTGACTACGATGTCGTGAATTTGGCTGTATTAAAACACAGAAAAATTTCTTTAAAGAGTTAGTCAGTCATCTTCTTGTTCTTCTTTGTCTTTTCTGTTATAATTTCACAACAGTGTCTATGGACCATATGATAGACTAGCTGAAGCTAGCCTCTTACCTAACAACTGCCTAAAGTCGCTAACTAACCTACTGCATGCTATAAACACAGAACTAACTATAAAATGAACAACAAAGTATCTATGCTAACATTACGATGAAACAAGTCACATTTTAAATCCACGTCATTCGGCATAGTGCAGAGGAGGAGCGAGGGGTGGGGTTGGGTGGTGGTGGGAGTGCGGGGTGGGGCGCATGGCGTGGTTGGTGCCTCCAGCTCAGCTGCTCAGTTGTAATAGCCGGGTTTCAACCTGTAGAGGGCAGTTGCTATGCATATTTATAATACAAAACAGAAAATTCAAATACTTTCCACTAAAATGTCAAGATTTGGACCTGAATCAATGAGTGACGTTACTTAATACCTATTTAGATTGATTTGAAAAAAGGGGTTTAGTTACTGTTTAACGAAATAAGCTCCATAATCTTTTTCCATTTTCAAGAATTCCAGCGTGTGTTTGTGTTTCTGTTTGTAGAAATGACTGAATGGGAGCCATTTGGATGAGATGTTTGATGTTTTAGATATGTAGTTATTGTGTGAGTGCGAGCAAGTATGTGCTGGTGTGCATGTTGTAGCTGTGTGTGCCCAGACTGCTCTGCTTACTGCAGAAGAGAGGATGCATGTCGCTCTAAGAGCAGAGAGCCAGTTTACCTGCAAATACAAGACAGAAGTCACTTGTCAGCTAACAGAGATGCACCTTAAACACCTGACTGAATGTAGTGGAAACGTAGAGTAGTTTTTCTGTTGGCAAATACCTCCTCTTCCTTCCCCCTCCCCTTCCTTCCCCCTCCTTTGGTTTTCTCCCCCCATTCCTCACTCTCTGTGGCCATATGTGCTTCATTATGTCATTTCCCATTACTCACACAGGCAACAGTAGGTCGGGTCTGCATCCTCCTTTGATTCTGCTAATTGAATATGAAATGAGGGGGAAAGACACACTCCACCATCTAGAGATGTGTGTGTGTGAGACATCTGCTCTGTCTATGACAGGGCTCAGGTGTTACAGTTTAGTGGATGTATGGCTGGTGTGTGTGTATGTTAACTGGTACACACCTGGTCAGCATGTGGCTGGACTGGTCACTCCAGCTCTTTACATAACCATATACACACGCACAAACATTTCTCAGTCACTGAAAGCCATAAAATAATGTACACTATTTTGTTTCTCATGTTTGTTTCCCTAGCAGAGACTTAACATCATTTTTAAACCCAAGGTACTGTGTTACACTTGAGTACAACTACAGGCCAACCAGAGGGATGGGAAATGCTTTATGCTTTAAAGTCGATTGCTTGGACCCGCTTTAAGTAAAGGCAATAGAAAACACACTTGACATGAAGACAACAATTAGTACTATGTTGTCCTTCGAGCTCACATCTCAAATACTCATACCAGTCCATCCATCATTAAACAATAAACCTCGATCATATGTGCAGCAGTCTGTTGAAATGACAGCTGTAAAGACATGATTTAAGGCCTAAACTCGTTTTCGTGACGATTAGAATCAGCTGAGCTGTGGCTCTGCACAGTCCTTGATGGAAGTGTCTTGTAATGTGCTTTTCACCCTCTCATCTGTCAACACTGAGTGACTGATGAAGCGGTAGCAAACTGATCTGACATCCAGCAGCGTTAAAGGTTGGAACAGGTAGTACAACGCGTGAACGTACCCTGTCTAAAGTTTTTGATAACTGTACTGCGATTCTGTTGAGAGATTCCCAACTTTCCCTCTCACTCAAGTCATGTAAAAGTCCAAAACAGGAGGGTATTTAAACAGAGCAGGACTGCTTTAAGTCTATGCCCCAGATGTCAGTCCGAGGCAATCTGGCACATGATGTCAGTTCTGCATCAGGAACAAGTAAAAGTTCCATTCATCAGTGTGTCCCACTCAACACTGTCACAAAGGCTGTTTGAAGTGCCTTCAGTGAGGATGTGAAGATTTTCAGTCTCACATTCACATTCACCAGATGTTACCAAATACCAAATGTGGACTCAGTGTGAATCACTATGAATACTTATATCTTAATATTCTGAGATAGGGATTACTAATTACAGAGTTTACTGATTTTATGGAACGCCCTGAATTCCTCTCATTGTGAAGATGACATACTTGTAATTTACCAGCTTATCTTCTTATATGATAAATGGCAATTCATAGGAAAAACGCTGTCTGTTTAATGTTCCTTATGGCATTTCTCAATTAATCAGTGCACAGGAAGTGACCTTTGACCTCCGTCCATTAAATTCTCCCCCCGCCGAGTTTGCAGTGGCTGTGAGGAATTCAGGAAGGAGAATGGCTGCACTGGGCTTCTCTGCCCTGCGCGTATGGCTTTGTGTGTCCTACGCACAAACGTGACACTGATGTTCATTCTGTTCAACAGAACCGACTGTGGGCTGTTTTATTTACCACCACTGCTGAAAGTTTAAGGATGAAATCTATCACATAGTCCTTTCAGATATTTTGTCATCTGTATGGTGATGGTATGGTGAGACATTTTTTATGTTTTTATTCATTTGATTCCTTAACTTGCAGAGACCAAGACTGGACTGGCCTGCCATTTTTATACCCTGTCACCTCTAAATATGCATGAAGTGGACTTTGCAGACTACACTAATGTCTTATATTTCACCTGAAGCCCATTAAGTAACCACTAGTACCTGTTGAGTTGTTTTTCAGGCAAAACACACTTTTATTTAAGAATCTGCAACCTGATATTAAATTATTGCCAAAAGAAATCTTTTTATCACTTAATGTTATGCTTTAGTGGCCCATATTCCAGCTTTAGAGAACAAATTTGCAATCATTTAGATACTGCAAACCATATGAGAAACCTGGGTTAAAGGCCCCTGGGCGTCTGAGGCCCATGCAGGGAGAGCTGGCCACTTTTCCCGGTCGTTAATCCAGCCTTGACAAAAACTGAAAAATTTGTGAAAGCAGCACCGTCCTTAACAGAGAAAATAATGTTGGCAACTCTGCTGTTGGCATGTTGCACGACTTTAAAGCAGATGTGATGGGGTTTTTTTTTTGTGTGTGTGTGTTTCAAGAATTTCCCTCCAGGGATTAATAAAGGAATTCTGATCTGATCTGATCTGATCTGTTGGATCAGCCCAATTTCAGAAAGTCACAAGCCAGCGCTGTTGTTCAAAATCCTGTAGTGGAAGGAAGCTAAACCGAAACCTGCCTGGAAGGAAGGAAAACAAACAAACAGAAAGAGCTTGAAACACTACGTAGTCTGGAAAAAGGCCCGGCAGTGGTGTAACATATAGGCAGTGTGGAGTAAGTGGGCAAAACCACAGTGGTGCTTTTACATGACCAACTGCTCAAATTCATGAACTGTACTGCAGTTAAGGGGAGAATGATATCGAAACTGAAAAGTCACAGTTCTTTAAAGAAGTTTTATTATGGTAAAGAACATTATTTGACACATTTGCTGTGGTTGAGGCCTCTGTCCAGTCTGTGTTGGTTGAGAATTATTTCTTCTCGTTGATTAATATGCAGCACACTTCTGTACCATTCAGCCCATTGATACTTCAGCAAAAAAAGGTCATGTCATGAATTAATTGAACATAAACTTATTTTCATCTTAAAAAAATTTAGTCCTTTCTGAAGCCACCTCAAAAGCCCTAAAAGATAGCGCCAAGGCACTTCCTTATGTCCACTCCTTCCTTATACACACACACACACAACAGGAAACTGGCTGGCAGGAAACCCAGAGTAATGTTACATTTAAGTAGAAAGGGGGGTTGCACTGAAATTCCTCTCCTTATCATCCCAGCAGCTGGCTCTCAGTCATGAGCGGAGCGTGGCTGTTATTTCCAGAGTGTTTGTCGTAGCTGAGATGCTGTTTTAACCTGACCATTTGAAGTGGGGAAGCCCAGCGGTCTAGATGGCACTTCAGTGGAGGGAAAGCAAAACGGAAGAAAGTAGCTTTTGCTAATAGTCGGCGAGCTATGAGAAGTTGAAGCTGGTTACCGCACATTCAGAAGATCAAGTGGAAAATCTCCTCTGTTCTTATTTCTGTGTTTCTTTTTGACGTCGTTTGCTTACCGTCGCCCTGCTCCTGTTTCTTTCTTGTTCTGTCCTGGTGTAGCTGAATTATCCTCTTTTGTGACTTTAATTTGTAATATTTTGTTCACAGCGTTTCTGTAGGAAAGGAACGACATCACTTTTCCATATCAAAGTTAGCTTATACTTGATGAGGCATACTGCACCAGTCATTACAAGCTGTGTGTGCCCGAAATTAACTTTGACTGGTAGATAAAAGAATTTGCTGACCAAACGCATTATCTGTCAGTTCCCTGATACTATTTTTATTAGATTTCTATACAATTTGTAAAGTCTACCCAAATAGAAGTGAAAAGGGTGTTGCTAAGATTTATTAAAAATGCTGCAATGACACACTAATGTCATCTGTCAAATCAGAAAGCAGTTATACGTGTGGGGCTTTCAACAAAGGAAAATTAAAAAAAAATAAAAATCTATATTTTCTTGTTTAGAAGAACCCCCCTTGGCCATTTGAGTATAGTATATATATTGAATGCATCATGAAGTCTCTGTCAGCAACTCTGCTGGATTACAGCATTCACAAGGTGCACTTGAATGCATCATGAAGTCTCTGTGCCTTATGTCAAGCTCTGTTAATTTTGGACTTTGCTCTAATGTCTTGCATGTCTCTCTCTACAGTGATAAACTTGAGTAATGTTTATGCAGTAATGTTAATGTAGACTCACTGTGCCCATGGAGTCAGGGCAGACTTGGACATTATAATTTCACTGGAGTGGTGTTTGTGGTTTGTGTCCGTCTGATGAATCGAAATTTAATGTTCACTCTCTTTTTTGCTCTGGTTTGATCTCTACCAACTCCTGAGGTTCAACATCTGGATTTTCAGCTGTTAAATGCTCCACAGTGTTCAAAGGCTCTCTGTATGTATGCAAATGCTAAGTCCCTGATGTGCCCTCTTTAAGTCATGGAGGCAATGGTAAGATGCCAACTAGCTATTAGTGCTGTGGCACAACTGTCCGGGAGTTGACCTGTCTTGACAGCACCATGTTCTTAGCCTGAGGATGCTATTGTTTCTTTGACCATGTCTCATTTCCTGATAAGTGCCTGTAATTTATGATCCCATTTAATATTTAATAAGATATTGTGTGGTGACAGTGGCAAAGGAACAGGAAGACAGATGATTTTGCTGAACTGGGAATCAACAGGCAGGGAACACTAAGCGGCATCTGGAATGTTAATGAGGATCCTTTCAGTATTCAGTTTACGGAACCAATTAGGTTGTGGTTGACTGTAAATGTGTGGTGTAAATCAGAGCTGTCAAGTATCAGTTTTTTTTTTTTATTTGTAGCTAATGAGGTGACTCAGTTTAAATTGTGTGCAGCTTCTTCTGAGTTTAGCTGTTCCATTAAACTAACTCTGTAGTTATGGACTTTTTGTCAAACAGGAGTTACAGAGGAAGGTACCCGTAAGGAGAAAAGAAAAGGTATGGAAATGGGTCCATGTTCAGACATCACCAGAGGCAGATAGAATCACATTCAGGCTACTGAACTCAGATGAGACTCTCCACTGTTTTCTGGTTAATATGCAGTCTGCTGGTGTCTGTGTTATGAACCGCTAAACTTTCTACGCAGACACTGGATTGAAACTGCTCAAAAACGATTAACCGAGTGATGAGTCTCTTCCTATATTATCAATCTCTGACGTATCCTGCAAACAGGTCCTCTTTTATATTAACATTCTCAGAGCTACATTGAGAATTCCTGGCTTATCGAGTGCGTAACCACCTTCACGAGAACGCTTAGTGAAGACAGATGAAGAAAAGACTGCTGGGTATGTTGGCCTTGCTTTGTATTGCAAGTGTGCAGTATTTGTGGCTAGCAGTTGTTTAACAAATGAATGACAGTGGCCATATATTTTTATTTAACAGCTGTATACCAGTGGATGGATGTACTTACCATATTTGGTCACTTGAGCAGTAAAACATCTGTTGAGTTGCAAGCAGGTGTACAGGAAACTACTGGAATTCCATGATATCAGAATGATGAACGTGTACTCACCGAAAGTCCAATCCAGCATTTTAGCATCTGACGCATTTCTGATACTGACATTAGTATTGCAACAACCCTAATTAGCATTCAAAGACAACTATGTAGCTGATTTTCATGGTTGTTTGAGTTATTTAAGATAAGACTTTGGAATTTGGTTGTTACAGCAGCTAGCAGGACAAGACAGTGCAAAAGTACAGAAAATATGTATAAAAAGATATAAAAGATTCTAAAAGAAACAAAAACTAAAAATAAAGCAATAGGTTATATTTACAGTACAAAAAATATACATTTGTGTAGAAGGGATTTAACAAACCACTCATTACATTCTAAGACATTTGACTTTTAGATGAAAACTTGAAAACTGAGAAGAACTGTGGAAAAGCAGAAATAAAAAAATGCATGATTTTGTTTTGTCATAAGTTTGTAATTTTTTTATCCAGTTCATGTTTAATAGCTGTGTAGACCACCGAACAGAACTGAAGTTTATTGTGAATATCTGCAATTTGAACCATTAATGGAACACTGGGCATACAAAGCGCTATTACTATCATTATTGTTAGATAGATAGATAGATACTTCATTGACCTTGAAGGAAATTTAAAGCATCCAGTAGCTATGTATACAGCCAGAACACCAATGCAAACCAAACCACACCTAACAAATATTTTACATCAGGTAAAAGAGGTCTAAAATTTAAAGAATCATATATCAAATATACAAAGTCGGGGAAATAAATCACACCGAGGCTCTATGTGTACCTCCATTTTGCAGACTTCTCCGTGCAGCCACTACACTTCATGGGAACCAACCGAGCATGCACTGGAAAACCAAATTGCATGTTGAATTTGGGAGTATAATCCATGCCTTGGTGTCACATGGTTTGTGATGTTTTTGGATTCATAACATCTCTTCACAAATAGCACTGAAGCGTTCAGACGTGTACGCAGACAATGGAGGGACTGATACTGATATTTGTGGTTCAAAGCCACAGACCCCATTTGACCATCAGGTGCTGAACAAAAAAATACTTCTAATGTGATTTTCTGCTGGGACTTTGAACATAGACACAAAAGACACAATTTACCCCCCAATGGTTTGAGTAACCTCCCACTGTGGGGCCACATGTTCCCCCTGGGGAGATCTCAGACCTCATGCCATCCCTTATCTCTGGGAATAAGGGATGTGTGTGTGTGTGTTTGTTTTCAAAGGACCTCAGGATTAGATTAGAGTTATTAGAAGTTTCAAGAGGCCAATTTATGCATGCAGTATGCAACATTGCTGGCTTCATCTGTCTGTTGAAGTGATGCCAGAGTCCTGATGCAGTCTTTAAATCAGTGTCATCATTTATTATATACCATGTTACACAGCCCTGGTAAATCCTGCTTTGAACAGAGAGTGTGTGTTAAAGTAGAGTGTGTTAGACTTCAAGCAGTACCCAAGCATACAGTAAAACTACAAAGAGAAAAAGATATGAACAAAATCAACAACATGACATTAGCCTTTTCACAGTATCTTGTAGTGATAGATTAATTATATTGTTTTTAAGAAGATGGAATTAAACATTAGTTTACTCTCATTTGCTCTCATGTAACTGTGAAGACGCAATTCACACTTCAGATGTGCTGAAAGTTTTTTGGAAATGTTACTAAGCCCGCTGTTGTAGCTAATTTCCCTGATGTTTAAATGGGAAGTACAAACTTAGACTTTAATCTTTAGGGTTAAATGTTGTTTTACATGCAGGAATCTATAAACACTGTCCTTGTGGACAATGCCGGTGACCAATACAACAATGCAGTGTTTACCTGGGTTATTGTTCAAAAGCTATTTGTGCTCCTCAGACCAGCAGCAACTGTTACACACTTACAATATAGGTATATTATAAGCGAGCCAACATAGCCAATAAAGCCCAGAAGATGACACCTGCTTGAACAGTGTGGTGTTCTACATTCTCTTAGCTTTAGAAATGGCTTCTGTATGTACTTTAATAGAATAATAATGATAATAATGATAAGTTCAGTAACAGATCCAACAGAACAGATAGAAATGAGGCCAAAACAGACTTTGAAATTCCTGCAGTCCTTACTGGTAAGTGAAGCCCTGTGCTCTCAGTGACTGAATGTAACAATGTAGCTGAGAGGGTGCTCTTGTTCCTGTTGTGTGTACGCTGAGGCAGAATGGGGCCAGTGCTCATTAGCAGCTAGCCAGGGGCCTCATACTGTACATGACTGAATGGCCTCCATCAGCCCTCCCCGTCCCTCAAATTATTATGTCACCTGCCATTGTTCGCAAAAGCTGTTCCTGTGTTTGTGTATGTGAGTGTGTGTGTGAGAGAGAGAAGGAGAAAGACAGGGACTGTTCATTTGTTCCCAGTTCATTCAGAGCACAAGGTGCACTGACAGATTAACAAAATCAGCAAAATAAGGACAGCCGAACTTGACTGTTAGAAAGTGTGTCACTAGAGATGACAATGCCAGTCTGTTGGACCACTTTGATCCCGAGTGAAATATCTTAACAGCTGTTGCATGGCTTGACATGACATTTGGTACTGTCATTCATGGAGCTGAGAGGATGAATCCTACTAACTTAGGTGGTCCCTGACTTCTCCAGTACCATCGTCAGGACCAAGTTTTCTCTTATCCTATAAAATATCTCAGCACCTGCCAACTGGATGGACACAGCATTATGTTTGCACATACTGCTGGTGATCTCTGACTTTTAATCATATGTAGTATGATAGTACTACAGTACTACAGTACTAGTATCAGTGTGTTGTATGGAATTTAGGTGCCATCCTCCACAACAAGTAATAGACAAATATGAACGATGAATCTTACAATAAAATGTGTAAGAATCTAGCAAATAGATTAAATACAATAGAATTATGTAAAAATAGAGTAAAAATTAGTGATTATTTTTAATGTTTTGTGTGCGTTTTAGGAAAACTGAGAAAAACAAAATAATAGTGTAGCCAGTAGTGATTTTCAGAAAAAATGTAACAATATGACATCAGTATCATTTGTGCCATCTTGAAACATTTTGTCTAGTAAATTGAATTATGGACAATTGCCTGTAAAACTAATAACATTCCCATCAGCCTTGACTACTGTGTGTTTTTGTTGCAATTATGAATGTGAACATGCTAAATTTGCATGGTGAAAAGCCAGTGGTGGGCAGTAATGGCCCACCAGGATTTTTGCACTTTAGCTAGCTGGTCAATGGCCCTCACATTTACAAAGTTTCAGAAGTTTGATGTCACGTCTCTGAGCCTTGCTCATGCTGTTCTGAGTGATCATAATTGTACAAGTTCACTACACAAGAGGGAGTATTCCATAATGAGACGTCTTATGCATGCTAATCAGAGAACCAGGGTTACAGTAGTAACTAAAGTTTTACTCATTCTATTCATTCTGCACTCTCTCCAACTCTCTCTCTCTCTTTCTCTCTCTCTCTCTCTCTCTCTAACACAAACATACTGACAAATGTAGTCATGTGCACTTCTCCACATACATGAACATACTGATAAGCAGGTATTATGGTTTTCATCGGCCTATGTCAGGCCTGTCTTGTACGCTGACTTATGTTTCCTATTGCCTATTACTCCTATTCCTCCTATTACTTTTACACTTCAGTTTTACATTAGTGTAATAAACTATTTGGACCATGTTCTCATTTGAAAACACATCCTGACTTTAGAGATCTCTACCAGTACCTCCTCTCAACAGATGAAAAATTCACTTTTCATGTTTTAGGGAGCTGTGAGCTCTGTCACAATGCTAAATGCAATGCTAAAATCCCTGGACTACTTTATTTATTATGTTAATTTTAGAGTAGATGTTAATTTTTAGGGTGAATAAAAGACATAAAATCGTCCTCTGTCGCACTGACTGTATCTTTCCACCCCTTACTAGAAAAGTGAAGCTCAGTGTTACTGTGTTTAAGTAAGTGAATCTGACATATGAGGGGGTGGATGCTTTTGTTTTTCTATTTTTCTTTGTTTTTCTTTTTATTTATTTTTGACAGCAAACTGAGTCAAGTCACTTCCAGGGACCCAGAGCTGGGCTGTGGTTTAGATCCCTGTGTGTGTGTTTATTATCCTGTTCAGCTATGAGACACACACAGGTATTATTTACAGCATATGGGTGGTGTCACCTTGAAACTCTGTGTGTACATATGGATGAGTTTGACCTTCTTACACAGATATCGTACAGTAGTCCTGCAACAAAGACCCTTCTTTTTATTATTAACAAAACAACAGTGCGTGATTTTAAGCAAGCAAAAGCAGTGTGATGTGTAACATTAACGGTGTTTCACGTGATGTATAACACATGCATCAGCCAGCGCTTTAACATGACGTTAACAGTCCTTTGCTATTCCTGTCATGTGGTGCTTGATCTCATCCTCTCAAGGAGCACCTTGCATTGACGCAAAAATTTGCCGACATTTTTGGTTGCTGTTCTCCTTTGGGTCAGCTGCTGTCTGCTGCTTAGCTGTTTTTTAAATCTCTCCATCTCGTGGACGGCACACTTAACACGTCAACGTATCACGCTCCTGTCTCATTCTGCTGGCTAAAGGCTCAATCTTCTACACAGACTGCCAGCTCAGAGGTGGATCAACAATGACCCTCATTGGGTCTTTGCACTTTTTTCGAATCAGACTGTGTAAAAGGGGCTACTGTCAGTATGTATAAGATGACTTTGACTGTTTTCCCAATTTCTAGTTAAACTTTTAAAAAGATTCAGTGCTGTGATTGTGTCTTTTGGTTGGACAAACAGTCCACCGATCTGTTTAATGTATGACAATGTTCTAAAGGTAATGCCACAACTGACTTGGTGCATCTGTCTGCAGATCCCTCCTGTTGCCACCATGTTACTGAGTTTTCGCCTTGCAAAGAAGCCTGTGACCAGGTATAAACACACACACACACACACACACACACACACAATTAGAGACTCACACAGAAGCCCACTTTTCAGCCTGTTATAGTCGGTCTGTGAATAGAGTTTTTTGAAGGGGGAGTGGTGTAAAGTTTTTTGTCTCTTGGCTCTTTGAAGTATAGAATAAAAGTTCTGTCTCACCCTGTTTCAATTGGGAGCAGGTGATGCTCTCTCTCTCTCTCTCTCTCATTCAAGCCCACATGTCCTTCTTTCTGGCAAAGAGACACAACAGATGTAAAAGAAGCTTTTCGCTGCAAGCAGAGAGTTCAAGCCTTCCTCCTGCTTTTGAAGTGGTGGAACATTGAAGAGGGATGTTGTTTGGAACTCACTGTGCTCCTATTGGTTGACATCACCATTTTGCTAGCCAAGGAAAGAAAGAAAAATATAAAACAGAGAGCAAAAAGCCTTAAATAAGAAAATAATAATGAAAAAGATGAAGACGGACAAAATGTAGTGGAGAAATGGCACGGACAAGGAGAAGATGAGAGTGATAAAGATAAAAAAGATGGAGAGGGAAGTATAATGGCATTTTAAAAGTGTAATGGCCTCAAAATACCTTTCAGGGATTGTGTTTAAGGTCTTGAGTGTGTGGGTGGGTGTGCTTTTGGTGCAGGGGTGGAGGGGATGGGTGTCAGGCATACGCTGTAATCACCAGGACAATTTTAGCTCTAATGGAAGCTGCCTTGTGCCTGGTTACACCCAGAAAATGAGCGGGTTCATCAAAGGACCTATTTGTAGAACCGAAATGGCTCCAATAATCTGCTTTCTTTCAAATAAATGAATGAATGAGGATAAAGATCATAAGGTAGTTCCAAACTGGTTTGATACTGCTGGTAAGTTACATTCATATTAAAGTGGAATAAAAGTAAGTAAACTTTGAAGGTCCCAAATGTCAGCACCAGGCCAGTGAGGTATTGCTTAGAGATGTTATAGATGAAAGAGATGTTCTAATATATACTGATATGATTTGGGTTTAATGTGGTCATAGTGTTGTCAGCATCTTAACACTGTTTTATTTTGAAAGTGCAAACACACCATGTCAGCTGTAAGATCAGTTTCCTTCCTGCGAAAGATAGGAAGGAATGGACACTAAGGTTTTTTATCTGCTTCCTTCTAACTCCACATCAACAGAATATACAGTATATATGGTATATATATATGTGTGTGTATGTATTTTAACCAGTCTTCAAGTGACGTCATTTGAGGACATTTATCAGACTTCACAGCTGTGGAGACAGCAAAGGCCTTATCCAACTTCTTTTCCTCCATGACAACTAGAAACAACTTTGATATGAAAGGTCTACTTTCATACACTACATTCAAAGAAAGGGCAAAAAGTCTGCCATCATAGCCTCCTGCTGGCTGTACCTCATGCTTCCCTGATCTGTCTTTAACAATTCTGTGTCTTCTGATTGGATTTCTAGTCTCTAAATGTACTAATGGACAGCAGTTGTGCTGATGAAGCAGTGAGGTTTTGAAGGAGTGTCACACACTGTTGAACGAAGCATACTGAAGCCTTGGTCTGGTGAATTACGTTGCTGCATCGTTATCAGTGGTGGTGCCCCAAATTTGAAAATGACTCTTTTCAGCCATTTGTTCAAATTCCTAATCTATTAAGACAGTGTCGTCATCGATTACTGTGCCCTCTACCATATCACAACATTTTGATTCCCCCAACAACAATATCATCATCATTGTGCTTTTCTCTGTGGGATGGCTGTGTGTTGGCAAGAATCTGCTGTGTTACAGGGCAGCAGTTTCAGGAACAGCACTTTCCACTCATAACTTAATTGAAAAGAGAGCTTATTCTGATAACCAATTATCAGTTAACTCCACCTGCTCTGTCATTTGTCATTGTCATTTCACCTTAAACTGTCCACCGATGTTACACTAAAGCTGATGTGTGCTTTCCAAGTTTGCACATGGTTCACAACATAAATTTTAATCATCAGAGGGTGTATGTGTAGGCTCTTAAATGACGTTTGTGTTTTTCCATTTCTTTATGACCTTGTATTGTTGTCTCTCTGGCTGCTATACTACAGCAAGCTCCTGAATTGAATGCATTCTGTGAATGCGTGGGACAGGTTTTCTAAGCAAACTCCAGAAAAACAGCATGAATAGAACTACTACATGTTTGTGGTAGCTGTATTGCCAAATCTCTACCTGTGTACACATTTTTACCATTAGACAAACCCTGGTATAAATGAGTCAGTCAGGCCTTCGTGGCACATGGCTGTAAAATTCTTTTTTTTTTTTTTGGTAGATGTGAACTGCTTGATGAGCCCATCAGGAGGCGAAAGAGCCCATCAGTGTGCCAGCCGCTACCTTTCATTCAGTCTGAGAGAGTCTTACAAATAGCCTGCTTGTCTGGTTGGTTTTCAGAGCTGGTCTTTTGTTGCATCAGAGAGATTTCCTCTTTGATTATCTGCCAACAAATCGCCGTCGTTCCGTTTTGTGTTGCGTTTTTCTCTTGGTTTAGCAGGGATCTAAGGGCATTTTGGGAAAAAAAAAAAAAAAAAAGCGGATAAAGTTGTTGTTGCATTTCATTCCTCTGATTCAGTTACAAACGTATTATGAATGAACACTTCAATCTGGCGTGACAGAAATGTTCCCTGTTCCCTTAGTCAAAAAAACATTGATGGCGCAGCATAAAAAGTAATGGAATTATGAAAGTTTCTTATTCCTATTATTATTATTCTTTGTCTAACATTTGTCTGTGGAATAATCATAGGTTTTTAAGCTGTTGTTTCCGTAACGCTTGGAGTAATGTAGCACGTTGGCCTTTATTGCGTTGGTTTTTTTTTGTTGTTGTTGTTTTTTGCCCATATGTGTTTACATTTTGGCAAACTGGAACCATTGAAAGTATGTTGAATTAACCATTAGCAGTTCCTGCTTGTGCCCATGAATGTACGGACAACTATTAGTAAATTATTTTGACAGTGAACCAAACAAAAGCATGATGATTTCCAGGCAAGTTCTGGAGTTCAAAGGAGCGTTTTGTTTTCTTTTTTCTGATTTATGTATATTTACTCACAATGGAAGCTGAAGATAATGAAGTTCTTGGAAAGTGTAACTTATTGTGTGCGAGAGTGGGATATTTGACACAAATTCTGTCAATCTGCCACTAAGAGTTGTACAGTAACTTAACTGCCTCCATGAGATGTGTGTCTCAGCCACCGCTGCAGCGCCCTCTGCTGACCATGTTGATGAGTAACTAGTGCTACCAAACTAACTTTCCTTGTTTTCAAGGACACTGACATGCACCTGTAGCTTTTACCTTACTACAAACATATGGGTTACATCAGGCAATACATATAGGAATTATATAAGTAAAGGCATTCTGATTCTGATTCAGTACATTTTCTCCTAGACTACTTTTCAAGCTCACAATTGATTGTTGTTTTAATCCTTGTGTTTATTGTTAGTCTTACAGTTTTAAGATAAGATAAGATAATCCTTTATTAGTCCCACAATGAGGAATTTTACAAAAGCAGACAGGAGTGAAAAGACTAGATGAAAAAATCACTTCACATTCCTTGGAGGAGATAAAAATCATGGCATTGCAGGCCATCAAGCAAAGGTATTCTTTGCCTGTTCATTTTCACAGGCAGTATTTAGAATGACTGTAATGTCTAATAGCTGTGGAAAGCAGAGATGATCCACAAAAACATGTAGACCTCCCGGCAGTCTGAGGGTCTGAAGCTGTAAATCTCACTCACTTGGTTTCATGACTTCACACTTCAGCCAGAGACTGTTGGCAGTGGCTGCATTCTCCCAGGCTCCCGCCTTGTATGTTCACACAACACTCGGACGGGTTATGGCTAAGTATGTGTGGGGACACACGCCGCAAACTTGGAAGCCTTATTGGTGTCAAAGTGAGCATATCTCAGAAGTATTGGGAATGACTACATTATGTAATACTTTCACATGACCAGAACACATTCCTCTGTGTAGAAAAAAATACTGTACATGGCTAAAGGTGCAACATGTACATTTTACTGTCTCATGGATCAAAGTGAATACAGCATACTGCATCTAGTGATCTTTGCCAGTACCAGTGACTCAGTAATAGACTTTACAAGTGTGACGCCCATTGCAAATTGCAATTTCAAAGTGATATAAACTACGGTTTGTCTGGCTGGTGGAGGAATAGCAAGACAGTAATTCTGGATTTTTCACTCCGTCACGCCTACAGCAGTCACTACACATCTTATACTCACATCATATATGGTAATTTAATGCCACCAGTTGCTCAGAAATCATCCTTAAACTTGGATTTAGAATGTGCTGTAATAACTTTGTGTTTTACTCCTCCTTGCAGCTCGCTACTATAAAGAGTGAGTCTCGTCTAAAGCATCTCCTGCAGAGGTTACCCAGTTACTGTCCGGAGACGATGGTGAGTCCACTCCCTCTGTCACAACAACACCAGCTATTTGTACATGGTCACATTGGTTACCATTTCACAGGTTGTTATCAGCTGCTACGGCTGCTCTTGGCAAATATTAGCCAAGTGCTCACGAACATTCACAAGTAGCTAACATTAGATAACAGGAAAGTAAAAAGTGCTTTTTAGTGCAGTTTACTGTATTAATGCTAAAGCAAAATGAGCATGTGTGCAAGCCGTCGATCACTTGATATACAGTGTTTTGGCCCTCATGTCTTCTCCAAAAAAAATTCATGAGCTGAATTGTCAGTGTGTGGAACTTATGGGTTCTTTCACAGTTTCCAATGCACCCCAGCCGTCTGTAAATCTTTCTTAAGTAACTTTGTACCAGGCGTTTCCTGCTTGATGTTAATAGTTAGATTATACAGTTATATTGGACCCTTAAAAGGTATACTTTTTAAAAAAATTTTTTTACCACGGTATGTAGTAAAACTGATAAATCTGTAATAAGAAAACTGCATACTGCACACAGAGGACAAGGAGAATGGGGTGAATAGGGGCGCACTAGCAAATTTGCGCCCCGCATCCATGATAGTAAAGCATCAGGGTTTCATTCCACATGTCCATATATGCACAGATACTGTACTTTATTTATAACATTTCTGTTCAGACCTTCTCTGACTTGACTATAAGAAAACTGTGAGAAATGCGGTTTAGTCGGTTTAATGTAAAGATAATGAATTCTCAATCATGTCAGCTTTAAACACATGAAAGGAAAAAAAAGAACTTTTATCAGACACACGAATACCCAAAAGCTTACTGGGTAGACTAGAGGGCTTTCTGCTTTGGCTCATCTAAACTGCAGCATTATTCTTTCTGTCATGTTCTTGCCTTATTGGCCCCTGCTTCATCACAAATCATGTTTATGCCTCATGTAAAGACACTGTTACTCCTGGGCCTGCCTCATAAATGATTTTGACGTCTGCTGACGGGAACCTCTGTTCTCCAGCCAAGAGACACAGAGGGATGTGTTAACAGTGACGCGCGTTTGTACAAACGACTATCCTGCAAAGGATAAAAACATGAAAGGGGTCTCTTTTTTTTTTGCTGCTGCTGTTTCTGTCTGTGTCTCTGTCCCGTAGGCAGTGGAGACAGACAAGCTTGTTTGTGATGATTAATCCCACAACATTTCACCACAAACCCAATGGGCGTTTCGTAGAATTCATGTGTTTTCCTGTTTTTCAACACTGTTTTTGGTCGGCGGAATGTAATGTTTGTTCTGTGTGAAATTGGTGAACCGTCTCTCGTCTTCTTTAGCAGCTTTTCAACTTCTCTGTCGATTGTTTAGGATATTTTTTTAAGAGATTTCTTTTATTTATTTATTTTAAATATCAGCTAAAGAATTCTGAGATCGTGAGTCTGCTCCTAACTCTGGAACAGGTTTTCTCATCATCTTACATATACAGTAACTAAACTTGTTGAAGTGCTAATATGACATCTACTCTATAAAGCTCCATAAAGTCCACTACCTTATCTGAAAGCAGGAGCCAATGGGGCGTGTGTACCGTCCACAGCCATTGATGTGCACATGTAGAGGGTGCGTACTCTCTAACTTCTTTTTTTCATTCTTGTGTTGTGTAATAAATTAGACACGACTCATCTCTCGTTTGGCTCCGCTCGTTGTTTGTTAACGGGTGTCCAACGCTGGAGAAACAACAGAGAATGTCTCACAGACAGCTTGTCGTAATAGGCTCCACAGCTTAAAATACCAGAATACAAAAAGGAAATAAGTGACGAGCTGTTAGCATTTTCACCATCTGAGAGACGAACTCAAGCTAACAAAATCCCATACATGAAGTGAGCTCTATTCATCAACTACAGCAGCAAGAATAAAATAAAATCACAACCAAAGTCATGTAAGAGGGTTTCTCCCCCCAGTCTGCACAGCCCCCCACAGAGGGCATATTATCTCACAGCCCCATGGAAAGCTAAAACAATGGAAAATAACAACGGGAGAACGGCAAGTGAAATCACAGCAATTATTACACGGTTGCACTCACACTGGCGCTCTCATCTACAATGGAGTTTGTACTATGGACAAATGTACACCAAGCAGACTGGAAAGCCACTGACATAAAACGGGTCTCACAAAAAGCCAAGTACACAACATCAAGTATGTTTCTGACTTTATTTTGAAAGAAAACATTCGCGATAGTTAATCACCATTAACTGAGACAACATTTTTTAATCATGCTCGAATTGTTCCATGAATTACGTGTTATGTTTGTTAGTTTTTTGTTTTTTGTTTTTTTTTAATTTGCAGGTCAATAAAGTTGCAGTTTGAAGGACAGATTCTTTTTAATTCCCTTCCCAATTCCAATGCCCCTGAAACAGGGTCCCATGGCGGTCCAATGGAATATTGGCGAGTTTTGCTTTAAAAACAGACATGTGACCTTAACCTTTTCATTTCCTTTGTCTTCCAGAATGAGCTTTGGAGGTGCATCAATTCAACACTTCCAGGTAAGAGAAGAGCACTGACATTAAACCCTCTATGTGTAGCATTTTAAAGTTTCTGATTTTGGCTCCTTGTTGTTGTATTATCATAAAATACTCTCATTGATAATGTTTGCCTAAACAATGTATCAAATGATACAATAATATACTATATTAATACTTACTATAATAATGTAAGAAGTCTAACTTAGTTTTCTAAATCCTGTGAGGTATTTCTTGTCACGTGAAAAATGATTTAGATTGTTTTTAATTCTCGCGTTTATTCTAATATTAAAATCGCCATCATAAAGGAAAGAATCAAGGTCAAAAGGTCACAGCAGAACAGCTGTGCAGATGCACTTGAAAACTAGAAATCACAACATGACGCCTTGACTTTAGGACCGATATGAAACATGACATCCAGTCTAAGCTGGATCTGCCGCGTGTATGTGGTTGCATGAGAAGACGTGGTAGAGAGTAAAGTTGTTAAAGTTGTGAGGACAGCTGGCTCTGACCAGAGCAGACAGCAGGCAAGGAGATCAAAGGCCTAAATCACGCCGCCTGTGCTTGGAACAGATCTACCTGTCAGAAGCCTAATGGCCTCCAGATTGGGAGGTATTGTTATTCTTACCTTTTTGTACCCTCCGAACGCTGGCGTCCCGACAGCCTCGGGAGTCTGTAAAGATTGGACTTGTGAAGGAGCAAGCCTCCCTCAGATCCTCCCAGGCTCTGAGATATCATCGATTCTCTGATGTTCACTGCATTCCAGCGGCTTTCGGGGATTTACTCTGTCGGTGTAACCGCTTCTCCTCAGCATGCCAGCTCCAATTAATGATTTCCTTCATTGTGAAGAATGTGTTTCTTCATTTCGTGCAAAGTGCAGTGGAACTTACTGGAACTCGGCATATAGCACATTTAGAAAAATCCTTTCTTTGTGGTGTGAGAACTGCAATGAACATAAAACATTTTTTTTTTTTAAAGTAAATATTAAACAGTCATGTCATGTAACATAACATGCTTAATCTTGTGTTAATAAGCAAACAAGCAAAACTCCAACCTTATATTAGAAAATAAATATAAATAAATTTTAAAAAATCCATTAAGATTGGTATATTGCCATGTACACCGGGGATATTTATAATGAATTTACCCTAAACCAGATATTAAAGCCAGCTGAGAGTTTAAACTTTTTGATGGCCAGCTCAGTTCGGTTTTTGTTTGACAGAACGAAAGTTAGTTTAATGCGAGCAGTCAGCCTTGGGGGAACACTGATTGGTGCTGGAGATCAGTCAATTGCAGGACTCATGGAACTGTTTAGTAAAGGATTTGCATCTTATAAGCAGTGGAAAGCACATACATCATGGGCTCATGGGGACAGGTGAGTATTCAGAAGATCAGGTGCATTTGTCGAAGTAGCAAAAGATTTTATTATATTTCATTATACTTTGAATTGCAACCTAGTGCCTTTCCCCCTCCATAAACAGACATAACAGAACACGAATCGCTGCAGAAAACGCAAAAATTGACGTGTTTTAAAACAAAACAAAAAAAACACAAAAAATGAAACGTTTGACTCCCAAAATGTTAGCACAAAACCTACACACGGAATGGCATATATGCAGCTTTTGAGAACGGCCTGTGCTGTCCCGCTGAATGAATTCACAAGGTTAAAAGCTACCCCATAAATTTATGTGCATTTTATATGGTTGATTTTTGTGATGTTTGATTTCTCTCCAGGAGTATCCAAAAAGTCTGATGGGTGGGTGGGACTTGGCTGCTGTGAGCTAGCTATCTCAGCTGAGTGTCGCAGAGAATGCAGACAGGTGAGATATTGTAAACAGATTATGTTCAGCTTTCTTATGCAGAATGACAACCGCGACATTAATTTTAATATTTATTTCCACCTGTTCTGTGTTCATGAGCTTCCCTGCTTTTTTCCTTTATAGGCATCATCTAAAAATGACATAACAAAAGTATGCAAAAAGGTCACAGAGGTAAGTCCAAGTGATTCAGTAGCTGCTGGTTGTGTCAGCTGGGAAAGGATAAAGGATATAGGTAAAGGAGATAAAGGAGAGAGTGGTTCCCAACCTGAGAGTCACAAGATGGTTCAAACACATTTGTACTGCTCAGTATTGTGTTTATTTTTATGGCTTCCCTCAAATTTTGCAGGCTTTCCTGTACCTGTTACATATATCCACATCTTAAGGCCTGTAAAAATCAGATAAAACAAGGCTTTCTGTGAACTCCTTCTGATTTAGTCACCATAAGCAGTCGCTAGCCAAAGGGTTGGGAGCCACAGAGACAGAGCGTTAGCATGCTTTTGCTTTGTTACTACATAACCAATTCAGTACTGAGTTCAGAATCACAAAAGCTTTTCCCTTCTCGTTCCAGAACTCCCTGTACAGCTGCATCACCAAAAACGAAAGTAAGTAGTTAGTCCTTTAGACATACACAAGATGAACAATGAAGAGCCAACAATGGCAAACATTGATCTCATCTCTCCTTCCAGCCAATAAATAAATAAACCCCTTGAGCACGCCGCTATCTCCCTGAACAAATAGATGGGCTTGTTTGTATTCTTTCTCTGTTTCTCTTTCTCTCTGTGTCTCATTCTTGCACTGTGCCTCACAGACTGTAAATACACTGCACACACACACACACACACAGCAGAGCCATGTTGTTTCCCAGACAGGGTGTGAGGTGAACTTCCTGTTCGGAGGTCTGATGTTTGTTAGTCAGCTTTAGCCAAAATAATGAAATTTGAGCTGTGTTTGTCTGATAGAGGGTTAGACAACTGAATTGACCCTACAGTATAGTACAGCTCAGCCAATGGGTCAGTGAAACAGTACTTGGGACTTAAAGTAAATAAGCAAATGAAAACTTAGTTTGGGATTTTCAATCATAGGCCTGATGGTTGATTTTCAACCAGACCCAATCATTTACCAACAAGATGACACTCGCTGCGTCTTCTTTAAAACCTCCAAACTTGAGCTGCTTACTGACAGAAGCCCCCTGGTGTTTATCGTTGTGTTTAACCTGTATGTGTGTTTTATTTTGTGTGTGTGTGTTCCTTCAGTGGGCTCCACATGCTGCAGCTATGCAGGACGTCACACCACCTGTAGGGAGTACTGCCAGGCCATCTTCAGGACTGACTCGACCCCCACCGTGTCCCAGATCAACGCAGTCAAAGATTACTGTCAGAGTCACAACACTCAGCTGCTCAGCTGCGTCAGCAACTTCACCAAGTCCTACCCCATACGCAGCCCTATAGACAGTGAGTCCATCTGCGCTGTCCGCTCCCTCTAACTGCTTTCTACAGGAATTCATTAGTCAGACGCAGGTGCATTTTTCTTGTGCCGTGGGTGGTGTAAGTTTACCCGCTGCAAAGAAAATATTTGAATCTTTTTATTTATTTCTATACAGTAAAAAACGAACAAACACTCAACAGTTCTTTCCAGTAAAGCTGTTCCCTGTTTGCTGTTGCATTATTTATTGTGGTTGCTAGGGCAGTTTTTAATCGTTGTTCAGATGACTGGCGTTACACAAACAATCCACACACAGAGTGGAGTTTTATGTTTTAAAGACAACCTTGTAGGCTTTAAAAGTAGTTTTGAAAAGTTACACTCATAGCCCTCAACAATAAGACACAATACGTAAACACTCACGTTCCTTCCAACCAATTAGGGTCACCATGTCTCTCTCTCTCTCTCTCTCTCTCTCTCTCTCTCTCTCTCTCTCTCTCTCTCTCTCTCTCTCTCTCTCTCTCTCTCTCCATATATGTATATACAAATGTTTTTGTACAGGTCCCTCCACACTGCCAATGACAACTACCCAACTTTCTCACATTGCAGGCAGCAATACATTCTAAAGCCATTCCAGGGTAGGAGCCTAAGAGCAGAGTCATTGAGCGCAGATAAATTACATCATCACAGTCCATGACGGTTAAAAGGGTTGACTGAACGGTTCGCTTTCTGCCGTTCTGACAGATTTATGACTCATTTTTATAAAAGAATGTCAGTTATGCTTTTAAGGACTTAGTCAGATCATTAATACAACATGACACTGAGCGAGAAACCAATTGTATGAGAGGTTTTTCTTTTTTTTATTCACCTTCAAAAGAGCTGTTTTCTCGAGAACCGCATGTGTTTTGTTTTATCTGACTTTAACAGCTCAATTAAAGTTTGCTGTGCAGTACAGATATCTGAATGCAAGGAGTTACAATGAATGTTCTGCCTCCGTGTCGTGTTATCACATATCATCACATATCTCAGGACGTTCACAACACTAACCACCTTAACTGTCAATGTCAATAATAAAATCAAAACAAAAATAATGAAAAATTATATAAAGAAAAAAAAGTAAAAATTAAATGGTGAAAGATAAATAGGAAAAGAAATACATCAATGAAAAGTGAATTAATGGAAATCATGACATAAATATTGCTATAAACTAATCATCCTCTGTATTCTGAGCACAGAACACATCATGTAATGCGTGTAGCTGGGGTTATCAGATGGGTCATCCATTAAAAACAGAACTTACAGCTAACACACCTTCCTTAAAGACAATGAAAACTGCAGGGATCTTAGGAAATCCCCTTCATGCTTTGGCATGTGCTGTGAGTGTTCACGATCTTCCTTATAAGACCAGATTTACTGTCTAAAATGTTGTCTTCCTTTTCAAAGTTTCCTTTTCTGATACATAGTTGAATCCTATTTATTCAGTAATAACAGGACTTTTTTGAACAGCGCATACTTAACTTTACAACATACAGTACAGTGTGGTATTACACAGTGTTGTAGTCGAGTCATCAAACTTTGAGTCTGGGTCCAGTTTTGTGTTTCGAGAAAAATCTGAATCGAGTCCAAGTCGAGTCCACTACTGTTCCAATTCAAGTCCAAGTCAAGTCTGTTCCAAATATATTACTGTATAATTATTCTATAATATAGATATAGATATTATCTCATGCCAAATTACTATATATTACATAAAATGCCAAATTACTACATATTGCATAAAATAAAATAAAAATCTGAGGACTCATCTCCGGTTTAACGCACAAGTCCAAGTCCAAGTCAACAGTGCTCAAGTCCGAGTCAAGTGGCGGGTCCTTCAGACATGCTACATGTTTCTCTTTTTGATATCAGTCCATCTCAACTCATTTAATCCAGCATTCTTAATGAATTCAGTACACTTAGGAAAGTCAGTGGAGCCTCCTACTCTGACTAGAAACTTTAACATCATAAATTGTGACATCAAACGCTCTTGATCCACGTCGAAACAGTGCTAACTGCATAATGTAATTTTCTATAGTGGGTATCATTTACATTCTGATACACTACATTTTCCTGCACTTGACAAGTCAATCTGTCCCTTCCAGGTCTGTACTGCTGTGACCGGGCGGAGGCCACCCACTGCCAGGTGGCTTGCCGGCGAATCCTTCGCACCATGAGCACAGAGCATGAGATCATGGAGGGTTTAATTGAGGAGTGTGGCTCCCAGCCTCTCCCTCAGGAACCCATGTGGCAGTGCTTTCTGGGCAGCGCCCACCCTCCTTCTCCACCTGAAGAGGAGACCCCCCATCCAGCTAAGATGGACTGCGCCAAGCTACACTGCTGCTCCAAGGCTAACACCTCACTCTGCAGGTGCAGCTTAGCGGAAGCCAGAGCATTTAGCTCACATATTCTGAGGCAGGACGCCATTTGAGGTGAAATGTGTGTTTAACTGCAGACTGTGCTCTGCTCTGACAGGGACATGTGTCAGGAGATCAGCACTAACTGGGGCAGCCAGACATGGCAGGACTTCGACCAGCTCTGTGAGTACAACCCAGTGGAGACGGAGCTCATCAACTGCCTGGCCGATGTCAGGGAGCCCTGTCAGCTGGGCTGTAAGGACCTCACCTACTGCACCAACTTCAACAACAGGTTAGACTCTTGGATACTCAACATGGTTGTACTGATATATCACCAAAACCACCAAAAAAGAAAAGAAAAAAAGTTTTGTTGTGTTAAAAATGATGAATAATAGTAACTTACCTGTGTTTCCACTTCCAGTTCACCTGTCATTTCCACTGCTTCCACTATCTATAGGTCAACTTGAACTGATTGTTCAGCTAACGCTTTAACCACTTCAGCTGACATCTCAGCTGCTGTATCTGTTCACATGTTGACATTTACAGCACACATTTCAAACAAATGCAGCGCTGCATCAGGTTTCTCAGGTTTCTGCCTACAGAAACCAGATTACTAATGTTTTAAATCATTTCATTTCATCTTATTTTAACTGCTTTAAGCTCTTACAGACCCTTTCAGTGTTTTTTCAAATTTTATTTTGTTTTACAGTATTTACATTTGCAGTCAGCACCAGCTATTGCAAGTACAGTTTGTTTAGGATATATAGTCTTTACTATTTTATATTTGTATCATCATACTCATTCCTTAATCTTTCAGCTGTGCTACTGAACGTTTGTGTGAAAATTTATCATAGAGCAGAAAATAAAGAAAGAGGCAGAGAGGGGAAACAAAAGACTGATTTACATTGAACCCAGTGTGACCCTGGAGTTATCAGAACCACAGCATGTTTTACACACTGTCTGCAGATGGGGCCAAAGGCCAAATGGAGCAGCTTCAAAGGCTGCACTGGGAAGCCGCATTAGCACACATACACACTCTCACACACACACACACACACACACACACATCAAAACAAACTCAAAATATGCTTCACACATATACACAGCGGTCTGCGGGTCACCTGTTGAGAGAGGCAGCCACAAAAGCTTACAGCCACTTGATAGTGAAAAGCATTCTGAAAGGGTTAGGTCATGTTTTGCACCGGAGATAAGATGTGGGTTTGTTTTAAATGACAAGGTTCGCTTACGTTAGAATATCAAACCTTTTAAATAGATGTCATTTAAAAATTTTGTTCTATATAATCTGTAATTAGACTCCAGGAGGTAGTAAGATATGGTAAGATTATGTGTTAGATATTTGCTTTATTTTTGTTGGCCAACTGTTGTATTGGGTCTCTAGCTAGTATTTTTGTTTCCTTTTTGAGATACTGAAGCAGAGTTTGTTTTTTTTTTTTTGCAAATGCAGATAAGCAAAAAATCTGGCCCTTGGACAAAAGTAGTTCATGATCACTGATTTCATCTTTGTTGTTGACTCTAAGCTGTCTGTTATTACTGACAAAGAAAATAATTTCACAAATTGCGGTTTCAGCCCATGATGGCATGGAGTTCATGCTGTGACACTGTGGGATTTGACGGTCACACACACAAACTGTGTGTAAGACTCCTTGAGCTTCCTTTGATGAGCTCCTGGGGAGCCTTGCATGGGTTTCTCCTCCCCTGTAGGGTTCAAACGCTGGGCTATGTAGCCGAGAGCAGCATGTAAGACAAACATTGGTCTGGAGGTGGTGTGTTGCATCCATGTCTGAGTGTGAGTGCAAGGCAAACAAAAGTTCTGGAACCTTAAGGTAACAAATCCTTAAATCCATCATGCCAGCCCTTGTTAAGAATACTGTGCAAAACTATCCAAACATGCAAGACAGTGTGTGTCTTTTCAGACACAAGTCACCTTACTGATCCAGAAAGTACCTCACTCTCATACTCAATAATTCTACCATCCATTCAGTAATGAAGTATTTACTTGACTAATGGTTAGCTTGTCTGCTTAAATGTTATTATGAAGTATTGTGGTATTGTTTGACAGAACCCTTAGTAAGTAGTGCCTCATTATCTCTGAATGCGTAGCAGATATGACCGTGGCTGTGTCCCAGTTCAAGGGCTGGTTACATTTGGTCCCTCAAAGGCTCAAGCCTACCAAAACCTCTAGCCCGCACAGAGACATTTAGGTAGTATCGGTTATGTAGTGCATGAAACTGTGAACATTAGGTGGCTTCTTATGAATGAAATGTAACGTGCTTGTCCAACTTATTTACATATATCACGTAGTAGACAATAGTTGCTCTACCTTCTACCAGCAGTCGCACTCAAAGGGAGGATGAAGAGCCTGGCGTTATAGCCTCCCCCTGGCTGCATTCCACTGTCTCTCTGATATCATTACAAGAACTCTGTGGGCCCCTAATCATACAAGGTCAATGACAAGCATTTAGTAGTTGGTCTCAGGCTGTATGCACGTATCCAAGTGCACGTGCTGTTTTGGTTCATGTATTTTCAGCAGAATAAAGCGCAGAAGGACTGGGTGAAGCTGATCACAGTAACTCATCACTGCAGTGATGAAACAGATGGAAAGGTGCTCCTTTGAAATATTGTTCTCTGGGTGGAAAGGTGAAGAAAGGTGATGGAAAGAAGCTGTAAGCTGTTTATTTGATCAGTTGCAACTTGCATGTCAGTCATAATACATAACAAATTTGATGAACAGTCAAGTTGTGATAGACTGTAGACTATATGTCTCCTTTGGATCTTTGTTTGAAATAAGAATACACAATGCTGATTGATTACTGAAGTCAAGGCAGGAAAGAACTTTAGTGAGTTACTCTCCAAAAGAATCATTTAGTTTTGGTTTGAGAGGAAAACCTCTAATGACCGTTTTTGGATTTGAAACAAGTTAAGGGTTCTTGGTTTTCCATACAGACACACACACACACACACACACGCACACAAACACAGTTGCTTCAAGGTAAACAAAGCATCCACTCATCAGCAACAAATGAAATTATGGAACCACACCCGCCTGGAACCTTCTTCCTTTAAACCACCAATTAGTTGAGTCAGTTGAGGCCAAACCCAGCAGTCTGACATCAAAAACAGTGACTGGAGCTATCCTCACATTACCCAGAGGGACTTGAGCTCCCTCTGAGAGTCCTGAAGAGCAGATGGCTACAAGGCAAATTGCCATTTGCCAGCACACCTTGTTCTACGATTAGCCAATTACAAGTGTAACCCACCACACAACTGTTGCTTTCATTCAAAGCATAGTCATTTTTAAAAACAACTTTTATTTCACTGTGAACTGTTGTGTCTGTCCACAGGCCTACAGAGCTGTTCCGCAGCTGTAATGTCCAGTCAGACCAAGGCGCCATGAACGACATCAAGTTGTGGTCCAATGGGACGATCAAGATGCCTTTCATGAACATACCTGTGCTGGACATCAGGAAGTGTCTGCCGGACATGTGGAAGGCCGTGGCCTGTTCTCTGCAGATCAAACCCTGTCACAGCAAGTCCAGAGGGAGTGTCATATGCAAGTATGTCTATTGCCTTCCTAAAAGCGACATGTTACTATGAGGTAGTAACTAGTAACAAGGTGGGACATGACAGGAGGAAAGGTTTGGTCACCAGCCTTTTATTGGAAGTTTACATTCCAGACAGGCCTTTGTTTCTAATGTCCTCTTTTTCATAAGTATACAGGCATGTGAAAAAATTAGGACATCTTATGAAATCCTGTGTATTTTAAAATATATTTGGACATATGGGTAGTTAATGTCAATTTTAATTAAACTCAGGGATCCAAGTAATATAACTAAACAATAAAAAAATAAGAAAAGCCTTTTTAAAACTTTCTGTAAAATTTAATTAAAAAATAATGCAATTTCTGGTGAGGAATAAATTAGGACACCCCCTATATTATCCCTCTTAAAATGTTGAAAATCCCAAACAGGTGCATCACGTCAGGTGCACATGATTAGTACATCGTTACCCAGCATTTGAATGGAGCCTTGCCCTATTTAAACCTCAGATTTAGTTTGGTGTGGCCCTGACAGTTGAGATGTTGAGGTGAGCGCCATGGTGAGGTCTAAAGAGCTTCCTGATGCCCTCAGAAAGAAGATTGTGGCCGCTTACGAGTCTGGTAAAGGATTTAAAAAGATTTCAAAAGAATTTAACATCAGCCATTCCACCATTCGCAAAATTATTTACAAGTGGAGGACATTTAAAACAACTGCCACCATGCCAAGATCTGGCCGTCCGGGCAAGTTTACCCCCAGAGCAGAACGCAAGATGCTCAAAGAGGTCCTGAAAAATCCTAAAGTGTCATCAAGGGAATTACAGCAGGTTCTGGCAACTGTCGATGTGAAAGTGCATGACTCTACGATCAGAAAGAGACTGCACAAGTGTGACTTGCATGGGAGGTGTGCAAGGAAGAAACCTTTGCTCTCTAAAAAAAACATCGAGGCCAGACTGAAGTTTGCCAGAGAGAACATAGACAAAGACCACGACTTCTGGAATAAGGTTCTTTGGACAGATGAGTCTAAAATTGAATTATTTGGACACCAGAACAGAAGACATGTTTGGCGTAAACCAAATACAGCCTTCCAAGAAAAGAACCTCATACCAACTGTAAAGCATGGAGGGGGCAGTGTCATGGTTTGGGGTTGCTTTGCTGCAGCAGGACCTGGCCAGCTCACCATCATAGAATCTACCATGAATTCTACTGTGTATCAGAGGGTGCTTGAAGAAAATGTGAAACCATCTGTCAAAAAATTAAAGCTGAAGCGTAACTGGATACTGCAACAAGACAATGACCCAAAGCATACCAGCAAATCCACCAAGGACTGGCTAAAAAAGAAGAAGTGGAGAGTCCTGGAATGGCCAAGTCAAAGCCCTGATCTTAATCCCATCGAAATGCTGTGGGGTGACTTGAAACGGGCTGTACATGCAAGACACCCCTCAAACATCTCACAACTAAAAGAATTCTGCATTGAGGAGTGGGCCAAACTTTCTCCTGATCGATGTCAGAGACTGGTAAAAGGCTACAAAAAGCGTCTCGTTGAAGTTATGCCAAAGGGGGCAACACTAGCTATTAGGGGGTAGGGTGTCCTAACTTTTTCCTCCATTAAAATACATACTTTATTTTTTTTCTTTTTTTGGATTTGTCAAACAATGTTCATTTTTGTTGTTAAATTGCAATCAAATCACTTTCTTTTTGAAAAATACATATAAACATGACTGGATATTGGTATGTGAACCATTTCTAAATAAAGAGCTGATTATTTAATGGGGTGTCCTAATTTTCTCACATGCCTGTATTTGGTCATATTTTAGTCTGAAGCCTCCATGTTGACTAATCTGTTCCCATTTTCCCTGTTAAACTTTTGTTATTGCATGCTCTTAATATTACAATGTATAGTTTGGCTGGGACATTAACACACACACGCACACACACCTGCAGTGACTGAAATGCAACACTAACACTTAAGATGAGTACTCCATAAAAAAATGTTGAAAGCAGCAGGTTCTATTGTTGAAATTATTAAATTAAAGTGATAGAAATGCGCATTATGATGTACATTACATACCTGGCATGTACATTGTATCAATTATTGACTAAAAGCCACAGTGAATATTTCATACTGCAATGTTACCTGTTATGTTAGGGTTGTTTGAAGTCTAGTCAGACTTGTTCAAGAAAAGTAAAACTGGTGATACTCATAATGCACGTGAGTCGAATCTCGAATGTGATGAAGCTGGAGAGTCTAATGAGAAAGATGAAGAGACACATGCAGTTAATGTTCTTGATAATGTTATTTCAAAATAACATTATTTTTTTTTCTTCCTCTCTAATTTGCGTCATTTAAAGAACAATGTCTTTCAAATGGGAGCATAAGAACCAATAACTAGTACCTTTTTAACTATTATGTACAACTGCAGTCAGTATTTTCTACAGGTCAAGACTCACAACTGCAGTATATGGATCTACGCAACAGCAACATGTCTGTTCTGCTGGCAGAGGACACCTTTCTATCAATAGCCAGCTTATTCTTTGGGTTTTTGCTGAGTAAACTGCTCAGCTGCTCACTTACCTTTGTTTTGCGTAGGTGTACTTGCACACTATAAACCTGGTTAAACCTATCCATGATCAACAGATCAGCTTCAGAGGACTCATTTTGTGGATTTTGCCGTAATGAGCTCTTAATTATTTGTCTTCTACATAACTTTTGTGGTTTACATGCGTCTTGGTGTGGTACCTCAGTTACCTAGGTCTTCCCATAAACGCTTCGTTCTTCCTTGTCAGAAGAAAGCTGTGCAGTCAGTAATGATTGATGAAAACATAAATACATATATCTGGGCTTTGATGGACAGGTGGAGGCCCTGCCCTTCACTCAGAATCTGCTGTGTCATGTCTGGAGTGTGTATGCGTCTCTATGTGTGTGCGTGTGTGTGTATCTGTGTGTCTGTGTAGCCCCTTAGGCTATATATCTTGCTCTGTCATTTGTCAGATCCAACCTTCCTCTCAAGTTTTAATCTCCCACTTGTCCTGAATGATATTACACCATCACACATTGTCCACATCCAGCTTCAGGCTGTGTTGGCAGAGCACCCAGCTTAGCTTACACCCCTTTTCACCTTCAAAATTATACAGTTGTTGACACAGAAGTTACACTTTATGCTGGCTGACTGATAATAGATTTGTTTTAAGCAGTGTTCTGTTATCTCTTATCTGTCCTCAGGTCAGATTGTGTGGACATCCTGACCCAGTGTGGGGACAGGAAACGTTTCCATGAAGGACAAACCCCAGAGAGGATCTGTGAGCTGCTGTCGCCTATTGATGACCCTGAACGTTGCATCCCCCTCCACAGATACCTCAGTGAGTCACAACGAACAGGAGGGCTCATTCATCTGTCTGTGTCTGTGAAGCTTCAGTGTTGAGCCGCAGTCACTATCTCATGTAGCGGTGAAGATGTAGAGGAGGTCAGTTACAGATGGACATTTCAAAATCATAAAGTAACAAGAAAGGAACGTTTTAAAAACCCATACCCCACACAAGATTTTGTATCCATACTGCTTTTAGTCCAAATCTGCTTGTAGGTTTATTTGTGGCCACTAGGGGGCACACAGAACACAGAGACATGGTCTAATGAAGCAGTTATGGCTAAGATTTTACCAAACACTTGGCTGCATTCAACAAACACAGGGCAAGTTTAAAACCAGCAGTAACCAACCTTTTAATTGTGTGTGTTGTTTGGTGCTTGGCAGTTAGTGTACAGTGAGCTAAAAGAGGAAAAACTTTGCTTTATTAATCAAAAGTAAGTGCAGAGTGAAATCCAAGTCCCTAAGCTTTATGTTGTGAGTGCTAAACAAGTTCCTGTGTGCCTTTCAACAAATAGAATTTCATTATAAACAGGGTGACAGCTAGCATAGTGTGCAATGTATTTGTTGTTAACTGCTTTCCTGCCTGTACAACATCCATTGCACGTCTGCCCGTCCTGGGTGAGGGATCCCTCCTCTGTTGATCACCCTGAGGTTTCTCCCATTTTTTCCTGTTAAAGGTTTTTCTGGGAGTTTTTCCTTAGTCGATGTGAGGGTCGAAGGGCAGAGGATGTTGCTGATGTTATGTTAAGCCCTTTGAGACAAACTGCTTGTAAAAATGGGCTATACAAATAAAGTTGTCTTGTCTTGTCTTGTCCTCGTACCACGCTGGGTGGCACAACAAAAGGTTGGTGGTCCCCTTCATATGTAGAATAGTATGGGATGGAAATTATAAATAATAAAATAATAAATACACTTGTACATATAAAGGTATATGTATACACCCAGGTACTAATTGTGTGCAATTTTTGAATCTGTATCTGGGTGACTGTAAACACCAGAAATAAGATGATGATGATAATATGGTCAGCATCTTGACATTAAAGTCATCTGGGAAACATTGTCCATCAGCAAGGCAATGTTTGAGCACCAGTCATGACCGATGTAAACACAGAGTCCACCTCCCTTCGCTCTGTCAGAATGCTGTCTCTCTCTCTCAGAGACACAATTCCACGCGTCAAGTGCGGCAGCTCGTTCCGGGATGTTGTAGTGATTTTTTTTGTTGTTTCACAGTTTTCACAAAAGACACTGTGTAGTAATGATCGTCCCCCAAAAAAATCAGCTGTGTGTTTCTGTCTTAGGTAATGCATGTTATAGCAATAAAGGAAAAAAAAGAAGATAATAATAAAAATGCAGCAAGTTTGAAGGACCTGCTGTGAACTGCAGTCGCATGCACTGCCATCTATCAAACGCTGTCTGATTAGTGTTAAATCCCGTTTTACATGTCATTCCATATCCACCTGTCACCTACACACCCCTGCTCCTTCTGCACACCCTCCAGCTCCCAGTTCCCTTGGAAACAACATTGTTGAGGAGGTCATCCATCCATGCAACCCCAATCCTTGTCCAAGCAACCACTTATGCCAGGTCAACAGGAAAGGCTGCTTTGATGAGCTCAACTGTCAGCCATACCTCTGCATCCCAGGTATGACCAGCTACTTCCACAGTTCACAGCTTAACTGTGTTTGTGTTAGAGTGTAAGCACTGCAGCGTGGCAGTCATTCTGAATGTGTGTGTGTGTGTGTGTGTGTGTGTGTCTTCAGGCTGTAAACTGGGCGAGGCCTCAGAGTTTCTGGTGCAGCAGGACGCTCGTATCCAGGTGCCAACTCGCACTGGTCCTGCTGGGTGTTATGAGGTCTGCACCTGCGGTCCCAGTGGTCGTCTGGAAAACTGTGTGGAGATGCCCTGTGTGGACATCAACAAGCCCTGCATCGTAGGAGGACAGAGGAAGAGTAAGGCCACTCTGTTTGTATGCGTGTGCAAAGAGTTTCCACACGCCTCTACAGACAAAAAAAAAATCTTAAAAAGTCTTAATTTAATGACTTAATCTCCTGTGTGTGTGATGTGGATGGCAGTGGTGAGAAATTTAAGCCACCATTGATGAACTGACATTTCTGCATGACCCTCATGATATAAGCCACTAGGTTTATCACCTCCTGTGGAGAAGAGAATTAGATTTGGACCAGTATGATTTATCTACAGCATCTCAATTACAGCATTGGAGCATGCTATTTAGTTTCATTAAAAGTTACAAGGCTGTGGTGAACTGCTGGCTGACTTTAACACATATTATCAGAATCTGCAAAACCAATTACCTTGAGACACCACATCAGTGAATTTACAGATGAGACAGTAATGTTCTAGTGGAGGTGAGTGAATTCTGGTTCTTTTCAAACTAGGCACTGAAGCTGCCCTCTAAGGTGGTCACTTTAGGCAGAATTGTTTAATCTGTCCTACAGACCATGTCAGGGACGTCAGTTAGCTGCATATGGATCAGAGCAGGAACCTCACTGAGTCATTGGTAGACTCTGTCTGTGTAGACAAGCAGGACTTCTTAGAGGCAACAGCACAAGTTCCACTTTATCACATGGAGAATTCCTATAGCTTTGACAGCAGTGAGGGTTTATATAAAAGATTATCTCATATTACAGGTTTTTATAACAGTAAAACTGCCCAGGTTATGTCATCCATTACACCAACAGGGACTTTAATGACATTACATTCTAAATACGTGGACAGCTTCGCAGCTGTAACAGCTTTTTGTCCGTTCATCCAGTATTCATGCAGCCCATTCAGTAGTGAGGTCAGGCACTGGTGTTGGACCCAAAGGCTTGGTTCACAATCACCATTCCAGTTCATCCCGAGGGTGTTGGATGGGGTTGAGGTCAGGGCTATGTGCAGACCACTCAGGTCCTTTCACACCAAATTTTATTGTGTATTTTGTATTGTCCAAAATGTCTTGGTATGCTGAAGCATTAAGATTTCCTGGCCCAGCCCAGCCACAGCAAAACCACCTCACAGGAATACTTCTATCTATATAGTGTATGATGTATGATGTCCTGAATATAATTAGATGACGTTTGGTTATACTGCAGAATCATAGCTGCAGAACTTCATAGAATTCACATCCGCAGGCATCTTTACTTGGAGTTCGTATGCAAATTCACACTGTTGACATATGGCACACCATCTGATGAAGTGTGGGTTGAACATTTCTGCAGGGGAGCCCTCAGGCACTTGCCATTTTCTGAGTGCCTCACACACAGGATCTCAACATTTATTGCACCTTCACCTCTTCAGATCATTATTATTAATGACACTGCTCGCGTTTGCATTTGCTTATTGTTAACATTTGAAGTAGAAATATAACAAACAAAAATTAACATTTTAATGTCTTAAATGTAGAATGATACATGATTGTCGTATCTTTCAAATTTGTAGGAAGTTTTTTTTTTTGTTTTTTTTTTTTCAGAAAAAATGAAACAGTCCAAGTCAAAGTGTCTCTCATTTGGATATGTCAAGTTTAGAAAAGAGGGGAAATTATCACACATTGCTCATTATGGAACCTGCCACTTGGGGGGGAGGAGTCCAAAACTTTCAGAAACTTTACATTATGAGCTTCTTATAATCAGTACACAGTCTCTTAGCCATTCCATTGAAATAATAATCTATTTCTCTCACCAGCTCAGGTTCTTCACAGGTTTATTGTTCTGATACCTTTGCAGTTCGCCTGCACTTGAAAGGAGGAATGAGCTTCTATGCTTTTATCAAAGACAGGTGGTTGGTTTGAATTGGACACGTGCTGTTCTCTTTTGTATGGAGCCAAACTCAATTCAAAAGTCATGCAGTTTAATGTTCCGTTGCCTAACAACAAAGATAAACAAATCGCAGTACTTGACTTGCCTTTTCAGCAGGTTTATATTTCAACAAGCAGTTCGCATTTCGATTGTAATCACTGAAATGGTTGGTTTGTTCGTAGCAAGTGTGGGAGAAAAGGTAGCCAAGGATGATAAATGCTTTGCCATTATCCACTCTTCCTAGGTCAGTCTTTTGAATGAGATTGCTCTGCAGGTAAGTCATGTCGTGAGGAAGCATTTTTTGCTTTCTGTGATTATTTCTCGTCATTACCACAGCAGTTTCCTCCAAGACACCCTGTGGTGGGTTCGGAGCAGAGAATGTAATGAGAATGAAATAGTCCTTGCTGAAGGAAGTTCAGCAAGACCATTTTCTAATTCTTAATTATAGTGAAAATGTGATAAAAGTTATAATATCAAAAAAAAAAAAAGCTCAATTTTTAATTTAAGGCTGAAGAACTGCCTTTTTTTCTTTCTTTGCTTTTAGTTTCTAAGGTAAGTTCAGACACTGCAAAGCATACTGTGGCAAGGGTGAGAGTGCCTTTTAGAGTTTCCTGCAGCCCTTTCAGTGCGTGATGCTGTGGTTAGTGGGGAGCTTTAAGGCAGCCTGTGGGAAGTGTGAGAAGTGAAACCTAGGGCAAAAGGAAAACAATGGACTTGTTGTTGTTGTTAATGCTTTATAGTTGCATGTTTATCAGCTCCTGTCACTGTAAATCACACTGAAACTATAAAACTGTGATCCGCGCGAATGATTTGATTCTGTCTGAATCAGGTTTCGGTTGCCTTAAAGTCCAAGTCCTCCTAACTTTGGTTGGCGTGACTGCAGCTCTTTAATGTGCCCTGACAGGACCTAATTTTGCAACATCCACAAATAAGAAAGTAACATGTATAAGAAACATGTATAGCATGTCCATTTTTTAAATATTTAAAGCTCTTTGTCGCTGACCATGGAATCAATTAAGTGTTAAGTGCCTGCCAATGACCTTATAAAACCAAGCCCTTATTTGCATTCCATTAGCCTGATTCATTTATTAGTTTTCCTCTTCATCAAATTGACTTGTTTATTTGCATTTCAAATTGATGGAAAAATAGATCAGGAATGGTCACTGTGAATGCTGCACAGAGGGTTTGGCTGCTTACTTTGGTTTCACGAGACGGAACTGGTGTGGACAGAACATGAACGCCACGCAGATGAAGTCACTTGGGGATGAGGAGGTAGCAGCGGTATTTTACCCGACTTCATTGGCAGGCAACAGCAGCGAGTCAAGGCTGCTAACAGACATGAATGGGCCGTGTCCTGCCTCGAATTCCCCTCTGCGTTCATCGCCCTTTCCTACCTTCATCACAGTTTCGTGATGAGGTCGTCTTGAAAGAAGACTTGGTTTGTAAAGTTTTGAAGCCTGCCATACTTGTGTTGTGTTTATAGTGATGAAGTTAGAGGAGGAAAATCCAGTGATTCTAAAATATAAGTCGACTCTTGGTCTTTTTGACTGATGACTTGAATCACCAACTTTTAGGCAGAAGCCATGGAAACTATCCACCAGTAATAGTTTTCCATAGCTAAATCCTTAGGTCACTAAAACAGTGGGTTCTCATTTAAAGACCACTGTGTTCCCCATATCACCATTTCCATCATTACTGGGACTACATTACTGTACCTAATTCTGTTGATGTTTAAACGTGGAGTATTTTGGTATGCCAGTTCGGTTAGCAAACGTTTAATCAACTAGCGAACTAATCGTGCACTTCCCTAAACATTACATCCTAAACATGCAGTCATATATTGTTGATGTGTTGTTTGAATCTGCCAGGCCACGGGACGTCTTTCAGGGTGGAATGTCACGCCTGTTCCTGCTTCGCTGGTGACACCATCTGCTCCACAAGGGAATGTCTCAGCTTCGACAGTTCCGATGAGGACCGCAGACACTTCACCGGTCCGTATGCGTGTATCTGAGTGTGTTTGTTTTGTCGCATGCCTTGTGTTCACGTATCTTTGGTCGAACAGGTTTTGAGTCTAAAAACTGAAAGGTCGCTTAATAGATTCCTGATGGGACGAGGTGCCTTTCAATCGGATTTCATACTCACATACTGCAAAACAACCCTGTGTCTTTCCACATTCCAGCTTGATCAACGTTCATTCACTGGAACCTTTTCTGTTGTATGCAGTTTGGGACATTCAAGGTTAGAGTGGGGAAGCCAGATTAAGAAAAGAGAAACAGTTAGCTGAATGTGTAGCAGATAACATGCATTCAAAAACATGGTGAACTATGACGTGTTTGGTCTGAGCCCTCTGAGGAGCTGAACACTGTTGAACAGGGCATGTTAAGTGATTTGCCTGGCCTGATATTTCACCTGAACTGCAATTTTGTTTCACTTAAAGCATTCAGACTGACATGATGTTTGTGTTAGCTGATTTCAGCTGATTTGTTGGTGCTTCTTCACTAAATGTCACTGGATGTACCCCTCCCCCCGTGACATTACTGACAGAAAATGTTACAAAATGCAAGATCAAGCGGCTCAATCAACTTGTGAGCAAGAGATACAGAACAAAGTGCTTTAAGTGATCAGGAGCCGTAGTGTGTGATTCTGCAGACACACGTCAGGATGTGGAGTGAGGCTTTATGCAATAAAACAGCAATTTTTTAAGTATTCTGTCTTTTATATCGTGTTTCCAATGGTTACTTTTTATTTAGTTTGATCTTGTTTCCACTGTGAAAAAGGTCATTGACAAACATTTTTTGTCATGGTGTTTGCTGGTAAAATAAACACACCATTTTTACTCTTAACCCAACCTCCAGAGCTCTGGTTGGTTGACAGTTTCTCTCTTGTCAGAACTCGTTGGCACAACAGTAGTTGATTTGAATCAGCAAACAAATCTGAAACTGGGGACAGAGGCCTTGATCTGGGCTATCCTACATGAACGACACTGAGTGTTGCCCAGAAATCCTTCTTTAATTACCTACATTAATAATAATAGTAATGATAAGTAAAGCTCTTACTTTGGTGTGTACATGTAATCACAACCGAAAGAACCAATGACTTGTGCTCACGGCGTACCTCAGTCATTGTCTTCCATGTTTTGATTGCATGAACACTTCTTCCTCATACTTGTTGTCATCTTCCTCCTCGCCACCCCCTTGCCATCCTCCAGGTCTTCCCTGTAGTTGTCCGGACCGCTTTGTTCCAGTGTGTGCGTCTAATGGACGGACTTACCCCAGTGCATGTGTGGCTCGCTGTTTGGGATTCAAGGACCACCAGTTTGTCTTTGGCTTGTGCCGCCTCAGTAACCCCTGCGCCAACAAACCCTGCCAGAGAAACCAGAGGTAGGTTTAACTGTACAATCAATGTAGCTGCTGTTAACAGTGAGCACCAGCTCATCAATGCTGTGGCAAAGCTCTTTCCTCCCCATCTGACTGACAAGTCAGGTTGTTGTTTCAGTTGGCTGTGATTGTGGTAAGCTGGAGTGAAAATCCCTTGCCAGTATGGGGTTTGCCATGTCATTTCATTCACAGATCATCATCACCCCCTAAATCCACCCTCACCCGTGGTCTAAATGCTGTTCTGGAGGCTTGTTCACCCTGTCAGGAATACAAATCAAGTGAACCAGCAGGCAGATTAACATGGCTTAGCATATTCAAACACCAAAAGCGAGCTAAACTTCCTGTTGATTCCTGTTGTAGTTAGCCTTACTAAAACTTGTGGGCTTGTATTCTAACCTCTGCTGTTTTGGTGGATTAACATGTGTTAAACACTTTATTTATCACATACAAATAAGCACAAAGTCAAGGTACAAAAAAATGTTTAAAAATGCTTATATTTAAAAATTTGAAGCGTTCTTCCCTTTTTCTAAGTTTGTCTTGTCTCCGTTTAAGATGCAATTAGTAAGGATGAGCAAGTACATTATTATCTGAACAGAATGATTTGTATCCATATCCGTACTCGGAAAGGGTAGTGCTTGAACCAGTACTGCATATGAGTAACCAGAAGGAGTTCATTTCAGATCAGAAGCTCCTATAGTTTTTTGGAAAACTACTATTTACAGAACAGCCTCAGAACTGAGCTTCAGATCAGCTTTTTTGCTCATGACAGTAAGAGAACTGTTTACGACGTTTTTCATAAACTTCAATGAATAAACTTCTGTCGTCCAATGGGGACTTTCCTTCATCACCAGTATGAACATTGATGTATTTTACTCACATGAAAGTACATTATCTGTAGCGGATACTCGTTTCATCCGCGTACTTGCACAACCCTAATGATTAATGTCACGCCTCTCTGCTTTCTGATTTGCTGTTGATGCAAACTCAGTATTTCCCCCCATATTTATTCACTGCAAATTCAGTGTAATGTACATTTCCATGGCATCATGGTCACCACTCTGCTGCTCAATTTCCCAAACTCAGTTTTCATTCAGTGATTGGTTCAGTTTTGCTGTGAATGTGCACATCCTTCACATTCCTAGTTGTCTATCAAAATGAAACTGTGAGACATGTTGCGTGTATCCCCTCTAAACATGTTTAATTTGTTACCACTTTTTTAACATGTTTTTTTTTTTATTAACATTAACATTTGTGTGGAGACTTGGTGGTTGCCATGGTGATAGAGCAGGGTCTCTTTGTGTGTTTGCATAAAAGAAGTTTTCTTGTATTGCAGCCAAGATATGCTCCTAAATGTGTGCTGTTTACCTCTATCACTGAGTGAATGTGCACTGTACAATATGAACCTGCACATGAAGTATTTATGTGCTATCACTTGTCCTCTCACTTGCTCTCCTCACATAAGAAAGGAGAGCAGTATATAGATAAAGGAATGTTGCGTGTATTTCCAGGTGCATCCCGAAGTATCGTGTGTGTCTGAGTGACTCGTCAGACTGCCCGCAGTACGAGTGTGTTGGCCGGCCGGCAGCCTGTGATAAGAACAGTGTGGAGCCAGCCTGTGACACTGATGGCCTGTCCCACCCCAGTTTGTGCCACCTGCAGCAGGCTGGGAAAGCCCTGGCCTATATGGGCCACTGCCAGGTATGTTACTCAGTAGAGCAGGAGGCGACAAGGCTCAGTGGCTGCTGTCTTGACAAACACAAAAAGCTGTGCTAAGTGCAGACCTTGCTGTTCGCAGGTGCTTAGCTGTTGTTGTTGTTTTTGTTTTTTGTTTGTTTGTTTCATTTGTTTTGTGTCATGCATCTGTGTGAGGAGAAAAAAAAAACACATATGAAGGACAGCACCGAATGTGACAGACAGACACTGTAATGTTCTAACGAAAAATCAGCACCTTTATTCTTGCTGTGAGCCGGAATGTACAGAGAAGTGATGGTCCTTACAACAAGTGTCCTTACAACTACAGTGCAGATGCAGTTCTGTGTTTATACACAGTGTACGACAAATTCCTCTTAGTCCTGTTAGCCATTTGCCAGATGAAGATACTCAACTTAATTAAATACTGTTTTCTGATTTTTCATTTATAGCACTCTATGGTCTGTTATTGAGAAATAATTCAGAAATTGTTATGGAAGCCGTTCGGTGAATTTAACGTGGACTCAGTGGCAACAGAGTGTCTTAAGATGAATGAGGACGGACATGTCAGTGTCAGTATACACAGAAGAAGTCCCATTCATCTTCTGTCACTTCATCGTGAAAGGAAACGTTCAGTGTAATGTGAATTATAACACTACACTAATCTTGAAAAGGTTACAGAGTTTACCTTGCTGTGGATGCAGTTGCTATGGACACAGTTCCAACTTTATAGAATCTAATCCTAATTTTTTTCAGAATGAATAAACCAATTTTTCAGTCAATAAACGCACATATAAAAAAATAATACTGTGTCTGTTCCGAGATCACACTATGAGGGTTCTCTCCACACTAATGATATCCACGTGTGGGTCTTCTCAGGATGCCTGTAGGAAGCCTCAGCAAGTTTGTGGCCATAATGGTGAGACCTACAACACGGTGTGTGACGCCTTCTCTGACCGTGTGGCTGTGGACTACGAGGGCCTCTGCCATGCTGTGGGGGCCGTGTCTGACGTGGCCCCTGACTCCGCGTGCAGTGTGATCCCCTGTCCGCCTCTGTCCTCGCCAGGCTGCCGACCTGTCACCCCGCCTGGTGAGCGCGCTGTTGATATACAATGGGCACTGAGTACTACTCACTTGATGGATCTTTTCTTACGAGTACACAGCATTTCTGGAGTTCATGTTGAACTAATCTGCAGCCTCTGACCCCTTCCCAGGAGCCTGTTGTCCAATATGTGCCAGCATGCTGCAGATCCTCTGGAACAAAGAGCAGATGAACTCTTTCTCTAAGGTATGAATGCTTCATGTGTATCATTCACATGACAAAGTTGGCATTTATTCACCGTCCACTTTTGAATGGTGTGCAGATCCCAAAGAACAGTTTGAGAACCATAAAGGTCGTCAATAAAAAAAGGCAACGTTTAGAGCTTTGCGTTCTTTATGCTGCTGATAATATTAGCTGTAATTACAGGTGTTGACCACTTAGGGGAGCTATAAATCTAAAGAGTCCCCAACACTGTCTGGGTATAATTTCATGTTGTGTTGCATAGCCTGGTTAAAGTGATCATATACTAATAATGCTGATACTGTATGCTAATAGATAAAGGGGTAATAATAAAAGATGATACAGTACATGCTTTGAATTCCTTGAAAATAGCTAGGCATTGTTCTGAGCTGACCTGATGACATGCAGCGGCTTATAGAAGGGTCATTACAACGTAAGAACCAGACCTGGACTACAAAATAAGCATCTCGATGAGCACCTCTGATATATAACGTAAATGGTTACAGCTCGTACTTCTTCAGGTGATCAGAGCATGTGCAAACTAAGTATTAAGCAATGCTGCCAAAATGCTAACTTTACAGTCAAGACTATATTTAAAGGCTTAGCAGTTTAGGTACATACAGTATCAAAAAGGTGCATTTTTTTGGAGTTTGTGAGTTTTGAGCTACTTTTAGTTGATCATTTTGTTCTGCTTGCACATACTTTGGCTATACTGGGTAAATGCAAGCAGCCAGTGACGTGGACGTGACAGGAAGTCAAGAAATCTGAATCTGGAAAAGTATGGGAACAAATAGCATTCTCTGCTTAGAAAAGTCCAAAATATAATGATACAGTTGTGTATCCGAACTTGGTTTTCGCCACAGCAGATAAAAGCCTTAGTAGTTGATTTAGAATTGTTAATTGAGTGCTATTCACCCCACCTGTCAGTGGGTTAATTGTTGTGCCTGTTTTGTGTATACTCCAAAAGAAAACTGACTGACTTACCATTCATAACACACTAATCAGAGGTGGTTTGGCCACAGCATCCTCTCACATGCCTCCCCTGAGCTCTCCTGGATGTGTGCCCAGCCTGTTGAACAGCAGTAAAGCCTGGAGCCCACTGACGCCTAAACGCTGACATGTTAGCAGCTAATAAGTCCCACTGGCTTCTCATTCTGATAAGCTTAATTGTACAACAAAGCCTCTTTGGCTGTTAGTCAACTTGGCTGCAATCCCCAGAACAAGCACATCATAGTAAGACTCAGCATTAAGCCTTTTAATACCAAACACAAGCCGAGCTGATTAGATCCACAGCTGCTTACATACATGAGAATATGAGTGGACCTTGTGTTACTGTACTAAAGCTACGGCTTGGCCTGCAAAGAGCCCCTCTACCCTGTTTATTCAACAACAGGTTGCTTTTATAGCACCTGTCCATTAGGTTACCTTTCATTTCTTCATTTATTGATCTTGACTCATGAAATAGAACTTAAGGTCTGGAGCCATTTGCTATTAAGAGAGAAGACGCATTAAAGTGTTTCTCCAGGTGTTGGAGATATATTATGTGTACTATGTGAAAAATAAGTCTCCAGAGGAAGCTGTGTGAAGTCTGATAAAGGTCCTCGAGTGATGTCACTTGAGTCAAGACCACTTGTTAGAAAATAAAAAGGATTAGTTGGAGTGGAGTGAGGTTACCAGACCTATGGAGCCTGCTCCTCATTTCTGCTGCAGGCTAGAGGCTCAAGGCTGCATGGGCCGAACTAACTGAACTGCCAACATTCTCGTTGTATTCTTTTCCTTTCGGATGTTCCTTTCAGGGGTCGCCACAGCGAATCATCTGCTTCCGTCTCACTCTATCCTGTGTATCCTCTTCCCTCACACCAACTACCTTCATGTCCTCCTTCACTACATCCATAAACCTCTTTGGTCTTCCTCTAGACCTCCTGCCTGGCAGCTCTAACATCAGCATCCTTCGACCAACATATTCACTATCCCTCCACTGAAAATGTCCAAACCATCTCAACCTGGCCTCTCTAACTTTATCTCTGAAACATCTCACATCAGCTGATCCTATCCAGCCTGGTCGCGCCCAAAGAAAAACTCAACATCTTCAGCTCTGCTACCTCCAGCTCTTCCTCGTGTCTTTTCGTCAAAGCCACTGTCTCCACATCGCTAGACCATATTCTGGGTCGAATGTGTGGACTAAAAAATATCTTAACTGTCCATCAAGACAATGTTAGTGAGGCTAAATCAGTGGAGTACTTGTTTAACAAGAAGAAGAAGAAGAAGAAGAATCAGAATCAGCTTTATTGACAGTATATATATTTTTACATACACACACTGAATTTGTCTTCTGCATTTGACCCATCCTTAGTTGAACACACACATGCAACACCCAGCAAATTACATGCAGTGAAACACACACAGGAGCAGTGGGCAGCATCAAGCGCCCGGTGAGCAAATTAAGTGCCTTGCTCAAGGGCACATCAGCTGGCTAATGGGGGGGGGGCATTAATCACTCCACCACACCCAAATTTTTTCCTGCCCAACAGGTGCTGTACATGTTATAGTTAATATTCCATTCCATTTTCTCAGGATTCTGTTGCTTATGCACTTAGAATATCATCATCAATAAGAAAACACTCAAAAAGACACAGAGACATTTTTCTGAGGCAAAGGACTGAAGTCATAATGTTAAGACATAACTCTGATTATGTTGAAAATAAAGTGGTAATAGTAAAGAGTTATGCAGTTATTGTTTTCTCAAAACGTGGCTTTCTCCTTGATGCTAGAATAGTCTCCTTACTCATTTTAATCCCAGACATTAAATGTCAGTATTTTCATTAATACCAATTTATAGTTATGTAACTTGAAAAAAAGGCAAAATCAAAAAATGTCATAATATGTCATAATATTTCTATGAAATAAAATTTCTCTTTAGAACAGCATTTTTAGCAATTTCTAATACCTGAGGAAGTATGTCAATAGCAATAGTTCAGCACAATAATGAATCCAGCCTGTAAAGGTTGCATATCTGAGTTGACTTTGAACTGTGTTTGACCTTTGACCCCTGTGTGCAGTTGAACAAGAACCAGCCGGTGACGGTCCACGACGTCCTGCAGATCCTGCGGCTTCACATCTCAGTGCCACAGTGCGACGTCTTTGGCTACTTGAGCATCGACCATGAGCTGGTCGTCCTTATTGCTCCAGTGGACCTGCAGCCGACACCACTGCAGGTAACGTATGCACACACACACACACACACACACACACACAGTTGATGCAGTGTGTGTGCATCTACCCATGGATAAGAAGCTAGCTAACTAAGTTAGCGACGCTGGCTAACGTTACAGCTCAGCCGATGTTAACATCTCACCCCGTCACAAGGACGAGCTGTTTGTCCGTGAGCGGATGCAGAAGCTTTTTGACCAGCACAGCAATGTGGTGGAAAAACAAAGTAGTTCCTACATCAAACTGCTCACAACAAGGTCTGCGGATTACCTTGAAAAGCCTGCTCATAATTTGTGGAAAGAGACATTGCTGTTGAGTTTTTTTCAGTTGTATTTTTTGGTGCTTTGTGCAGCACAAGAGAAGTGACATCTAGTTCCATTATACTCAAGAGAAGGCAGACATTTCTGTAGCTGATGTCTAAACACAATCTAGATGGATAAACAGCACTACATGTAAGAGGTTGCACACATATTTTTGATCTTGGACTGAACTGTTGCTTTAAGATTTAATTTGGTGCAGTCTAAAAATACAAGAGGAGCTCAACGTCATGGTGAGAATCAGAAGCATGGCGGTCGTTAACATTAAAGCGTTTGTGGAGTGAGGGCCAAGGCACTCAGCCTCATGTTTGTTTTTTGGTTTTTTATAAGCTCCACTGCGGGATCTGATCTGTCCATCATTTGCATAAATATGAATTCAAAATATGTTGTATAATCACAGAGGAAGTTGGTATTCCAGTTCTTGTCTGACTACGGGAGCTCTTTAATCTTCCCGTTGCTTTTTACACATACACACAAAGAGCTACGCACACACTCTCCCAAACACAGCCATGTTTAGCTCTGCTAATTATCTACTTTGCTACTTCTGGATACAAATATTCATGTTTAAAGACAGCAGTAAACTGAAGCTGAAGACACATCTGTCACTCCTCTACTCTCTAGTGCTACTCTCTACTTATTTTATGGTCATGATTTATATATATATATGTATATATATATATATATATATATAGAGTGAGAGAGAGTATTGATAAATGCAGCATTCACATTTAAAATAAACATATTTGCCACATGACAAAATATCCATAATGCAACAAAGCATCAGTGACATATTTAATTAGTCTAATCAATCACATCCAATGTTTCATCCATTTTTCTTTCTGAGTAATAGTCCGGGAGTATAAATATCAAGGGTTTGCCGTGGTCTGATCGTTTTTGGTCCGGTGGCACAGCAGTGTAGTGGTTAGCACTGCGCCTGACCTCAACCCCATCGAACAACACGTTTGGAATGAACCTGAACAGAGACTGCGAGCCAGGCCTTTTGGTCCAACATCAGTGCCTGACCTCACTACTGCATGAACGTGCAAAAATTCCCACAAAAACACTCCAAAAGCTGCTACAGCTGCAAAGCTGTCTGTATATTTAGAAGGCAATGTCATTAAAGTCCCTTTGAAGTGCCCCAATACTTTTGTCTGTATTGTGTATTTACATACTAAAAGAGGTGTCTTTTAACCTCTTGCACTTTGAGAAGGAAAAACAAAACATTTTATAAGATGTTAAATGAGACGATTCTCATTAAACTCATTAAAGATGTTTCCTGGTTTATTATAGTGTTCTTATTTTCTGATGATGAAGCGATCAGTTCATTACAGGGCTGCTAAGATGGAACCAAACTTGTGTCTCAGGCAGCTATTCAGTCATAAGACCAACTTTATTGTATCCTTAGAGAAGTGATCTCATTAATTTCAATTGTGAATGACATAAAAACACATATTACACCCTCAAGTCTTGAGGACAGTGTTCAGTTATTACAATAGAGAGAGGTTTATGTGTGTCACCCAGTAAGTGGGTTAAGAACAGTGTACAAGTACAGCTGCATTGTATCTGGAGCTGACATGTCTTCAGGCTGGTTTTTAAATACTGCTGCTAGCAATCTAATCTAATCTTAGACCAGAATCAGTTCATGGCCAAAAGCACTGTTCATGCTGATAGACTGATACTATGTGGTGGGATCATTTAAGGATGGGATGGAGGGAAGTAACAGAGAAATGAAGGCATGAAGGAAATAAAACAACAAGAAAGAAGAAAATCTTAAAAATTTTCACCTGAATAAAAATAAAATGGAAAACAAACGGCAACATTTTTGTTGAAGGGAATAGTTAGAGTAATAGTACAGCAGCTGAATTCAAACATCAGCTGCTGTACTGAGCCGACTACTGGTGACAGCGCACAGTTACGACATCACAAATATTTTGTTTTTTTATACCTCATATATATATAAAACAGATAATACATGTACATAAAATAGGATTGTATGTGCTGTGCTCTAATAGAGGGAAGATAGTAGAGATGCTGCATGCAACAGTTTAAAAAACATGTCAAAACAATTAAATAAATAAAAATAACACACAGCTCATCTGGCGTGATCCAGTTAATTGCCGATTGATTATTTCTTTATTGGTTGTTCTCAAACAAGTCCCCATCTGCTTCATATTTTCAGCAGAATGCTGCAGTGCTGTTTGGTGATGAAGCTCCAAAAATGCTCTTTGGACTAAGAAACTAAATCTGACTTACCTTCAGCATTGGGATGAGTAGGTTGTGACTAAAATCTCATTTTTTGGGTCAACTGCTCCTTTAAGGTTGAACCAGACGTCACAAAGCATTCTGCATGCATCGGTACCCACAGTAATGAGGTTTTCTTTGTCCAGGTAGGATATCCAGATTGCATATTAAAACCTGGAAGGATCCTGGAAGATAAAACATGCATCACTGTTTAGTATTGGTACCAGGTTGATATAAACAGAAGGTTGATGAATGTGGTCAGTGTTTTATGAAAACAGCACTCCTACCATATGCAAGGTTCAATCCCCCCCCCACATGTTTCCAGCTTCACTGCTTTCATCAGGGTGCTAATGTCGCTGAAAACATTGTGGGAATAAACACAGCACATGGGGAGCAGAGTTGTGCAACTTGATTTTCAGTCAGTGTTTCACTTGCCTTGGATTGCCTGTGCCTCTGCAGATTCACTGCTTGCTGTCTGCGCATTGCAGGAATGTGAAAGTTATTTAAATAGGTCGATATGGTCTCTTTTTCAGTTGACGTGAAAAGAACCATTTCTGCCCTTCACTCCAGCAATCCCGTCTTTTTTATCAGGGCTGATTCAAGTCCGTCGTTTCTTATAAAGTGCACTTCTTTTCTAACTTCACTGTCGCTCAAGGCCATGGCAGTAATGAACCAAAGCGGTCAGATTGAAAGGTTTACAATTAATCATTTACGCTTTTATACCTTAAAATTCATGGCAAGCTAAGCAAAAGCCTGATGAGACTGTAACCTGAAGAAGACTCCGTGTAGTAACTTGAATATTTCTTTAGATAGGAGTTAGAATTCCATCAAAATAGAAATCCTACCTTTAAGAATCCAGCTAACTGAAATACATTTTAGAGCTCAATAAGGACCGATAGTTAGAACTGTATAGCTGTTGTGACTCCCGATTCTGAAAAAGCAAAGTATTCAATTCAAATAATGTTTGGGAAAACTTTTAAAATAAATTTCAACCTTTTTGGGGAACAAAAAACATTTCAAAGAAAGCAGGGCAAGACGCAATCTCTCGCAGATTGTAAGATGACATTAGATTTAGACAGAAAAGCAGCTGAAGGAAAAAAAAAAAGAGGATATCCAAGTAAGAAAGATGTAGCGAGTCTCAGTGGTTTATAAAAGCTTCTTCTGGTAGACTTTTAGTTTTAGCTGTTACTAGGCAACAGCTTCTCCCATTTGTTCGAGAAGCAAAATAATATTTATCCTCAGGTTAATGAAACCAGTGCCAAAACAAAGATTCTACATTGTTAATCACATCTGAGGACGTGTAGACCATTTTTTCAGTGAAACTCTCAGCAGGTTATTCAAAAACTGAATTATGAAGCACACAATACAATTTTTGTCCATTCACAAAGGTTGTCGCCTTACCTGCGTTAAAAATGTAACCTTCACAGTTTAAAGTTGTATGGATAATCTCTATTCTGACACTTTCCCCATTGTTCCCCATTGGACTTTCAAAGGGTACCAGTTGAAGAGTACCAATTCACATTAAAATAACTAATGCCACAGTAGGGTTCTCACTTGATGTATTACCACAGTGAGCGCTTTCATAATGAGTTTATGATCTCAGTCGATAGTTTGAAGTTTTCTTCAGTACAGCGTGATGTTCATTTTGGGTCTTTGAACTCTCCCATCTCTGGAAGGATTCCTTCTGTAATTTCCCAGTTATGGGACTAATAAAGGATCTTATTTTGTATTTATGGTCTCATTTATACAGTACGAGTACAATAGAGCATAAAGCGAAGTATGCTTTAGGCTGTTGCTATCTTCTGGGTGACAAGTTGCTACCAAGGCATGTCCTTGGTTTCTCTATCGGGTCCAATCAGGGTAGAAGCACAGAAACGTGTCTCCTCACCAGGCTTTGAAAAACACGATGCCGGACTTGGCGCTTCAAAGCGGTAGTCCACAAACTAATGGATGATGTCACTCTCACTCCGCTGTTGATTTTACAGTCTATATTTGAGGTGAGAAAGTAACTGTTTGTATTCGATGTGTTTATATTATTGAGCTAATGCCTTTTTGAAAAAGTTCAAACGTGGCGTACTGTGTTTAGGTATTCATGTGTGGGAATGATGTTGGTCCACGCCATTTTGTGCTTGTCGTTTTCATTAATCTTCTCTTAGTTTACCTTGTACGTATGCAGCCGGCGCTTGTGCGACGAGCGTCTGTAAATCACAGCTAAAATGCGTCTGGTTTTAGTCTGAAAGCCTTCCAGTGATTTCATAATCAGTATTTCTCAGTCATTTTCTGACGCCCTCAGGATTTTCTCACCGTGAATTCAATTTTGAACAAAGAACTGCAGTCAGTTAATCGGAGCAATTATTTTCCGGCTGGGTCCGGGTTGCAATTAACAAAACAATTTGCATGAACATTCACTCTCAGTCATAACTAATTTGGACATCTGAACAAACATGATACACATATTTTTTTAAATTAATGTGGCTCACACTCATCACATAATTCAGCAAATAAATGCCTATAAATGTACTTAGGAATCACAGGGAAATGACACTCCTATAGCACAATGATTGTTACATCTCTGTGTTAAAACCTGTGAACGTCCAGACTAAAAGTCAAAAAAATCTAGCTTGTAATAAAAATATTTTAAAGCCAAAGTGCGACTACATGTGCTCGGCCTGCTCTTGTGTTTTCCAGATCGAAGCCTGCAGTAAGGAGGCCGAGAAGATCGATTCCCTCATCAACTATGCCAGCCCCACGCTGGTTTCCCACGTCCCCCTTTCTGCCTTCCTCGCCTCTGAGCTCAAGACTTCCTCCATCCAGTCGTCCGGGAGCTGTCCTCCCTCACCTCCGCACCCCAGCCTGTGCTTCCTGTTGGGCCTCCTCCTCGCCGCTGCTCTAAATGTGTAGTATCCCCACCCAGCCTCTCCCCCCCCACTAACTGTTAAATGTTCCAAAGTATCCTCCCCTCTTCCTGGGATGACATGGGTGTCATGAGGTGAGTGAGTTTTGGGCGGTGGTGGAGCAGGAAGTAGAAGCGGCGGTGACGTCTTCCGACAATCATTCCTATTGCCTCACCTGCGCGTCAAACAATCAAGGAGGTGGAAAAGCTATTACTATGGAAAGCTTTTGTGTGATCAGTGTTATTCAGTGGATGAGATTCTGAAGCGTGAAGTGTGTGTGTGTGTGTAAGTGTGTGTGCATGTGTGACCTTTAAGAAGCATTTGACTTCATACCAGCAGTGTTTACCCATTAGCCCCAGCAGCAAACTCTCCTCTGACAGCTGTTAAGTGGGAATGGAAATTTCATGACTCGCTCTGTCTTGCTCTGAGGCTTTGTGTGTGTGCGTTTTTGTGCATTTGTGCATGTTTGTGTGTGTCCAACTGGATTTCAGAGGCAGACAAGGACAAAACATCCTTGTCTGGCAGCACATCTGTCTGACAGATTACTTGAAATTCCCTTGGCCTCACACACTTACGCACACACTCGCGCACAGAGATCGGCGTCGCCGAGACAGAGCTCTCTGTTCGGCGTGAACCGCTTAAGTGACGCTTCTCCGGCCGCCAGTAAACAAGACTGCACAGTCCGTACCCGAGCGCATGACGTATAAACATGTGTGGCGCATATGGACCTAGTGTTTGAACCTCTAACCTCAGCAGTGTTAGTGCCTTGCTCATGGACCGAGCCAGGGCAGACGAAACTAATCCACCTTCAATAGTCGGTTTTTAACTACGGACCAAACGATTCGTCCAAAAGCCAATCAAAAAGTTCAAAGATTAAGAGAGCCCAGGTTCTGTTGTGTCTACAGCAGTGTACTGGAGAGGAGATGAAACACTGATCAAGGATCAGTTAGGTGTCAGTTTCGCCCAATCACATCGAGCTTTTCGCCAAAACAAACCTGGTAGCACTTTATGTGATCTGGTCTTCACAAAGTGTCATTAATCTGTTAGAATTCCGAGTGTGTTAAAAAGAGCAGTTTATAGACTGTACCAATGTTGCACCATAGCCTGATCCAACCCTAAGCTACAAGCAATTTCCAGAGCACAACGTCGCAACTCTTCCCTCCTAAAATAATTAACAAGATAGAAAATATGACAGAATATGTTGCGATGTCACGAAAATGAAAAACAAAAAACATTCTAACAGTATGAAAAGGAAAATGTGATTTTTAGGTTGTTTTTGCATGTTGTTCAGCAGCTGAACTTTAGAGAATGTCACAGCATCTTTTAATCTGGCAATAGGTTAAGTCCCTGCTGTGTTCATTAGGCTGAACGCACGTCCATGTCAACTCTACAAGTTGCTTTTAAAGCTCACTGAAATGAGGTGAAACCAACAGCTTCCTCACAGGGATGAAATCAATCGTTGAATGAAAACTGACTGTATGCTTTGAAAAACACTAAGCATGTCTGATTTGTAGTTAAAGGGGTAGTCCGCCACCGTCATTTAGTGCTGCTCTTCCGTAAAGTCCGACACAGAAATGGTCAACTTTGACCCACCAGAGACAGAGATACCCTGATACCGCTTCCCATGGTGCAACTTGAATGACTATTGCCCCGATAAACACCAGCAGTCTGTGTCCCTGCTTTATAACACGGGTTTCTTGCTAAACTTTTACATTCCTGACTAAAACTCCAACAGGAAACGGCGCACAGCACAAGTGTCATTGCTAGCTTCACTTAGGTCCATTTAGTCATTGAAACACTCACGTTATGTAAGTAGCAGATGTTCTTGTGCCCATTTATGCGCCAGTGTTGGTGTTAAAATGAAGCAAGCATTTAAAGGGTGCATTAATCAGATCAGACTATACGCCATTTAACAAACAAAACAGTTCTACGGTGCACAAACAATCCGTAGCACACGGTCTAAGGAGGTGGAAAGCCCTTGACATCATCAGGACTATTTTCTCGAAGCCACAGAGGACATACCGTTTCTACAGACTTGAGTCGTACTCCCCTTGACTCGTAGATTGATTGATGCATAAAACAAAATCGGGGTAGCGAAACATGACAAATGGTTACATTTCATCATGTGGGTTTTAAATGGGATTAGGATGTGCGCTAAAGGAATCGCAGTCACATGAACCGGTGTGTTGCTGTGTCGGGAGTGTTAGAGAAACACTGTGGTGGAGTATCTCATGAGCACCACTTCTAATAAAGTGCTACCAGGATGTTCCCCGATAACAGGTGAATGGTCCATGCTGATACAAAACAACAGAAAAGCCTGGATCACCTTTCGCTTTGTGTCAGGCCAGTAGCTCTGAAAAGCAGGAAAAGGGAGGCTTTATGAACTAGAAGCCATTTAATAACAGAAGGACAATCAGCTAGTCAATACCCACAGTCCCCTTTGGGTAGAGACAATTTCCACAGTATGCCTTGCATATAGTGTCTTATATGAAGTAATAATGAGAATGCAATAACTTTATATTTGTTAAGAAATATCTCTATATTTGATATGTATCTGATAATGGGATTCGACGATGATTACCTATGTGCCATGTTTTTTAAACAAATAGCTGTTATTCTTTATTGCATGATGACAATTATGAAGTTTTTTGGTCTTTTTTGTTTTTGTTTTTGTTTTTTTTTTTTACTCCAGAATGTATTATAGTGTGTTGTTCCGTCTATCTGTGTTTGTCTGTCTGCCTATACAGCACAATGCGTCCCCGTCTTTTAACAGTATTACTGTGCTAGGCAGCTCTGTAGCAGGGGGACCTCGCCATGGCTCCTCCATCTATTATAATAATTATTATTATTGTTATTTTTATTATTATTAAATTTTAATGTCACATTAGGAAAAAAAAACTAAAGATGAAAGAGCTCACACATTCAGACTAAAGACTGAAGTTTCCTGCTCCTGATGAATTATTTCTCAGCTAAAAGAGTGGTTTAACATTTTGGGGAAATCGTGTGAGATTGGAAGATGGATATTGAGTGGATATCTGTATGTTCAGTCTAGACTGTCTGTTAGCTTAGCTTAGCTAGCCTGCCCCTGTCCAAAGTTCAAAAATACATGTACAAACACCACTTAAGTTGACTACTGAGCACCTTGTATCTTGTTTATTTTATTCACCCATGCTCGAAGAGAAACATTAACAAAAAAAAAAAAAAAACCTCTTCAAGGTTGCAAGGTTTTAGAAATAGATACTTGTTTGAGTCATATCTTGACCAAAGATTGCAAAGATTATAATTGGCACAGTGAGTTTCAAACTGAGCGAAACTAAACCCACATGTTCCAAGCAACTGTATGCAGCCACCAGTGTGCAGTCATTTCTTAAACTCTGATATAGCAGTTAACCCTGAACCCTGAATGTAGTTAGACCAAAACATGCCCACTCCTGGCTGTTAAAGTGACACTAACGTTAGGTTGTCGAGGTAACTAGGGGACAAGACATGCTAAAATTAGCTGCTTATGTTCAAAAAGACACTACCCTCTGAACTCTAGAAATTCTCAGTATCCTTCACCTCATCTCACCCTCAGAAAGGAAACTAATCAATGAATTTCTCAAAATGTTAAACTGCTTATACATTATGATGATTTTTGTTTGTTTGTTTGTCACAGCTAGCGTAGCTCTCTGGAAACCAAGAGCAAGTGTATTTGTACCTTTCAAAGTAAAAGCAGTCTTATGGAGTGTTATTGAACCAATCACCTGTTTGCATGTAAACCCTCAGGCTTGTTGGAGGAGCTGAGATGGTTTTTACATAATAACACCTGGGACTGTTCACAGTCATACTGTGTTTTTCAGTCATATTGTCAGTTGGTTTTTGTTTGATACTTCTTACCAAATTGTCTCGTTTGTCAGGTCCAATGAGTGTTGTTCTTTCCATTGTATTATCACTGTGTTTGACTTTGTAAAAGTGCCATGGATTTAAAAAAAAAAAAACAAACAAAAAAAAAAACAGGATGCATATTTCATGAAATATAAAAACGCAATACCACAACCAAAAGAATTGTTTTACTTGTATCTTTCATCACAAGCTACTGTTCAGCATTCACATCTGAAATACAAATACAGCAAATATAGCCTCACTACTTAAAACCTGAGCAGATTTGACTTTTTTAATCTGACTAATTTTTTTTAAAACAGTCTGATACAACAACAAATAAGATCCAGCAATTGTATCGCTTACTTATGTGTTTGCAGACTGGCCTGAGGGCTGGAGAGAAGAGAAGAGAGTTAGCAAAGTTAGCAAAACCTCTCTGCTTACAGCACAAAACTTCTCAAAATATAAGGTGTGTGAGCCCGGTGTGTACTAGAGGGCCAAAGCATTAATCTTTAATCCTCCAAGATACAAATACAGCTGGGAACTAATGTTCCCTCGCGCATACACACTTTCTCAGATGAGCACCTGAAGTGAATGATCAATGATGGAACCCATCAGGTGTAAATCCACCCTCTGCTGCACATTGTTTCAAGTAATGTGTCAGACATAACAAGGATGACTCAGCAGCTTTGTTGAAAAACAGTGTGGGGGAAAAATGGCATCATTTTACGAAGCAGTTTTGCATTATTGTACATTTAGTTCTAACTGCGTTGTGTTTTATATCAGCTAATCATTTGCGGCACATGTAGGACATTTAATTGTGTGTATTTATGGCCCAAAACTGCAGTTTTTCATTCAAACCAAACATGCAACAACAACAAAAAAAATAAATAAATAAAAAATATTCTTATGACTTATTCACTCACTTCTATGCCGCTGCCATTTGTGTTTAAAAACTTGTCTGCTTCACCTCAAAATGTTCAAGGGCAATACATTTACCGAGGATTACTCTATCCATGGTGGAAAATAAATAAGAGAACGTAGATAATAAAGCCGCAGATGAAAGGGACGTGGCAACACGTGAATAGAAAGCAGCATGAGTACACAGCAGCAGCAACCTGTTTTCCTAAGTGCTCTGCCTCCTTCAAAGATCCATCATCACCGCCAACCTGACTACATAGAACCTGTAACCACACCTACACACACAGATATAACTACAGTCAGAGCCAAGTGTAGGCTAGTGAGCCAGACGGCTAAACAACAAAATTGAGGGTTGACTACTAATTTTAGCACTTGTCAACTGTGTTGCAAAGAAAATTACAACCATGGTTGCAAAAAATGTTGGGACCCTGTATAAAGCATAAAGACAGAATGCAATCATTTACAAACAGTGTTTACCAGTAACGGTTTCACGAGGTGTCCCTGAGCCCATGTAGAAACGCCCTTTACACAATCATGTGTTTCACAAAGCGGGAAACCTCGACCTGTGCGTCCTTGTGAACGGCTGAGCATTTCGAGGGGAAAGCCGGCCACAGGAAGGAAGTATCAACAGAGTCTGGAAAGGAATTTAAACCATCTCACACAAGGATACCGACTCCCATGCTGCTGGGGACCTGAAGTGGGTGAATGATCTAAACCTATTCTTTAACAGGTTTTATCAGTTTCAGTCCCCACCACCCACCCACTCACACACACACCCCCAGCCATCTCTGCTGCAACCTACTCTCAGTGCACTGTCCAATCTCCAGGCTCCTCAAGTGCTGTGCAGACCAGCTGTAGTGGAGTGCGTCTTCACCGTGAGCCTGAGGCTGGCAAGAGTGCCGCAGCTGTGGAGAAGATCCTGTGTGGTACCGGTGCCGAAGACGCCGCACCCCAAGGACCTGAAGAGCTACAGCCTGGTTACGCTGACATCTCGTGAAGACCCTGGAGAGGTTGGCCTTTGTACACCTTCGCCACTTGATGAGCTTATCAATGCACCCACTTCAGTTCGCCTACCAGTCCGGCAATGGTGTGGATGATGCATGCACCTTCCTCCTGCACAGGACCCTCTCTCACCTCAACAAGCCTGGCAGCACTGTGAGAATCATGTTTTTTGATTTCTCCAGTGCTTTCAGCACCATACAACCTGAGGGACAAGTTGGATCACTAAGGTGTGGACCAGCACCTTACAATGTGGCTGTTGGACAACCTCACCGACTATCCACAGTACATGAGGGCACAGTTCAATGTAGATCTGGATGGAGAGAGACCTGCAGAAAGATACAGAGAGAGAAAGAAAGGGATGGAGAGACACAAAACTACGAGGAGAACTGGACACACAGTTAGTGACATAAAATAATGAATTATGTGTTGATCTGATGAGGGGAGAGGAAGAAGAAATAAATAAAGGAATTCTGATTCTGATTCACCTCCTTCCCTGTGCTTCTATCCTGCCTGCCATCCCTGCTCATCAACCAACCTGCTGCTCCTGCTTTCCCTGTTCATGGCCCAGCCTGCCCACCAGGAGCTGCCTCCATCAGCCTCCATCAGCTCTCCCCTGACTGAACATCCCCCATCTATCCCATATCTCATGTTGTTAACTGCTTTCCTGCCTGTACAACATCCATTGCACGTCTGCCCGTCCTGGGTGAGGGATCCCTCCTCTGTTGCTCACCCTGAGGTTTCTTCCATTTTTTCCTGTTAAAGGTTTTTCTGGGAGTTTTTCCTTAGTCGATGTGAGGGTCGAAGGGCAGAGGATGTTGCTGATGTTATGTTAAGCCCTTTGAGACACACTGCTTGTAAAAATGGGCTATACAAATAAAGTTGTCTTGTATTGTCTAGTGCCATCATCATCTTAAACTTTTTTTTTCCTTTTGTTCAGTGCTAATCAGCAAATGCTTGCTATCTCACTAAAACATTTAACTCAAAGAGCTTTGTATAACCTAAAATCCTAGCCAAAAAGAATACTTTTCTGCCTTCTGACCTCAGATACCTCCTTTTCAATCTCCTACTGCTCATAGCTGACATATTTTTAGAGATGAGGTTTTTCTGATTGCTCCCATTTTTGTTTTATTCCAGATGGGTTCAAGGTACAGTGGAAATGGTTTTCTCTCACTGCATAACTCTTAAGTGAGCATTTAGTACTCACCCATTTAGTGAGAGAAAATGTACCTAGGTTGTAGGCTGACCGTCCACAGGATTTATTTTACTTCACATAGAAAAGTGTTGCATAAAAGACCAGATAATCATGACAGATTTGAAATTTGGCAACCTCAAACTGTGTTAAATTTCAGCTTTTCTCACTTCGACTGTCCACCTGAAAGTAATATAACATTCTAGGTATTTGATTCCTTCATGGGACATTCCGGTTCATTACAACACTGGTTATGTTTTTCATTTTTGTAAATTACTGTTGCTGTTGAGATTTTGAAACAAGTATCCAGTGGATTTTGTATATCAGAATTTGCCCAGATCTCAATTCATTTCAAGTACATTAACATAACTCATAGAAAATATTAATCACCTCAAAGCACAAATCATAAATATAAGACCCACATCGTAGTAAACAAGTGTGAACTTTCAAGCTGTGGACATTGCAATTTAGGGTTGCCAACGCTGTGCTTTAAACAATGCAGTAGGGTGTGATCACACCTGCAGATTGTTCTCTTTGGTCTCATATGAATGCTTGTTTATTGGACAGAATTTGAAGACATTAGCAGTCATGTTGCAGTTGCAATATTACAGCCTAAACTGTGGTTTTCAAAAACAAATACATAATACATGGTACAACAGTTCACAAAGCCATGGGACATTTAGGTGAAGAGTTTGGCTTCAATGAGATAGGACTTCAATAGTGCAAACAGAGCATAGTCCATGTTTGCAGAGATAGTCTACACATGTACAGTTTTTTGGTGAGGATGAAGTCCAGCGCTCTCACAGTAACTGTGGCATCCTTGTTCAAAATATTTCGATGTCCAAACTCAAATCTAGTTGAATGTTTCTACAAACTGTTTTCAGTCAGCTGTAAGGAGTTTAATAGTTTGGTCAAATTCAAATGGGAATGGGCTGGTTACACACCAAACATTTTGACTTGTTACAGCAGCAAAACACAGGTGGACTTCATAACAGCAACAACATCTCAGTTCCAGTAAGTGTCCTAGCAACAGTGACAGTGAACCACAATGCACAATAGCAGGACTCCCTGCATCAGTCATTAATATACCTGTGAGCTTCATGCTCAGGGGCTGGTTAGACGATTGGTTGGACCCCTCAGACAGGTGGTCTGGTGGCAGAACAGAGGTGGAGCGGGAAACCTCACGCAGTGTTTGGTCTAGACCTGCTGTAACTGGAAAGTGACAAGAGATTATTGTGAATTGATGCTATATAAATAGACTGAATAGAATTAAATTGGACAACCTGAGCGCAGGAGTCAGAGCCACAGACCCCAGGAGAGTGGTTTAGGGGCAAGAAAAATGGATGTGGGATCGAAGAAAGTCAAGGCAAGTCAGGATAGCGCAGGCTTGGATACGGGCAAGGCAGAAGGAGCTACTCTGGAGCAGGACCTGGATGTCTGGCTGTATTTTGATGAAGATGGCTGACTGATGATCTGGAAGGTCTGGATGTTGCCCAGCACTGGTTGCTGCTGTGGTTTGACAGGGCCGGTTGGCTGACAACAAGGAGCGGGAGTCGACCTGAGTCCCAACTAGAGACCGGGAACAGGTGTTGGTTGGTATGCCAACTGGGAACCGGAGTACAATTCCACTGGACCGCAAATAGGGAACCAGAAACAGATGCTGTGTGAGGACTGAGAACTGAGGACTGGTATCTCGTGGCCACTGATAAGAAGCCAGGAGCGATAGTAGTGAGAGTTGGCTTGAGCAGGCTGGGTGCTAGCGTACTGGAGGCTAGCAGGCCAAGACTTGGGCTGATGGCTGGGAACCTGGGCCTGAGGGTTTGAGGCTGAATGGCTGCTGGGGAACACTAAGAATGTAGCGTTGTCAGTCATATTTTCACCTTAATGTACATAGACATGGAACAACTGTGATTGATTTATTATTTAAGTATCATTTTGGTTCACTGAAAAAAGCTTTTGAACAATATGGTTTGTCAGATTTTCTTTTTCGTCTACTACGTGTCAGACAAAAAATTTCTTATCTATCTTATCTATAATCAGATGTGGCAACATGAGCAGTCAGACAAGGTTCTTAACAAGCCAATGCTGAAATGCTGTTAATAATCCATCTTGCACAGCCAAACTGTGGAAACACATAACATCAGTAAACCATGATGGATGTTTGTATATTTCTTTGATTTCTCTCTTATAATTTGTCTCATCTGGAGGTTTGTTTCTGATCATCTGAAACAGCCTGTATTCTAAGGATTTGGTTATAACTTCAGTATATACACTTTTATCTTTACAGATCGGTCAACGTTACAAAAATAAGAAAATAGGAAAAGTTGTGATAAACCAGAATTATCTTTTAATAACTTATCAGATAATTTTTATTCATTTGTTCCAGAAATTCTAAAATACTCTGCTAAAATGACACAAATGAATTTCATTAAAGGAGCAATGCTAATATTTGATATCCAGGGACAGATATTGTCTAAATTCAATGCAGTCTCCTGTCCTCGGTATAATAAACCATAGCTCTCAGAATAGATATTTTATTTTACAAGATGCAACATTTGAAGGACACTGTGAGATGATAGTTGCATAGGTTCTTGCAAGATACGATAAAAACAACTAAATGAATGTCCGGATTTAGGAAATCTTTGCAATTAAAATTCTGATCTGAGGAGGGCAGAGCTGCTCATGTTCAGCTCAGCGACGGCCTTGGCCCTGACCTTGGACCTGGCCTTGGATTTCAGTTCACTGCAGCATTCACGAGTGGAATTATCAGCTGTATTTTCACCTTAATGTACACAGACATGGAGCAACTGCGTCACGGCTATCTGTTTGTCAGAAAACAAAAAGCACAAAAAGCAATGGAGACATGTAACAAACAATCTTTTAACTATCAGCTGAAGAGCTCTTTTTAGCTGCTTGAATGCAGCTCTCTTGAATGCAGCTTGAAGGACCGCACTCATGAGGGCATGTTTGAGCCTTTAAATACAGTGTAGATCACAGTGGAGTGTTTAGACAGTTTTTAGAAGTTTTATATCAGAGTTTGCATTTTAGTGTGTAGGAGTTGGTTTGAATTACATTTTCTATAATAGCTGACTGTTTCTGAGACTTTTTCTTCCTAACAAAAAAGCAATTTAGCAGGAACACTAATCTGCCACAAGCCTGTAATGATAATAAGGGAGACAACGATATTCAGCTCATGACTGTCAGACATTTTCCTAATGTTAGTGCACCAATGTAACATATTCTTGCCTGTTCTCATTTGAAACGTGTAACACCTGTCTATTAGACATGATCAGTCTGTCCCTGATAACAGGCTATGTACCCCAGTCCTTTAAAGTAGCTGCAGTCAAACCTCTCTTAAAAAGCACACACTTGACCCAGAAGTTTTAAACAACTATAGACCAATATCTAACCTTCCATTTCTCTCCAAGATACTTGAGAGAACAGTCATGAATCAGCTACGTGACTTTCTACATAGTAATAGTATATTTGACCACTCTTTATCTCTCTTTCACCTTATCTGTGCTCTGTTTGTTCAGGAGCAGCTAAACCAGTCAGTCTTATATGAGAAATGCATCAAAGCCAACATGTCTCCATTGCACAACATATTGTAATATATATGTGATGAAGGGAAAAAATGTCTGCAATGGACACAGAGGAAGGAGCAATAAAAGAGTGTGTTTGGTAAACAGGCTCATTGGTACCAGGTGACAGTATCGTGACTGGGTATGAAAGGGGCGTCCCCGGGCTCAGTCGTTCATCAGTAAGGACTGGGCGAGGATCCACATGAATGTCTAAAGGATGTTCCTGCATGGGCTTAGGAACACTTTGTAAAACTGCTGTCAGTAAACACAGTTTGTAATGTAGATGATTGCATTCCGTCTTTACTTGTCTTCCTCAGCGTGCTGACTTTTTTGTCATCGTTGTTGTTACTTCAGACACCCATCAGCTGACCAGAGGCCTCTGTGTTCCACGTGAAGGACAATAAAAGTCACTGCACCTTCAGAGTCCCCCCCCCCCTCAAATCATCTGTCTCATTACTCATATGTCATCTTTGCTGTATCGCGCTCCGCCGCTGCCGTGAATCAGTTTCCCCGTGGTGTTGCCACAGCTCCGTCTTATGACCATCCTCTTTCCTCTTTCCCTTGTCATCTGTGATTCTTGTCTTTCCTCTCTCCTCTTCCCACCTGTGTGTCCTCTGTGCGTGCAGGTGACCAGGCGACAATTAATGGGACCAGCGTTTCCATGTGCCCCATCAGGAGCCACTTGTGCTTCCCGAATGCCATCTGGCGCCAACACGTCCCTCGTCGTCACAGAGACAGGAAGGACGCAAGGGAGGAAGGACAGAGGAGAGACAGAGAGGAGAAAGGGAAGTAAATGTACACCCACATCCAATACAGCCACTGGATAAATTACGCAATATCATAATATACACGATAGTATATGACCAATACTACAATAGGCAACTGACTACTTTCCCATTACAGGAAGGCAAGTTTGCCTTCCTGTTTGTTTTATTTGCTGCAGAACAGGCGACAGCACAAAGCGAGGTTCATACGCTTCATCAGGCCTCACCCACAGGTTAAACTTTAGTTTTACTGGGAATTAAACACACTGTTTTCTTCCCGGAGCTGATGGCGGAAATGATCTAATGAGCGATCCACAGTTTGCAGCGGTGACGGTTACACTTGTTACTTTTTGTTTCTAACTCAACACTGGCTGAATGACGATTGAGTGCAGCTTGAGCGGAGGATTACGGAGAAGTTTTTACAAGCTGCCGTGCTCGAATTCGACGCGCGTCACAGAGCCGCACCGGTAAAGATGCGATAATTAGCGTGACCACCTGGATGACATGTTTCCATCACAGTCGACCGGAGCTGGACGGGGTAAATCGCCATGACTACTGCAACAGTAATTTGACCGAAGTCATTTTGATGAATGCCAACCGCACCCTTTCCAACTGATAACAAAAGCCAGATGTTAGTGGGTGTTTGTGGTATTTCTATCCACTGTGAGAGTGTATTATTTGCAGCAGAATGCACTGCACAATTCATTTGAGCAGTAGGTATTGCAGGCTAAGACGCAAAAGTCTTTCCAGTCCAAAGCATAAGCGTGCACTAATCACGATGTTTAATGTCGTATCATATCGTAATATGCCACAAATGGGCGGGTGGATGATTGACTTCACTAACACGGATTTGAACGGGTTTGTCCTTGAATTCTGAGAGAAATCAGTAAGCTTAGAAAAGATCTTTCAAACCAACTTGTGAAAAGAAAAGAAAAGAGTGTTGCATTTATATTTGGTTCATTTTGTTCGTTCCAGCTCAACGTGAGACGCCTCTGTGTTTCTTCTGTCATTTACAGTCACGCTTTGTTTCTCTCTCCTGTGCTGTGGACAGGCCTCGTCTCAGTGCTTCTTTCTCTGTTCGTTCTGTTGTTGTTGTTGTTGTTCTGATGCGTTTAAAGGCAGGGGGGAAATAATGTTTGCTATACTAAAGCGCTTTTTCAGTTTATTGAAAAGAAGAAACGTCGATTTTTATATACTTTTTTTTGTTGTTTTGTTTTGTTTTTCATCAAAACAGCCAGGTTCTCATGTTTTGTTTGTGCTGACAGCACAAAGAGGCAGATGGGGAGGGAAAAAGAAAAGACAAAATGGAGTGAGCATAGATAGAGAGAGAGGAAGAACCAGGTGAAGAGGTGGACCAATAGCCACTGTGCAAAGGTCAGCTGCTGTCCTGCCCTCCTCTTTGATGCTTTGCTTTAATCAGATATTCTTAGCCTCATAAAACATTTTTCTGTGTGCAAAGAAGGTGTGAGAAGAATGGAGAGAAGAAGGAGAGAGAGGGAGAGGAGTAGGACAGATTGTGTACTCGTGATTGTTACAGCGATGAAACGGAAACTCTTTAATTGAGAGAAATTTTTGAGAAGTTCCCCTGGTAGGTAGCCTGAATATTTTTCTTTCCTCTTTTCACCAACAAGACATCCCACAGATGAGGACGTTTGTTGCAGTCCTAATGTGGGTGCCCATCAGCTTAAAAATTCTTAAAGACTTAAAAAGAACACTTTAGCTCTCAGTAATTCTGTAATTTGGGTCTGACGGTTTTTACCTACAAAAATAAAGCTCAAACAGGAAGTACATAACCAAGTTCATCAAAAAAAATCGTAAACATTGTCTCCTAATGTAAATCGAAACATTTTAAAAGTTTAACTACTGGACACGTGGTGCCTTTAACTTCACTCGTGAAGTCAGCGAAGCTCAACAATCTCAAGTCAAAGAACAAGAAGAAAAAGATGTTTTCGATCTTAGAGAGCTAGGGTTAGCTTTAAAAAGCTTTAAAAAAAATTTAAAGCCCCTGGATCAAACTCATCTTATCTCCAAACCACACAGATCCATGCAGCCACATACGATATTAAGCAGGAATAAACCACCACCAAAGATGTACATGCAATATATCGCAATATATTTTAGTGTTCAGTTCACCAAGTGTGTCGTTCACTTCAGATTTCGACACAACTTTGCTCTAACCGGTCACCAGTATGACCTGATTACCAGTGACGGGATTAACTTTTGTAGATTTAGTTAACTCTCTTAGTTTTCTCCACATGTACTTGTGAAGTACTGCAGATGGGGAAATTGTTTTTCCGCACAAGCAGTAGACTCTTAAATTATTCAGACAAATTGCCACAGTCAGGGAAACTGCGTTCTGCCTCATAACAGCCTGTTCTCTCATGCAACGCCGGATCAAAAACAGAAATGAAAGGAAGGAGAAAACACGTTCAGCCGCAGTGGCATATCAGTCATACATTTAAAATATGCTCACTTTGGCTAAACAATATGAAAGTGAGGTGTAATTACTGACCTGTTGTATATGTTTTAGAGTCATCACGTCAAAGTCAACTTCTTGCCTTAACCTGATTTCTCCCAATAAACATGTCGGAGGAAAAGGGGTTGAAATAATTGCCATGTTGTATTTCAATCATCATTAACATAAAAGAAAATTACAATTGTCTTTTTTTTTTATTTCAAAATTAAATCTTACTCTCTGTGACTTCTGCTCTCCGCTAGTGTGACAATGCATCAAGTTGAGCATGTGGTGGTAGCTACAGCAACTACATGCATTGGCTGTGTTGCTACGCCTTAACCTCTTAATACACACCTATAAATCTACCTGTACGCACCCTGGGTAGGGTCGCTGCAGCCGCTTGAGAAGGGGGAATCAAGCCTGGGTATCAGCCTCACATGAAAGGGTCTGCTGCCAACCTTGCGTCCCTCTCAGGCCTAATTTACTCATGCATCCTCTGTCAGTCCCAGTCATCTTTCAATCCCAGTCTTACATTTATATGCAACCATTTTGACAGCAGCGAATGCATTTCGAAGGAAGGATTTTTCTTTTAATATGATGATGAAACGCTGTTAATTTTAATGAATTTTATGATTATTGTAGCTCTCAGTGAGCACAGCATTACTGAGCTTTTTCAGACTTCTCTTTAGGCCCGGGTAGCACAACATGTCCAATGCAGATCTGAAGGCCTGTCTGCAGGAGAACCCTGCCTTCTCAGGCATAATCATCCGGGCTGTATGCTGATCTTCATAACTCTCAGGTAGGAAAAGGCAACTTGACGGCTGAGCTCCACTGCACAGGCTTAAATGTGATGGGTGCATCTCGTAATGGGTTCCCGAGATAATCGGAACAGTCTGGAATGGAGACTACGGTCTACAACATATTTTGAAGTCAAGATATTTTTGTGCACACACACGACATACAAAACAATAATAATAATAATAATAGAAAACAGACTTACTGAAAGAATCTGGAATGATTCCTATTTTGGTATAGTTGGTGGCGGTGACAGTCCACATACAGCTGATTCCACTTGACCAAAGATGATGATGGAAGTCAGTTGCTAATCTAACTAGACTTGGAACACTATTACCAGCTTCAGAAAACTAATGACCGGCTGCATGTTAGTTACCAGCTTGGTTGAATGAATAATTGGTCATTAATTTCCCAGTTCCCACTTCAGCTTAAAGTTTTGCTCACATTACATTCAGTCACGATAGCCAACTTCCTTCCTCTGACTCTCGCCTGGGAGTTACAGTGACAGACACACACTGTCAAGCACTTTTTATGTTGTACTACTTCCACATCATTAATACAATATTTTAAAATCAGTATTATGTAGAAATAGAACTTGGGTGCAATCAAAATATATTTTATTGAGAAAAAAAAATATTTTCTTAATATTTCTAAAAATGTGATTTCAGTGGTGTCAAGATTCATTTCCAGTATTTATAAAGCAAGCTATTAAAAAATTTAGAGGAGCCAGTTGAGGTGGTTTGGGCATCTGGCCAGGTTGCCTCTTGGACGTCTCCCGGGGGGGTTGTTTCGGGCATATCCAGCTGGGAGGAGAGCCCGGGGTGGACCCAGGACATGATGGAGGGGTTATACCTCTCGCCTGGCCTGGGAACGCTTTGTCCCCCCTAGACAAGCTGGTGGAAGTGGCCGGGGAGAAAACAGTGTGGGCTTTCCAACTGAGACTGCTGCTGCTCCCGCAACCCAGACCTGGATTAGTGCAGGAAAGCCAGACGAGACGATGCACTGTAATGGTGCCTCAGTTTATCAGACTGAAATGTATCTATAGTTGTTAGAGAATCAGAGAATCAGAAATTCCTTTATTTATCCCTGAAGGGAAATTCTTGTACTTACAGACATTGCACATGCAGTATTCCCGACCAAGAAAGGAGAAAAGTGCGGAGTATAAAAATAGGATAAACAAATAAGGATAGGATAAACAAAAAACTAAAATCTCAAAGTACAGGTATTTACAAGTGTATTCAAGTTTTTTAAGAAAATTTAAAATGCAGGTATGTACATGTCTAAAAAACCAATATATACATTGTATATATAAAGTGAGTGTGTGTGTCGGTCACAGTGCAGAGTTTAACAGTTTGATGGTGACAGGCAGGAATGATTTCCTGTGTCGCTCTGTGGTGCATCGTGGGAGTATGAGTCTGTTGCTGAACGAGCTCCTGTAGCTGATCAGCACATTGTGGAGAGGGTGAGAGGGAAAGTCCAGTATAGTTCTTATTTTGGACAACATCCTCCTCTCAGACACCACTGTCAGAGAGTCCAGTTCCTCTCCCACAACATGGCTGGCCTTCTTAATGATTCTATTGAGTCTGTTGGTGTCCCTCACCCTCAGGCAGCTGCCCCAGCAGGCAACAGCATATGTGATGGCACTGGACACCACCGACTCATAGAACATCCTCAGCATCGTCCTGCAGATGTTGAAGGACCTCAGCAGCCTCAGAAAATAGAGGCGGCTCTGGACCTTTCTGTAAACAGTGTCCACGTTCTTGCACCAGTCCAGTTTGTGGTTCAAGTACACCCCCAGGTATTGGTACTCCTCCACCACCTCCACAGTGTCCCCTTTGATGTTGATAGGGGTCACTGGAGCCTTAGTCCTCCTCAGGTCCACCACCAGTTCCTTGGTCTTTGTCACATTGAGCTGTAGGTGGTTTTTCCCGCTCCATGTGACAAAGTTGTCCACTACCGTTAATACAGTAAAACAGTAATGCACACACAAAGTATAAAATAAGTAGGCCCAATACAGCACGTCTTCATTATAGGAATCATATAGTTTCAGTACATTCAAATCAGTGAGACATCTGCAGATGTGATTTGCTAATTCAAGACGTACTTCAACAAACTTTGCCGAACTCAAATCAAATAACATGGTCAAATCAAACACTTTCATAATTAAAAAAGCATTAAACATCCAGTGTTTGATTGAATGTGGTACAATGTGAGTACGTGAGTGTCTAATCAACAGCAAAGACTGCTTGGAGAATATTCATGATGGACCATGAACCCAAAGCAGTGACAATCTGTGGCTAACTGTACAGAAACATTTACCAAGTCACCATGACCCAGACACAGTACTGGCTCCAAACGGAGGAAACTCCTCCCATGAGGTCTGTATTTCAAGACTTAATTACCCACAAGTCCCAATCCAAAGGCTCATCAAAACGTAAACAAGGTGGTCATCTTTCACTGGGAAATATATCACTCAATCTGGATCAATGAAATGGTCAAGGCAGGGCGCAAGTGATGGAAGACATAAACTCTGCTGTTTGACTCGTGTTGTTTATCAGGGGTTTATGAAGGCTGAAAGGAAGTTATTGCTCAGTGAAATTACCATCTGTATGCATTTTCATGAAATGAAAAACATTTCCCAGCTCTTTAGACTCATCTTAACACATCTGGTTAAGGTCAGGCGTAGAAATTCAAGTGAGTCATACCTTTCTTAGAGGTTAATAGAAATCTTACCCTCAACCTCCCCCCCAGCACATATTTCTTATTCACTCCTGCCGTACATCGCAGTACAATGAGCACCTTATCGAGTATTCAACGCTGGAAGAAAGACACATGAACAAAACTCAATAGTGAAAAGTTGTGCGGAATGTTAAAGGTCATTGTAAGGGTTACTGCAATGTTGTCTCACAAAGATAAATAGAGACTGGCTACAGTGTCAAAACATTTTTTAAAAAGTTTTAATTCTGAGGGACAGTGAGGGACAGTCTAGTCAATGCTGAAGGCAGTTTGAACAGAATAAAAAAAAAAAAGCTAAAATATAAATTAATTAATTAGTTTGAAAACTCATTTCCTGCTTTAACATTCATAATAATGTTTGTTATAAGTGAAGACTTACCATCAAATGTTGCAGGAACCATCACTGCTATACTATCACACTGGAACCACATTAACTCCTTATTCACAGTGCTTCTTTGGCCCACAATTGCTGTAGGAGCCAAATGCAATGTCATGGGGAAGCAGGGTGACTGTATTTGTTGTGGGTACCATAGGGGGCGCTGTGGTCATTCAGGCCATACGGGAAATCTGGGGCCGCAGGTGTTGTGTGACCCCGGAAGGGCAAACGGTTTTTGACCGCGAAGGCACAGGTGTTGTATGTTGGAGGATGAATGGACACATTTTTTGTTGCACCGAGAATAAACCTCGAACGATGGAACAGTCGATGGAGACGTGCGGACTCATTCCTGATCTAGAAAGAAAATTTGGACAACTTAACGTGTCAGATAGGTCGCTCCGGGGTCAAACCCCTCAGTAGCTTGTAGTAGACTAAGCTCCTATAACAACTGCAATTGCTTGATCATGAGAAAGTTTCACAAAAATACACGGCCAAGCTTTTATATTGTATTGTGTATTTTCATGTTGTGATCCAGATAAGAGCAGCCTTCAGATGTATAGAAACAATACCATGACTTTTTTGGCACAACACCTGGATTGACCAGGCCAACAGGCCCGACAGGTGTGGGTGTAGCTTCGCTTCTGTTTCTGCTGGCAAACAGAAACTTGGTGAGCAGAAGAAACTCCTCAACTCTCCTCCTTTCACTCTCACGGTGTGTGAGTGTGCCCACGGCTACCATATTACAGATTTACACCAGCATTAATGTTTTATGAAAATAACCTCAGTTATTTACTATTTACAGCAGTATTGTGGAACAAGGAATTGCAATAAAGAATTAGTAGTTATTATATATAGATAATGTTGGAATCCCTGCATACATTTTTAACAATGGCCGCTCAGGAGTGCTGAGAGGCCGCTGATGCAACGTAAACTGCAGCCATCGACAGATCGAATCAATAAAAGCTTTACAAACTTTTATGAAAATCTGTGTTAGACTGACAGTAATGGTAACTCTGAACTAATAGAAGAATTCCTAAATAATATTAAGCTTCCATGCCTGTCAGAGGAGGAAAACAATGCACTGAAAAATTCTATAACTATAGGAGAAATAACAGAAGGGATGAACTTGTTTGCTAAAAATAAATTTCCACAGCCTGATGGATGTTATGCTCTACCAAACATTCAGCGAGGATCTATCCGCTCTGCTTCTACAGGTACACCAAACATCATTTGAAAACAGATAACTATATCTAACTCTAATACATAAAAAAGACCCACTATGGAACCATTATCATCCAATATCATGAGCAAACATAGACAATAGGATTCAAGCCAAAATTATTGTGAGAAGATTATTCCATGGAACTGGAAAGTTTATACATGCTACCCAGACAGATTTTATGAAAAGCCGATATTCATCTGATAATACGAGAAAATGGCTCGGTCTCATTCAGCGTGCTGCAAAGCTCCCTCACTCAGCGGCAGCATGTACGCTGGTTTCCGAAAAAGCCTATGATAGAGTGGAATGGCCCTTTGTGTTCAGTATTCTGCAGAAATATGGATTTGGTAGGAGTTTTATGCAGCGGATCAGGGTGATGTAGATAAAACAGGTTCCCATGGATCGTGGTTGGACCTCCTGCTGCGGTCCTGCTCAAAACTCACTGCGATTACTCCTTCTCTCACGCCCCCCCCTCTCTCTCTATCCTTCCCTCTCTCTCAACCCAACCGGTCAAGGCAGATGGCCGGCCATCTTGAGCCGGGGTCTGCTCCGAGGTTTCTGCCTTCTAAAAGCCACTGTCGCCAAGTGCTTGCTCAAGGGAGAATGTTGGGTTCTCTGTAGTACAATTTAATTAAAGAGTTTGGTGCAGACCTGCTTTAATTGGAAAGTGTCGTGAGACAACTGCTGTTGTGACTTGGCGCTATATAAATAAACTGAACTGAACTCTGCCAACCCTTTTCTCATGAAAGTAGCTAGAATACGCATATGATATTATCTCTAGATGATGTTGATTCATTGAGCAGCTGTTTCAGTCACAGTGAAATCACCTTAACCATATAAAAGGTAGACAGAGAAATCACACGCACACACACACAAAAATAAAATACCACAGGGGGATAATATTAAACTAATATTTGAAGTATAAATGTTTTAATAGAATTAATTTACCTCGGCAGGCAGTTGTTGTAAGGTTTTGGCAGGAAACTTGCTTACTCATGGTTCCGTGTAGCACATAGTTGCCATGTGAGTTGTGCATTCAAAATTCTTTAATAAAGTGCCAATAAAAGCTTAAAAAAAAAAAAAAGCAAAAATAAGACTGAAATCCACGACGAGGGTAACAGTTGATCGGAGTAGAAGCTGGCTGAAGGGACGTGAGTGGAGGACTTTTATCAGATTCCTGCAAGGTTTGTCTCTGTGGGAAGCATAACAGAACCTTGCTGCTGGATGCGCTCATTACCAACAGTGATCCTATCGACTTTTGTTTATTTACTTTCAGATTCCAGAGGAACAAACTGTTCCGGCACTTTGTGGACTGAACAGACCAAAACTTTTCCACATTAAAATGACAGAGCCATATTTAATAGCAGCTGAATACCTCTGGGTCTTACCATGTGCCTGGCCACCAGGATTTCTCTCATTCTGATAATTAGTTCATGTTTCAAATAAATTGAAAAACTACTGATAAATAAAAATGTCATAAACTCCCTGTAAATGGCAAAGAAGCCATTACCTTAAACTTTGACAGAGACATTTTTGTAGCTGAAAAAAAAAAAAATAAAGAAAATAATTTAGAATCAAAATTAGTGTCTGCCGTCATGGCAACAGCTGCTCCATCTTCCTGTCTTCACTTTTCAGCTTGTCTCTCTCTCTCATCTGATTAATATATTGTGCATACTAACCTCTCCTGTCATTCCAGACCTGCACAGATGTCCTCGAGCCATCGCTATTTCATTTCCCACCTTATCTCATCGGCTGACCCAGGAATCTGCCCAAACATCTGCTCCTCATCCCCAGTCAGCATCACTATACTGTACATTGTGGACACTAATCAGTTACTCTCAGCAACATTTTCTCTTTTGCATCTCAGTTTTAATGGATATTCAGTTCTACTTGTTCTGACAACCTCTCGCTGCCCTTTCGCTGCCGTCTTCCCATCATAGTCCTGTTGAACTGTATGCCTGTGATCCAGAGTGCACAGTGTACAGCTGATTTTCTCCATAAATCTTCTAAATCTTCTGCTTTTTCTCAGTAATACTCAGCTGTTTGATAGTCAGTTTGATTGTACTCCGGATTTGAAATTCCTCCATGACGTTCCACACCCATTTGTCCTGTTCCAGGATGTGGAGAGCTGGAGTTTGTCCCAGCACACACTGAATGAGAAACAGGGTACATCCTAGACAGGTCACCAGTGTCACAACACTGCTTAATGTCCTATACCCAGCTCCTTAGGTTATCTTTATTTATTTGTTTTATGTCACTCATCTTTCCATCCTGTTTTGGTTTGAAAGACTCTCTTCTTATTTCTGTGATTTTACTCCCTTCCTTTGTGTATTTCCCCACTTCTGTGACTGCTTGTCCCACATTAGCCTTCCCACCTTGGTACATTTATCAGTGGTGGACAAAGTGCATCACTTCATTACTTGAATGAGTATAGGTGCCTCTGGCTGTAGATAATCCCAGCTAGCTATTAGTGTGTGTCAGCAGTAGATTCACACAGAATCTGGTCCCAAGAATCCATAAAATTCCATGGAAAAGTCATTTAACTTGAGCAACCATGTCATAATGACTTCAGCTACTACAGGCACAGAAAACTTTGCTTAAAGTGTACATTTGGAATTAAAGGTTTACGTACTTTGAAATATTTCTAGGATTGGAATGGGGTTTTTTTTTTGTCTGCAGTTTGTGTTCAGTAAACAGAGAAAACATTTAAACAGTATGAAAATTTCATTACTTCAAAAATCTCAAATATGGACTGCAGATACAACAAAAAAAAAATTGATCTGCTCACTAAAAAGCTATCCTTCAAAGTAATATGTAACAGGAATGTTCATTGAAATGAAGTGGAGTAAAAGTCTTAAGTCATAAAAAATAAATCAGTGCTCTAGATATTGGTTTTTTGTTTTTTTTTGTTTTTTTTTTTTGTTACTGTCCACTTTACTGCTGTTGTGTTAAGTCCAAATGTTCCCTTTTGTCTCTGCCAATTTATCTTGCATCCTATCCTGATTTCCAGCCTTCACGTAAGCCAACCAGCAGCATGTTTTCCAGCCTGCAAGTCATTCAGTCGGAAACCCAGCCCATAACTGCTTCTGATTCGCACTGCATTGGTCCTCCTTCCTGCCGAGCTGAAGCAGTCCACAGTTTCTGAGCTGCAGCAGTCGGGGCAGCCGTGGTAGAGGTTGGCAATGCAGCTTGTTACCGGATGCGTGAAGTAATGAATCACTTTTCTCTCCCTCCATTAGCCAGCTGATGTGCCCTTGAGCAAGGCACTTAAAGTTATTTAATTTATTTGTAAGATATTTCATTTTCTTCTTTTTTAATTTATTATATTCATAGCATTTCTATGATTGTAATTTGTACAATTTATAATATAAGAACACATATAGAACACGTATTTTTCTTTCAGCTGCATGTCATGGTCTTCATCAGTGGATGTAGCTGTCATGAAATTGGTTCAGCGGTGATATGTGTTGGGATTTGACTCAGATCAGTGTTTTGTTTCTTTTTTTACTTTAGTTTATTGTTATAAGTTTGACTTTACAGCACAGTATGAGGTACAGTTATGCGCATATGTATTGGGACAGGTATACTGTAATCCTTTTGCATTTAGCCTCTGTACACCACCACGCTGAATCTGAAATGAAACACTCATGATGTTCATCTTTAATTCAAGGGGTTTGACAAAAGTGTAGCATTGACAATTTATAAATTGCAGACCTTTTTATATACCCACCCCCATTTTTGGTTAGTCATAAATGATGGGATAAATGGCTGACAAACAGTTTCATGGCCAGGTATGACCTGTTCCCTCATTAGTCCATGACAAATCATGCAGATAAAGGTCTGGAGTTGGTTCTGAGTGTTACATTTGCATTTGGTAGCTGTTCATTGGAACAACTCTAGGTCCAAAGAGATGTATATGCAAGTGAAAGAGGCCGTCATTAGTCTGAAAAAAGCAAAATAAACCCACCAGAGAGGTAGCAAAAACACTGTGACTGGCCAAAACAACAGTTTGAAACTTTCTTAAAACGAAAGAATTAACTGGCAAGCTCAGCATCACCAATAAGCCTGGAGGTCCATGGGAGCCAGCTATAGTCCACAGAATTCGGCCATTGGTGAAGAAAAACCCTTTCACCATGTCTAGTCAAATCAAGAACACTCTTGAGGAGGTAGACGTGACATTGTTAAAGTCTACAGTTAAAAGATTCAGCTTCATGAATGTAAATACAGAGGCTTCACAGCAAGGTCCAGACCATTGGTAACACTCAGTAACAGAAACACCAGATACAACTTTGAGAGAAAACACCTAAAACAGCCTGCCCAGTTCTGGAATAAGATTCTTTGGACTGATGAAACCAAGATGAACTAGTACCAGAACTATGGGAAAAGAAAAGCATGGAGAAAGAAAGGCTCATGATTCAAAGCATACTACATGATTTTTCAAAGATGGCAGAGGCAGTGTTATGGTGTAGACATGTATGGCTGCCAGTCAAACCGGGTCACTGGTGTTTATTGATGACCTGACAGATAAAAGTAGCAGGATGAATTCTGAAGTGTTTGGAGATGAGAATGTGATAAATAATTTCATTGATGTACTGTTGCTCTGCATGCTGCAGTGACATGTGATGTATTTTGACTTGAGCATTGCTCTTGAGGCCGAAGTCATGGAAAACAAACTTTTTACATCAAAGACAGATATTAAATATTTTAGCTTCGTGTTGTTTTGGAAAGGATTTGAGGACTCCTTTGCACATAAAAGTGTGGTTGGCATTAATCTGGAGCTCAATTATGTAAAATGGATGACAGTCACTGGAAAAGGGAAAGAATGACACAAAAATTGATCCTTTCTTCTATTCTTTCTACTTATTCTTATTTACCATTCTTTCTCACCCTTTACTTTGTTGAACTGAAGAGAATTTATGATGCAACTAATTTTTCTAGAAGTGTATGTACACTGTGTCTTTGGCTCCTTAACAACCCAGACAAAATGTCATTTCATAACTGAGGTGCAGGTATGATCACTGTCAGACTACCTGTTGAGACCTCAAATTGGACAAGGGGAGAGGGGAGTAATATTAAACTAGATTAAAAGTATGAAGATTCATGCAGCATTAATCACATAGTTTGAAATTGAACTTCAGCAGGACCAAAAAACAAACCAACCAGCCCTGACTAGAAAATAAATCATAATACTTTGTAAAGCTGACTGCACAGTAGGAAAAAGTTGGGATTCCAAGCCTAACTCCCTGACAACACAACACAAAAGAAGATTAGGTTGAAACCTATATGGCTGGACTGTGTATGGTGGAGTCTATAAAGTGAATTACTGGATATTAAATGTTCATCTGCAATGTTGTGCAGTGGTTCCACTAATACTTGTTCTTAAGGTGTACTGTTCTAGCATATACATTTTATAGGGCTGCAGTTAATAAGATTTGAAAGAAATTCTAATTCTATCTATTCTTATTAACTGTTGTCTCCCCCAGCTCTGTCATTCATTTCCATCTGAAAATCCACAGATGGAAATGTGGATTGTGGATTCGATGGCACACTCTGGATTGAGTGTCTTGTCAGATTAACTGGCCTGGGAGGTTCTCCATGGCTCTCTGGACATGGAGCGTTGTTTCCTCACTTACTATACTGGACTGTGTAACCGTTGTCTTGTCTTCTCACGGCAGTCGGTTTTTATGTTTTCCAGTTTCAGTTCCTCAAGGTGAATACTAGGTACTTTTGTGTCTTCACATATAATGTACTCTGATGTGATATTGAGCTTTGACTCTCTGGTAAGGTATGGACTGGTTGATTAATCAAGTGGGTGTGTGTTGTGTGCGTGGACCCAGTGGGCCATGGACCACATCTTCATTCACCTTTATCCCACTGGTAACAGCCTTAGAAGGTGAAGTTCTCAAAATGCAATTCTTTGAGTATGGGCACAGCCCTCTCACTTGTGAGCCTCACTGTTTCCTTCAACTAGTGAGAGAAAAAGTTCTTGTGGGAGCTGATTGTCACGTCTCAGTTCAAACGATACAGTCAGCAGACAGACAAAGGTGGGGCCCATATAAGTGGACATAGTCTATAGGTCTTCATTACCGCATGAGCTAGGGATGAATTAACTAATGATCGCCTAGAGGCATGTGCCTGTAATCTCAGTGGGCACACCTCCTCGATTCCCGTGCTCATTCACTCTGTACACCCTCATCTGCAATCGCCAACCTGTAGAGAACTTCATTGTGAGATTTGTGGAAGACCGCACCATGATTGGCTGGATTACTAACAATGGCCATTCATGTCGTGAGGAAATTTACAATATTGCAGGGAGCACGGTGGACGGACGGTGGACAACCTCCTGCTTAACATCAACAAAACCAACAAACTGATTGGTCGACATCCCTGTCTTTATCAGTGAGGGTGAAGCAAGTGGATAGTTTCCATCATCAAAGAGAACCTGTCACGATCATCACTCTCACCACTTCAGTTTTGATATTAAAATGATCCAACTTAGTGGCAAAGTTGGTTTTCGGTGCATCTATAAATCGTCATCACTTATGTGTAGGCCTACCTGCATTTTGGAAGGGGAAGTGAAGCATTTGCCTGTGCAAAGATCAGCAGAATAAAACTGGGAGTTCTCTTTGAAATGCATTAAGTCTCTCAACAAGTTGCATGACCTGCCCTGCAGCTCTGTATTGACTTGGTCTCCAGTGATAGAGATCATTGCTCAATAAGCAACAGTCCAGATTTATTTTGTTCTCCTGAGGGAATGAATCTGTTTTATGAGAAATCTTCTCACTGCCTATGTGTTCTTCCAAAGGAAATAGTTGCAATCAAAGAATCTTGAATAGAGGCACAGTTCGCTGTTGCCAGATAATTGATCTACAACTTGAGACATCACATCCACCTTCCACAGTTTGCACAAAAGAGTCCTGAAGACATCCGATGCAAGGGCTTCTACTTTCCCTTTGGCAGATTCATCTGATGAGGGAATTTGCTAAATCAAATCAATCCAGCTATGGATTCCATCAATAGAGACACCGATGTGGCTCTCTCTCTCTCTTGCTCCGTAAAAGATGAAAACAGGGTGTGAAGTCTTTGCTCATAACATAAAGTTAGCCTCAAAACCATCTGACACTGAGCATCAGAGAGAATGAAAAAGTGGTGTCAAAGTTGGCATGGGTTGTCTTAAAATGCATTTTCAAGTTGTATTCTTTATGCACAAACAGATAAACATACTTTTTTTGTCCACTGACTGTTGAATTCCTAATTTTCCGAGTCAAATTTTATTATTATTTTAAAAATATATTTATCTATTTTTTTAATAGGATAAAGAGAGGAAAGCAAGACATGCATCGGGGATGACTTCACAGGGCAAACAGGGATAACTGTGGTACAGGATTACACAAAAATGATACATTCCAGCCCTGTCAATTGAATAGCACAAGTGTAGATCCATTGCTAGACACCTATGTGGTGTTTAGCACATACATGTGTGCCAATGGATTTATTGTTTGCAAGCCGCAGTGTTATAGCTATTTATAATATGATGTGTGATGTAAGTTAAGTTATCTAGCATGATTCCAAAAAGTTAAGATGCTGTGTAAAGTATAAATAAAAAATAAAATGCAGTGATTTAAAGTATTTTTTAACATTTTTTCAATTGAAAATGATACACAGACAAAATATCTCATCTCTGAACTGACCTTTTTTTTACTCGTGGCCTGGAGGTTGGAGAAGCGGCTTGTGATCGGAAGGTCGCTGGTTCGATTCCCCCACCGGACGGGCAGGAAAAATTTGAGTGTGGTGGAGTGATAATGCCCCCCTTCCCCCCCAATTAGCCGGCTGATGTGCCCTTCAGCAAGGCACTTAACCCCCCAATATGCTCCCCAGGCGCTTGATGCAGCCCACTGCTCCTGTGTGTTTCACTGCATGTCGCATGTGTGTGTTTCAATCAGTGATGGGTTAAATGCAGAGAGGTAATTTCCCAGCTTGGGATTAATAAAGTAAATTAAAAAAATAAAAATTAAAAGAAATTCTGAATTTGATGCCTGCAGCCCCTCGTAAAAGTTAGGGGCCTGTTCACCACAGTGATAGACTTTCTTCAAGTTGACAAAACACATGTAGACTGGGTGAGCAAATGACCCTCCAGCAAACTCAAAAGGATAAAGAGCTGCTCCACTGTTCCATGACTTGGAAGGAATCTGCACTGCTCTTCCTGAATATGAGGTTCAAAAACTGGTCCAGTCCTCTTTCCATCAGTGTGATACACCAATAGTTGGTCTGCCATTTTGGAAATGGGAAACATCACCTTGGTCTGCCACTCCACAGGTATTGTCCCAATCCTCCATGCAACACTAATAAGATGCGTCAGCCAAGATAGCCCGACAACTTCCAAGGGCTTCGCTTGGGATTAATAAAGTAAATTAAAAAAATAAAAATTAAAAAAAATTCTGAATTTGATGTCTGCAGCCCCTCGTAAAAGTTAGGGGCCTGTTCACCACAGTACTGAACCACCCTTTCTTTAACCACACTCAGTAAGTGTTTGGGAACTGATACCTGATGCCAACAAAGCCACATCATCTGCAAAAAGCAGAAACGCAGTTCTGAGGTTCATAAATCACACTCCACTCTCTTCACATCGGCTTGAGATACTCCTTGAATATCACAAACACAAATGGAGACAGGGGGAACCTTGGTTAACCAACACCGACTTGGCTAAGCAACACCCACTTAAAATATGTTTGACTTTGTGCCAAGAACACAAACACAGCTCACACTAAGATTATATATGGACCAGAAGGGTCATAGCAACAGCCCCAGTACCCCATACTCCTGCAGCATCTCACACAGGACTTCCCAGAGGTCAGAGTGATAGACTTTCTTCAAGTTGACAAAACACATGTAGACTGGGTGAGCAAATGACCCTCCAGCAAACTCAAAAGGATAAAGAGCTGCTCCACTGTTCCATGACTTGGAAGGAATCTGCACCGCTCTTCCTGAATATGAGGTTCAAAAACTGGTCCAGTCCTCTTTCCATCAGTGTGATACACCAATAGTTGGTCTGCCATTTTGGAAATGGGAAACATCACCTTGGTCTGCCACTCCACAGGTATTGTTCCAATCCTCCATGCAACGCTAATAAGATGCGTCAGCCAAGATAGCCCAACAACTTCCAAGGGCTTCAGCATCTAATGACAAATCTCAAGCTTCCCTTGAGTCTTTACTGAGGATGTACAGCATCAAAGACATGATGGATATAGCAAAATGGATGATAAGATAATGACTCATTTCACCAGCCCATTGATTCAGGTCATGTGGGTATCCAGGAGGGGAAAGACCCTCACAATGATGATGATGGAAATGCTAAACACCTCTCTCCTTCCTTTTCCTTGAATCCAGGAGTTCCCACCAACACAGTTTCTGATGGAAGACCGACAACAGGGTGTTATACATATTTGTGTTCCCCATGCTGCCCTCATCCCATTCCTTATGCTCTTTCTCCCTTCTTACTTATGCACTTGCCCCTTACACATGCATCTCACATATTGCATCATATTATTTTCTAAATTTGTTCATTTTTCTATAAGTTGCCATTGCTATTGTAACACTGCATCACTTTCTGAGGTTTGTTCTATAATAGCATTTTGTTGCAGTTCACATCAGAGCTTATGAATAGATTAAATTAGACACACAGACATACATATAAGTTTCGATTGCCTTTATAGAAGGTTTAAAAGTGGTTTAATTGTCCGTTCTTTGTTTATGCTTTCCATTGAGTCTTCATTGTTCATACCCAACATGTAGAAGCGGATTTTTATGTTACTGGTGATGTCAGAACTAACATAACTGGGCCATACCAAGTAAAGGGTTTTCTAGGAATGTTTCTTTTATGTCCTCCATACTTTGTTTTGTTGCTAATATTCTGGGATTCTGGAACTCAAGTATGATCATCTTGCTAAGCCCAGGATCCAGTGACAGTACTCTTACAAAAAAGTACGCAGTTACTTCACACCACTGCTGGCCTCAGGACAAGCTGGGGAAAAGTGGCTGCATGTGTTGTGACTAAAAAGTAGACTGCTTATTGAGATCACAATATGCTGATGATAAAAAATGCTGATGATATTTCTTATAGCAACCTTCTTTAATTAAGTTCCATAGTCATGTTCCATGGTGTCAATACAGTGTAAAAGATGGAGTCGACAAATGTTTTTTAGACTCAATTAGACAGAACTTATAATTCATAAGACATAAAACTATAATAAGCCACCATGTGAATATTATTAATGTCCTACCATGTAGTTCACTAAACAGGTGAAAGTTGGAATCAAGGCGACTGTCTTAGTTAGCATATTTCCTTTGCCTTACTCACAGTTAAATACCTTTTACATTACAGCGTCTGAGAGCCATGCATAATGTAAATGGATATATCCTCCAGTGTGGGCAGACTGATTACCCCTGCTGCAGTCTCATCTGCTAAAAGAGGCATTAGGCATGATATGCCACTTTTAGCTTTGGAGGAAAAATGACATCTGGAGAATACCAAGGTGCTTTTAGTCTGCCCTCCATCCATAGACTCTTAATATTAATCATCAAAATCAGCATAGAGATTCCTCTGGTTTTTTTTTTTTTTTTAAAACTTCCCCCTACCAGCTAGATTATCAGTTAGTGGAGAAGTATGGAAGATGATTCCATATATCAGTTTCTCTTCAAAGCAAGCAACTGCAAAGGCAGCATAAGGAACTTGATCCGATAGGCAAGGGCCTTGCCAGGGAATTAATGGTAGGCCATAAAAAGGTGTTAAGTGCTCTGGCTGAAGGCTACTTTGGTACTAGACCCTTTTGCTTCCTGGTAAAATATCACACACTGTTATTCTGGATTACTGCAGGAGCTACTGTATCTGATCAGAGCTGCTGCTTGCCTCTATAGTTTGCATTTGGGTCTTTCTCTGCTGCCTCATACACACCACCATTGACGTGCAGAGAGATCAGTGTGTGTATTTGTATCAAAATTTGTTGAGGCAGCAAAATCATTTGTATTTTTATTTGAGTAATAGTGGAAAGAAGTGTAATAATCCCGTTTTGCTAACTGAACTAGTAGATGTTGACAATAGAGCTTACAATTGAGCTAATTAGCTGACTTCTGTATGCAAAAACCAGAACAGATTAACATGATATGCAAATCCTTGTCGATTCAAATCAAAACAGTCTTACAAAAGGTGCGCTGCCAACAATGCTAATTCCTCCCAGTCAAATAGGCCTCACTGTGAAGATGAAATAGCGGTACAGCAATGCCTCCAGAGTCATACCTGCACCTGTGTGACACACTGACTTACCGAGCAGTTTGTACCTATCACAGTGTCAGAGGCTCATCACCTCCTCCCTGTCAGACAAACACAGTTTCACATATTGCAGGCCCACAAGGAAAATGGATGGTGAAAACAACAACAACAAAAAAACAATCAAAAGAAAACAAAACAGTGGTGTAACAATGTACTACGATTTACTTATATTGTAATCGGGCTTTGCTGGTCCTTTTAAGCCTGTGCTCTTACTCTGTCCCTGCAGTTCCACCCCTACACACTGCTCATGGCTAAATTAAGTTTTCATGTAGCTAAATTGCGACATTAAATACATTTTGGAGGATATTTAATGTCACCTAGATTGCATGTTCTACAAACATGATGAGGATATGTTGCTCACTAATGTTGCTAATATGTAGGGCAAGTTGCAGAATGTTGAAAAACTGTTTAAATGTTTAATTTGGTCTTGGTTGAAAATGTAGCTCAAAGGGTAATTTTGGCCTGATGGTTGGAGATAGATGAGCTGTCAAGATGTAAACATGCCCTGAACCAAACTGCTGGACTTGAAAGTACCAACTGGAGTGTACTCTCAATTCTACAGTGTTACTACAATCATTATGAAGCTATTGATTTGAAAGCTAAAGCAAGTTAAAAATGGCTTTTTGTTGCTCTTTTGGCCAAGCTGTGCTTTCGTGTTCATCTTATATTTCAGCGGCCAGATATTCTGAACGCAGCAACAAATTCATTCATGTGTGGATGAAGGTCAGGAAGAGTGTAACATATTTTTGACAACAGTTGGCTTGGCGCACATCTTAAAAGTCACAGCCACGGTAATAATATAGAGGTGTAAGAATAAAGAAAAGCAGCAGGACGATTTGGAAGCTTTACAGTGTGTTTTTTTTCCTTGGCCGTGGGTGATCTGTTAGTCCTATCTTTTTAAAAACAACTGTGTTTGCAGTTTTTCAGCGATTATCTTCAAACAGTGCAAGCGGCAAGGTTACCAAAAAGTAGCCCCCGATGCCTTGAACTGTCTCTGTCCGTCGTGTTACCTTTGCTTTGTAGGTCATAGTGATCTCTCAATTCTCATTAGCCAAGTCGCACAAAGAAATTCCACCCTTACACATAATTTTTCCGCAGCTCACTGTGATGCAGTCTGCATCTCAGGGGCCATTAGGTTATCTTTCTACTTGTGTGTTTGATGAAAGCTGATGAAATGTCCAAACACTGATTTATGACATGGCACATTCTTTTTGCAGTGGCTTCACTCCAGCTGAAAGCAACAACTTAAGACGGGCTAAATTAACTACATAACTAAACTACTTAACTAAATTTACTACATTTTTTTTTGTCATATGCACAACAGTTGTACTGAGACAGTCATTGGCAAAGGAATTTTAGTCCTTGTTTCTTACAGAGTTTGGAAATAGCTGGTGTAGGGTCAGATCTGAGTCTAAAATAACAGCAGAGGAGTGGTGTGACTGGCAGAGCTCCATCACACCACTAGATATGAGGGTGGAGACCAGGAATGATCCCTGGACAGAGCACAAAACGTTCCCTTTGGTTAAACACGACATGACGGCCACACTCACTGTGTGTGTGCCTGTACTGTGTAAGTGAGTGAGAGAGAGAGAGACCAAATGGTATTTTGTTGGAAACAAATAGTACCGTGTTGGAAACAGCACTCTTCATGCAAACCAATGGCCATATGCTACAGACTGCAATTAAAAGTACTGTGATGTTAAACGTAATTTAAAATTACTCTGGAGAGCCAGAGGGAACAAAAATTTTGAGGGTTTTTTTTAAAAACACTTTTAACAGTGTCACTCTCTGAGTTATTTATTTCTCTGACTGTGGCAAAATTCATTTTCATTAGTTTTTATTCATTAACATGACCTCACATTTGCTCCAGTGAGAGGTAAAAAAAAAAAAAAAAAGGTAAAAAGACATTCTGTGAACAAGAGCTGCACTTCACAAAGCTGACATTATTTTACATGTCCTTTATTTTTTTTAATTTTTTTAAGATTAACTATCATTTTCTCATTTCAACTGAAAGCCATCTCCATCAACCGAACACAACCCAGTTTCATTGAAATAAGGAAAAAATCTAATTCACCGCATTTTGATTCTAATATGCACAGTATTCAACACAGCTATATATATATTTTTTTTTACTTCAAAATGTTGTGCAATAAAGTTTAACTGAAAAATTAAAACGGATTAATGTGCACAGTACAAATAAACACAAGTTTTTGCAGTTATTTACAAAAACCTTGGTATATAAAACCCAGTTGTTTAGCCAGTGTTTCCTTTGGTAAAGCAATAACAACACTGAAATGAAACAACTGAAGGCTACTGTGGAGGATAACAGTGGTTAGAGCTGAAATGTTAGATAATATATTTTGAATCAACATCACATACTCTGCCTGTCGCTGCGCTCTCATCATCCTTCGGTGTATATTCATTTTTCATTATAGACCTATGTTATGAGTCTGAGAATGTAGCAAATCAAATATCCTCTTTGTGTGAAAGATAAATGATGCCAGTTCAAGGCCTGGTCGTGTGCAGGAACACACTTCAGGAGCTATGAAATACACAGAGCAAAAAAGTACTTGACGGAACGAGTAGCAACCTCTCATCAGCAGGGGTGTGTTCAGAAGGGGGGTATCGGGTGGCACTAGTCACTTCTGAATTCTGATTAACTGTGCCATATCCTTAAATATACTGTATGTACAAAAGTATTGGGACACCCGACTATTACAGGAACAGGAACCTTAATGACATGGCATTCTAAATATGAATATGAATATGACAGTGTAACAGCTCTAACAGCTTCCACTCTTCTGAGAAGGCTTTCCACAACATGTTGGAGCATTCATGTGGGAGTTTTTGCCCATTCATGCAGTAGAGCATTTGTGAGGTCAGATATTGTGATGTTGGACCAAAAGGTCTGGCTCGCAATCTCCATTCCAGTTCATCTCAAAGGTGTTGGATGGGATTGAGGTCAGGACTCTGTGTGGGCCAGTCAAGTTCTTCCACACCAAACTCATACAACCATGTCTTTATGGAGCTCTGCTTTGTGTGCTGGGACACAGTCATGCTGGAATAGAAAAGGGCCTTCTACAAACTGTTGCCACAAAGTTACATAACATTGTCCACAATGTCTTGGTACGCCGAAACATTAAGATGACCCTTCACTGAAAGTAAGGTGCTTAACCCAACCCCATGAAAACCAGCCTCATCCCGATACTTTTATCAAGCGTATCATTTGTATTTCTCAGTACAATCTGGGCTTTCTTGGAGAAATCATCTAGTGGCCTATAGAGGTACTGCAGCTTTTGCCCGATATCAGACAGAATTCTCAATATTCTGTAATTCCATAGTGCGTGAATTTGAATACCTTGACACAGGCTATCCCTCTTTTTCCTTACACCATCTTTTTTTTTTTTTTTTTTTTGCAACATCATTGTGTGTTTATGACAATACTGTAATCAACCTTCACACCACTTACTGTTGAGTGGATGTAAATTTGTGATTAAAAATTTCTGAGCCTTCTCTACTGTTCCACACATTGCATCTCATTCTGGATGAATGCTTCAGCTAAATGCCAAAATTGTAAATCCAAATGAGACAGGTACAAGAGCTAAAGCATGAACAGCATTTGATTACTGCCAAGAGCAGGTGGTGCCTTTGTGTGTGTGAGTGTGTGTGTGTGTGTGTTTTAGGGGGGGATGGGGTGTCAGCGGTGCCTCTGCATTTAGCGACATCTGTTTAAGTGAATATAATATAGGATTAGGATTTTAAATAAGATCCAACATATTTTGTCTCTTTTTTTGCTTCACATGATTCATTTAACTATAAGTGACTGGTCCTTTAACTAACATTATAATTTTTATTCTTCACTTTTAGGCATAACTACAATAAATATGCATGAGAGTGTGCCAGTTTGTGTGTGTGTGTGTGTGTGCGTGCGTGTGTGTCTGTGCATGCATGCCGGCCATGCAGGGCTCAGTTGGACATCACATAATGGGCCATCATCAATCTCTGTCACACACTCTGGAGACCAAGGAGAGTGAGTGTGTGTGTGAGTGTGTGCATTAGAAAGAGGGGGGGGGGGCAGGTCAAGTGCATGCGTGTGTGTGTGGGTGGGTGGGTCTACTTAAGACAAGACAAAGGAAGGGTGACCGGTCTTAGAACAATGTGCGAAGGATATGTTAGTGTGTGTGCGCTTAAGGGGCAGTGATTGTGTGAGGCTTTGGTCTGTATGTGTGAGCGAGTATTTGTGTATGTGTGTGTGTTTATTTGTCAGTGACTGACATATGAACAACTCACACAGGTCTAGCCACAGCATGTCATTGAGGATATCCTATCTGGGAAGAGTGTCAGTAAGAGTGTTATCTCTGTTTGCTAATGTTATTTTTATTATATGTTCCCTCAGTCAGAGCCACTGTGACATGTTCTTTCTTTCTGACAATATCACGAGTGTCACCTTCCTATCTGCCTTTCTCTGGCACATAAGACTTTTCCCCTCACAAAGTTGTGCTTTTCTGTTGAGGATTCTACTCACGTATTAACTTGAGGAGATATTTGAAGAGGAATCATGCATATTCCATACATTTAGCCTTTGTCTATATTAGATTTTTCGTGGGGCTCAGGCAAAATTCGACAAAACTCTGATTAAAATAGGCAGTAGTACGAAAATTATATGCATTGATAGGTTGTTTGGAGAGTTGAGAGTTATTAGGTTTGCTTATAGTGGAGTTATTACTTGTTAGTTATCAAATCATAGGCACAGACCTATCTTTTTTATAAAAGTGTAAAAGGGTGTAACCTGATAAATTTATAATTTGTCATTATAGTGAATAGCAACAGTGTTTGTTTACAGCAGTGGTAGCGTTGCTCCAGTGGGGCGGGGTGTGGCAGGCGTCTCCGCCAATCAGCATCGACCTTCTCCCCAGCAAACGATAAAGGGGCGGGAATCGGTGCTCCATTAGCCAATCAGCATCTACCTTCATCAGCGCTGGGAGAAGTTCACAGTGGGTAGCCAGTCTGGTCCGTAGCCACGATGGATGCAATACCATGCCTTCTGTTCGTCCTTCTGTTCTGGACAAGGATACAAGAAAATACCGGTAAGTGCTTTTAAATGGACAACGTGGAGTTGTGTTTTGTGTTTTTCGAAAGTTACACTCTCGTGTTCGGCCACTTTCGTTTGAAAAGCTCTTTGTTCAAGAAGCCTGAAGAAGCAGAGTGTGTCTAACTAAGATGGCGCAGGGTCGGTGGCCAGCCTTCTGCTGCCTGTCTGAGGAATGTTTATTGTCTGGGAAAAAAGGAGCAAGGAGCTAAAAGTCACAGTGAGCCTTAAAGGGCTGGCGGTTGTAGCTCAGGATCAAAGCTGGCCTCACTTCGGCCAGGTTTTGGTCCCAGCTTTTGGATTCTTTGTCAACAAAGAGCACTGGAGTCTGCCGGAGGAACAGTCCTCAGTTTCGCAAATACAAAGTTGGCAGCATCACTGAGTGGATGTTTGCTCTTTGTCAAGCATTGGTTGTTCATTTACCTTGTGCTCAGATTATGTTCCCTCGCAGGTTTTTTTTTCTTTTTTCTTTTTTTTATTGGAGGGGGTTGGGGGGGGCACATAGCTTAAGTTGAATTGCGTAAGTTCGTGTTGCCTCAGGGCTGAGTGGTTCTGTCTTTTTCAGGGCACCGTTATCTCTCGGTGCAACACCGTTTCACCTCATCTTTGTAGCTCAGTTACTACTTCTCATCTCATCCTACGATAATGACATTGTTGCTCAGAAATGTCTTTGTCGTAGTGTGTGCATGGGAAGGAGGGAGAACGTAAAGCAGACAACAACTTGATGACTTTTTTTCTCGAGCTAATGTTTGTTGTCGTGTCCTGTAAATTTATCTTCTATCCTGTATACCGTCTTGTCGAGTTTATTAATCAGCTGCTGATGTTAGCTGATGGTTTAACTTGCTATTTAACAACAGCGTCTGTACTTCTCCCCGACACGTTAGCCTGCTAGCTTTTGATCGCTGCCGATAGCGGTGTTTAAACTATAACAACAGAGTTTCGGTTTATTTGCGTTTTCGTTTTCGCTGTACCTCAAAGGCGGTTTAGTGTCTAGGAACTTGCAGTCATTCACGTGATTCGAGTGCTGACATCGGTCTTATTTTTTCAGACATACGACATGGAGTTAGACACCTCAGTTAAACGGCTTGTTGTCAAGAGAAGAAAAGCAATTTCCTGAGTACTTCATTCTCCCGAAGCTATACAACGCACCCGGGTTCGCCAAACTCCATTCAAATGTACCAGTTTAACGCTGCCTTGAATTTTCTTAGTCTTTGACCATTTGTTGAAGTGTTCCGGTTCATTTGGCTCTCAGACAACATTTCAATCAAACTCGACTTAAAATACAGCTTTGCAGTGATACTTTTAGTTCCTTGCGTATAATTGCAGTGGAGAAACACCGCAGTTGAATTGCTCAAAGAAGACCTACTCAGCTTTTTTTTTCCATTCATACCGAGTAGACCATAGCCTCCAAATCGCGGAGGAATGTTGAGTCATGTTTAATTAGGTGTTTACTGTTACCGATAAGCAGTATTGAATTACCCCACAAGATCTGTGATACTGATGCTACTCATTGGAGAACGGCACTGATAGACCAGCCACAACCGCTGGTGCCATTCATGAGAGCTCTCCTTGTGCTGAGGTTTTCATTTTAATTTAGCAACGGAACTGTTGTTTTTCATTCTTCTTTGTTTCAGTGGTCAGCATATTGCAAAAGGAGAAGGCCTTTCTCATAGATTCAAACAGCCGATAGTGTTTGTTCCCCTATTGATTCACAGACTCACGCGTTTCCTTTGTGTAACATTCCTTTGTGTGGAGAGAGAGAGAGAGAGGGAGCCTCATCGTGAGTGGAATAACATGCTTTTCAAACAGCATACATAAAGATCTCATCAGAACATAGTCATGCCAATAGCACGATCGTGTCCTCATATACCCCTTCGCTGCCTCAGATGCAGGCAGGTTATTAAATTGATATGTTGGCTCGGGGACACACAATGAGGGTGGGAATTCCTCTTTCTTTGTCCAGCAATAGGATTGTCATGGCGTGGGTCCACGGCCTGAGCCGTATCATTTACATCAGAAAAGAATCCAATATTTTAGATGCAGATAATCTGGCCCGCCGATTAGACAAAAGAATTTGTGCGCCGGCGCACGCTTCGGCTGCTGTGTGAGTAACGTGAATATCTGACTGTGCATTAGATTTTATATGGAGTCACAGAGGGATAGAGAGCTCCTTTGGTGACACCTTTACATGTCACGTTGCTGCTCAGTGTTCACGACCACACCCCTGCAGCTCACATACACTTGCTTTAGCGGCATTCACATGCAGCACTATACACACTCACAAAGCATCCGCACACATCCGAGTGCTGGTAGTGTGCTAAATTAGGTGGTGTCACTATTACTCTCCTCATTCTACCAGCCTCAAGTCATCCTGTCGCCTACTATGCTCCGTCCCCGCGCTCTGTCACTTGGTTCTCCCTCTCACCCCCTCAGCCCTTGTTCTTCTACCCCCCACCCCTTAAGCATAGTAAATAAATGGGCCGCATTTAGCTGGAGTGACTGGTATAAAGGATGACTGTTCTGTGAGACCTCTCATAGGACTTTTCCAGTGGCGCTCCTGGCCTGTCCGAGTTGAGTTACAAATTTAAACAGGCTGTGCAGCCATGCCTAAGATGAACCATTCCTCGAGTCTGGCCGTAACACGTCCTGCCCTCCGCCGAGAAGGTTGCAGGTGGGGTCTCACTAACCACGGCCGTGACGAACCCCCCCTGCTTCTCAAACAAGTGAGTGTTGTGAGACTCAACTTAGGTGCAGACTAGAGAAAAAAATGTTTTTTAAAAAATTCTCTTTGTTCAGCTGTCAGTCCTCCTGCCGCTTCTAACAGAATCGATGTGGTTTGAAGTTGAGTTTCTCTGCTGCGTTCCTGTTTGTACTTTCAGATATCAGCTATATTTTACTGTTTTCTTATAGCAACTTTTGTCTGTATGAGTCGTGTTAAGTAGTGCTGATGAAAGCCTTTTCAGTTTCGAAATAACGGGACTTTTTTTTTAAAATGAAGATTTTGCAGGAAATTGAGCTTTGTTTGTGGGTATTCTTTGGTAATACTGCAGGGAGGAACTGTAGCCTACAAGCAGAAACGGGCAGTGAGGTAGTAGCCTAAGAGCTGCAGACAACAGACTCTTGCTGCACCTCTGCAAACAGTTCACCTCCTGCAGGTAAATTACTTCTTTTGCCCGCTGTGTGTGATGGAAAAACAATCACAGCAAAAACTAATGGGAGACATTTTTGTCAAAAACAGAATTTATTTATCCACCTTTTAACCGCTACTTCTTTGACTACAAGCCACAGCCATGGATCAGCTCCCTGATTTTAAATATTATCGACTAAAGCATGTCATCAGTTAAAGACACACCTTCAAGTAAGTAGCCCTGTTGTGAAGGACATGCAAATCCCTGCCGCACTGGGCTGACGTGCCGAGTCAAGCTGAGTAAAGCCATGCAAGCACATGTGTATGGAATACGGCTGTCAGCAGTCGAGAGACACTCTCAATCAGAAAATGTGGAGAATCCGTTTAGGATGTTACCTCTGCTTTTCTTGTGCCCAGGTGCTGGGCATGAAAATCCTGAAATAAATAATTTAGAAACTATTTTGAATGTTTACATGTGCACCTATATCCCACACATGGGCTGGAAGGGCAAAACAAGATTTAAAAGCATCACCTTGGGGTCTGTGAAATTCTCATTTTATAGACAATGATTAATCTAAACATAACTGGCAAATTAGTTGGTGATAGACTGATGATCAATGTGCTGAAAGAAAGGTTAAACCTAAATTTGATAATAAATTGACCACAGTTGGTTTTCTATAACCAGTGATCAGATGCATTTGGTTTGTGGCTCCTTGATCTCATCTGCATTCAGCAAACATCGTTCTTCATTGCCTGCTGAGGTTTCTCAGTCCATAATATATAAACAAGTGCCCGCGGTGTTGAAGGTGATTAAAGGAATGTCACACTCAAAAAAAATTGGTAATTTTAGCTGTCGCACTGGTGTTTTGAAGCACTCTTAATTTTATCATTTCCACTACCACTTGAAGCAGGTTAAAATCTATAATTAAGTTGATGTCATAAAATTCTCCGAAGGCCCCAGGGATGTTACCATCTGCTGAAATTTCGTAGAGTATTTTTCAAATTGATCATACGTATTAAGTACTACAAGCGTTGTATAACCCATTTGTAGTTGAGACCAGGGAGTTCACTCCTTTAGAACACAAATCAAAAAAGAATATTTTTCAGCATGGGATATTCATCAAGGCCACTGTGGGCGCTCTACTTCCTCTTTTCTGTCAGGTTCAACAGATATGTTGTGCTTTTTTTTTTTTTTTTTAATGTTCTTACTGAACTGTAGACATTCCACTAAGACTGCAGAGAGTTGATGTTTTGCGCTTACTTTCATCTGCACTATGTTCTTACGCCCCTCTCCAGCTGCTGGGGGCCATATTTTTGTCTCCGTTGTTTGTTTCTACAAAATGCTTGTGCCGTGTTGTTTTTCTGGGTGCTGTGTGCCGCTGCTGTCAGTACTAGAAGTAGAAGAATGCCAGGCATGCGGGTGACCCTGGACGCCCGTTGTCCTGGCCCAAGGAACCACAACTAATTTGAGCGGTTGTAGCCATGCCAGTGACCATCGGATTCAAAGGCACCAACGCGTTAATGAATGTCCCCCCCACTCTGCTCTCCTTCATGGGCAGGCCAGGGAATCACAAGCTCCACTGCTGATTCTGTGTTTTTGAGAGGCAAAAGTTATACATGTACATGACAGAGGGGAATGTGAATTAGAATGACTTACATTTATTTCTGTAAAATGATTTCTGCCAGTGAGCTTTTGTTATTTTGACTTAAAAATGTTGGATATACCTCCGGACTAGAAGTCTGAAGAGACCTGTCTCTTTTTGAAAGCTGAAGTGAACAGTATTTTCTTGTAGTTCTTGTGTGCATGAGGTAACCAATTCTTCCCATTCTCCATTACTCCTCTGAAAATACAAGCCAATACAGCAGCTACAACAGCTTTTTCAGACTTGGCTTTGTGTCAGAAAAAATGCCTGCGTCTCAAACACGAAGCCTCCGCCCAAACCTCCCTTAGCAATTCAGAGCACATCATATTGCCCTGCTGTTTGCTTCTACCAAAGAAATGTAGCGACTGTCACTGAATGTCTTGATGTAGTTACATATGACATGTTTTTTCAGTGATTTCATTCTAATGAGGAAATCACTTTGAAGGCAGGAAGGAAGTCAGTATTCAGCGTCTGTAAAGGTTATGATGTAGCAAATTTCTGTTACTGTCTGGCACCTATTGCACTAGGTGACTTGGGAATTTTTTTTTGACTGACCCATGGGATAACTGACCACGGTAACTAATAGGAATAGACTGATTTATTAAATTATTTATGATTATTGGATCTTATATTAAGCATTTTTTCCATTAGTGGTCCTAACACTGATAAAATAAATTGATTTGAAAATGCAGAGCTTTGGCTCTGATGCAGACATCCCTCTGTCTGTAGTCACACTCTGTGGTCTCATTCAGCATCCTTAACAACACTACTGGTTATGATGATTGATTATACGTAGAATAGCATAGAAACCTTTATTGTCATTATACTTACAGTACACTGACAGCATCATGCATAATAGCCTATCAACACAGCCAATCAGATGAATGCAGTGCAGTAAAAAGTACAATATTTGCCTCCAGAATGTTGTGGAGTGCAAGTGTAAAGGCAGGTACCTCCAAAATCGTAATGAAGTACTTGTAGTAAAGTACTTGAGTAAATTGTCCATAAGTCACTATTCTGAATTTTAACTTTTAAAAAAAGGTTTTTACTGAAAATGTATCGGTTCGATATATATGATTACTAATAATCAACACCTGCTATTGGGAAGAAAAAACTGTCAGTCCCTATTCTCTAAGAGTTGTTAACAGTTGTTACTAGTGCAGTATTTGAAGAGTTCAGACGGGGAGATACTCGTTGTTATAGCCATTCAAAGGAGTGACTTTGTATCTGAAGATAAAATCTAAATTAGCTGCCTGCCACAGGCAAACAGCATGTTTTTTTTGTTATTTATCAGACACATGCCTGCAGCGTACAGTGTGATCTCCCAGCAGAGCATGTATTCTCACTACGCCATCAGTCCACATGCTCAGACTAAAAAAACAACAAAAAACAAATATGAAAATCCCCAAACTCTTGAGGCTACAGTGTAATGTCTCTCTAACAGACTTACAATATGCCAGTTTCAAAAATAATGTCGATGTTACAGTTTTAAAGCGATATCTGACCACCTCAGTGTAAATGTGGGTTTTATCAGGTTAACATATGAAAACGTGTTCTCTGGTTTCTTCCGGTGACTTGGCTCACTTTGAATCGACCTTGTCACAGACATGTTGTCACTTTGCATCAAGAAACTTGAATAGGTTTGTTCTTCTGCAATTGCAGAGTCATGTCTAGTCCAATACAAGGATGGATGGGATACATGGTACACATTTTAAATTGAGTAAGAGCAAATAAGTCAGATTATGTAGCACAACATAAATAACAGCTTTGTCTTGGTCAGTTCAACAGGGTCAAATCCTGTTTTTCCATGCTCTGTCTTGGCTACCACATTGATAATGTTAGTCTCTTTCAAAGAAATATTTCTTCTCTGCTTTGTTTTGTTGTGTATTTGTACCGATGGCAATTTTCTTGGTCGATACGAACTACTGTTTTTTTGTTTGTTTGTTTTTTTTAAATGGGACCTGCCGGTTTCAATTTTCTTTCTAAAAACTATAATTGACAGCATATACAAACAAAAATCAACTTTTGTTCGATGCACAATTTTGCTTCTCTGATAAAAGAAGTTATTAAACTTTACAATTTCCTCTCAAAATAAAGCAGAGCTACAAATAACAATTAACTTAAAATGAGCTGCATACGCTGCTTTATCTGATACATTTTAGAAGAAGAAGAACAATCACTTTATTGACAGTATATATATTTTTACATACACACACTGAATTTGTCTTCTGCATTTAACCCATCCTTAGTTGAACACACACATGCAACACCCAGGAAATTACATGCAGTGAAACACACACAGGAGCAGTGGGCAGCATCAAGCGCCCGGGGAGCAAATTGGGGGTTAAGTGCCTTGCTCAAGGGCACTTCATCATTATCATCATCAGCCGGCTAATGGAGTGGGGGAGCATTTTTCACATTAATCACTTCACCACACCCAAATTTTTCCTGCCTGTCTGGTGGGGGAATTGAACAACGACCTTCCGATCACGTGCCACTCCTCCAACCTCGAGGCCGCAGCTGCCCCCTAAACCCCCCCCCCCCCAAAAAACAAATGAGCCACACGCAGGAGTCGAACCCAGGGCCACTGCAACACGGCGTGCACGCCCTACCAAGTGAGCTATAGGTGCAGTACTTTAGCCTACTCAACAAAAACAGGTGCAGCAGATTTATATAACAAAAGAAATGTTATTTATGTCATTTTACAGTAAGCTTATAAATTCACCAGGTCTGAGGTCATTTATCACATTTCTGAAGCTGCTTGTTAATCTTTTCTCTGCTTAGTTTCTGGACCTTGGTCGGGAAGCAGTGGAGATTTAGCCAAAGCTAACTTGTGCTTTGGGGCTAACCTGTTAACTTTACAAGCAGTGGTGAAACAGTACACAGGAGCTGTGCTTGGTCTTGAGAAGTCATAGCATTTATTTACCGACCGACTGTAAGCTGCACCGGACATTTACAGTTAACTCAAACTTATGGCTAACTCTGCATACACTTGTGCTTCGCTGCACACGCTCGCTCTCACTTGATCACTCACTCCTTACGCGTTCACATACATATTGCTCTATCTCTTAAAGCAGCCACGCTAGTCTGGTAACACTCTATTCTCAACTATGGAGAACTGCTGATCAAACAGGCCCATCAGTTCCATAATTTTCCTTGTAATTGCTTTGGTCTTTTCACTGCTCATACCAAGGGAAGATAGGAGACGCTGCCGGCTTGTGACTGGCACTAAGCTCTGGCTAGCTTTACCTTTAGCCACCTTTCCATTGTTAGCTTCTTCATGCTGGGCATGCTCCGCTGGACGATGGTGTTTTAAGCGTCTGATTAGGTTTGCTGTTCCGAACATTTTTGTAGTAGTCCCCCACAGTTTACTTTGGCCTTGCATGTATAATGAATTGCGAGCTTTGTGTGTTCTTCACTCACAGTGAAGAATTAGTTAGTGTGCGGCTGTGAGTAATTGCCTGTGCCGCATGCATAAAATGGGCCGTGTTGGAATGGGAGACTAACTGGCCAGTTTCCGGTCTGGGCCGAGCATGCTGAAAATCATCCGATTCTGGTCCTTGGCTGATTGACTGGTGCATCTCTAGTTTTTTGTTGTGAGGTTCTGGGACGTGCATTATGCTACAACTTAGCATGATGAAGCAAGTAACGCGCTGTTGAAAGATACACAACAAGAAAAATGTTTAGTGTAAGTGTATTAGTGTAATGTTTGCACATGACTAAAACATGAAATATTAAAGCATTTGTTCCTGCATGTTATCCAAACAGCATCAGATGTGTTTTTTATGAATTTCAGTTTGATATACCGATAAACTGCTCTTCCAGTTCTAATTTAACAGCTATGGCTGAAGGCAGTTGTCCTTCTTTATATCCATTATTGTGCATAATTGTGTTATTTCATACTGCATTTGCTTCATGCTTTGGCATTTCTGTGTCACAGTACTAGGGGTTATTTGGATGCAGAGCCTGTAGTGTAGCAGTGCAGCCTGTAATAACCGTGTTGTAGACGTAGGAAGGGGGCCAGGCACTGGATCAGCCAACCAGACAGTCAGCTGGTAGTCTGAGCTGTGAGTCAGCTGCTTCAAACCCCCCCCCCCTACCCCACCTCACCCCACCCCCTCCATTAACTTCCACCCCCGCCTCTTTTACTATCCCTGCTCCACTCAGGTAGGTTTGTCTTTTTGCACAGCCGTTTTCATATCTGAGCTGCTTGTCATGGAGTTTCGCTTTCACACGTGCAGCACACAACAGGAGACTGTCCATGTCAGACATCTTTTTGCCTACTAGAAACACTCCATTTGGTTTAGGCAAAAGGTGGCACCTGGATAGAGGGTGAAGGAGGACGACTCTAATGATGTCTGTTTTTCCATTGATATGAATACTACATGTATTTGGATAAGGGATAGACTGATGTGATTCAACGCAGATACAGTACCAGTTAGTAGGCGTTGGATAACTGATATTTGGAACATGTGCAGTAAAAATAAATTTTTGTTTTGTTGTTTGTATTTTGGCTGACAATCGAACAAGAAAAATACAAATTCTGAATGTCACATCTGATAACTGGTTTATCCCTAGTATCCTCAATATTAACAAAGAGTGCAAAGCAGTATACAGGCAATCAGAAAAGAGTATAAAGTTTGGTGAAAGTGAATACACTTTGTACAGCATCATCTGTGTCATCAAAATGCCCACTTGCTTGTTGTGAATTCTGCAGATGGACAATGACCTATTATGTTCACATATGATTTTGGACACCACACAGACAGTCCATTTAATGTCCAGGCTAACTGATATGGACATTTGCTTTCTCACATGCATGTTGTCTGGAATGATTTTAGAGTGGCAGTGCATGCGTGAAAGATGGTGGATATATTCATTATTTTAATTAACCCAGATTCTCACAGTATTTTTGGCAGAATTTGAATATAATTTTATCAATCAGCAATGTCAGAATAACTTTTGCTTCAGAAACTAAACAACACAAAGGAGGGAAGATGAATCATTTAGAGTTCCTGTTTTGTCTCTTGCTCTATCTCAGTAAACATAGCTTGAGAAGAGGAGCCACACTTTGTTTGTGAGTGTAACCCACCAACTGTAACACCAGATGACTGTTTGAGAAACAAACTGAAGACAGGAAAAGGAAGCTGCCACACAAGAATAAACAAAAACGAACCTTTCTTACGGTGTATAATAATAATTCATTAGTCACTGCATTTCACATGAATTCTGTTGTTGTAGCTGCATTCAGTTCCATGTAGTATATATTGACGTGACATATTTTCCGATGTGTCTGCCTTGGAGAGTGTTTTCAGAAATGTCACTGATCTTCCTTTAGATACATGCACCAAACACAGAAATAAACCAAACCATCCTCTTCATAACAATGAGTTGGACTATTCTTTCTGCTGGAGTGGATTAGATTCACATTGAAGCAGAGACTCATAGAAACAACGGAGACAGTCTTGTCCTGTCTAGCTGGCAGACTTCTAATATGAGAAATGCCTGTTTATTAATGTTATCTGTGTTAGGAAACATTGAAGAAGACATTTGGAAGACAACAATGGTGATTACTTTGTTGGACTCGTTGATCAAGGCTTCTACCTTATACTCTGTCTATATTAAATGTGTGTGTGTGTGTGTGTGTGTGTGTGTGTGTCTCAGTTAGAGCAGCTGTCAGGGTGCAGGCTGTCTAACCTTTAGATCAGCCTGCTGCATATTTATCACCAGCAGCTCAGACAGATGTACTGCCTTTTCCTCCCCTCCCATTCTCAGTCTGTACGTAATACCTTCCTCTTTGTTTAGTCGGAACAAAAAGCTGCCTCAGCTTTATTTCATCTTTTGTGATAAAACAGGCTGGTTCCATGGCACACACATTGTTTTCATAAGGGTTAGTTGCAGTTGATGCAGCTGTCTGCTAATACTGAGTACGTCCAAATGTTCTACAAATGCAACATGGTAAAAACAGCTATGACCAAATTTGTCACAATGTACCACACATCTGGTATGTTGAAACGTTTCTCCATTTCAGCATGGGACTTTTGTGTCATCAATTACTTTATATTGTTTAGAGAATTAATTTGAGAATTGGTATTATTTAGAGAATCTTTATGTGCACACACAAATGCAGGCAGATTTCTTAAAACTCTCAGCTTAATGCAGACTCTACTGAAACTTTGGTAAATTGTTTTACTTCCTATCATGCTTTTTGGGCTACCTCTGCAATTTTCCTGTCTCAGACTGGCAATTGGTCCCCAGTTTGTTCAGCGTCTGTAATGTGACCGCAGTTTGGTTTACTCCACATAGCTGAGCTGTGGCTGCAGCTTCAACCTGCAAGGACAAACAATTCAGCAGGGCAGATCGCAACCTTTCTGGTATGCTCTGTGTTAATACGAGAGGGAGGTTCATCGGGGTCTTGGACAGTGGGCCCCTTTGCCCAACACACACGCACACACACCGCACATCTGGTATGGACAAAGGGCTGGTCATAATGGAGCTGGATGGGGGTAGGGTGGATGGGGCGGGTGAGGCCATGACCTATGGAAATGACTCTGGGAGCTGAAAGATCCCCCTGAATAGAGGGGAATCAACTCTCACACATAAAGATCTGAGAAACAGAGTGGGGGCAGGGGGCATTAAACATGATAAGAAATGTTTCATTTGCACGCACTATGCACTCAGGTCAGGTGTTCAGCATGTGGAGCAAAAGAATCACAGGCCATGCTTGAACAACATTTAGTCAATCAGACTAGCTAGTGTAATTACACCTCAGATTAAATGGTGTCAATTTGGTGGGTAGCTAATATGTGCACTTCAGTATTTGTTCATTTATTGCAAGTCATACTGAACTGTGTTGTCATACTGAACTGTGTTGTCATACATCACAGCTTTTCTGACACCATTTTGAAAAAGACAACACAGTGACTGCACTTCGCTGTATTGTTTTGTACTGTAAGCTCCCTTTGACAATGGATGTCTTCAGAATGACTATACAAGTGGCATAAATTTTGTCATTTATTTTAATGCCTGAGATATATATAGTCTTGAATTTCCCTCGGGATCAATAAAGTATCTATCTATCTATATTTTTGTGCAAATTTTGATGTATCACATCAGAAAATGTTTATGGGAAATTTTGGAAAAAAACTTGTTTACACTTTTACGCTTGTTTTGGCAGGATTTTCCTTCTGGTTGAAGACCCAGATGATGGAGAGTGAACATCTTATATTTTTACGTTCTCAGGCAGTGTGATGTTGGAATTACAGACATAACTTCAAGGTGTAATGATAATTTTAGTGCAAACAGTTTTTCTGATGGATCCTCATCTTCCTATTTTCCTTCTTCCTCCTAAATATGACTGGTCTCGAGTCATTGCTGCTTAGCAGCTTTAATTTCTAACTTAAACCCAGGTCTACTCAGACTATGTTTCTCATTTCACAGTTACTTTAAATATTTATATTACATTCTTTTATTTTGAAAGAGTTGCTCCCCATCAACATTTGAATAGTTCCTCACATTATTTCACTCTCCTACACTGTAGCAAATAACTGCCTGTCTGTGTTTCCACACTTACTCATCAGTGGGGAAATAAGAGCCTTTTAACAAAAGGTTATTTCGATAATTACCACCAGCAGGCTGACATTAATAGTTTTCCCAGGTAACAGCTCATGTTTACAGTAAATCTGACAAGATATAAACACGGCATACCTTATAATTATGTGTCACACAAGATGCCGGTTATGGAGCATCAATCAACTGCCTACAACATGCTCAAGTTGACCATCCCGGTGATCTGTAATGCTTTGTACCGTCTGTGACTTGATCCTCCCTGATTTATAATCAGCCCCACGTGGTCTCAGTTACATACAGACCAGGTAGCTCATTGACTGTCATTGATGTAATGGGATTTAAAAGACAAGCTAATGGCGCCACGAAAGTTTAAATGTGCATCAACTAAAAGTACATGCATTTTCTTTTTGGCTCCCAAGTTTTTCTTCAAACAAACACCTAATTGCATATGGGTAAACCCAGTCATTTGTACTTTATAATTCAGATAAAACTGCACATTTTAGAGTGACCAGTTAATTTTGCTTTTTTATGCCCAAACATGGAAATGTTGCATTTTTGCTTCTGTTTATTTATGTAGGCTATAGGTTTAACCATTAGTGAGAAGGACTGACTTGCATGTGCAAATTCTCCCCCACAGCATTTGTGGTTAAGGTCAACCTATTTCTCCTGGTCTTTATTAAAAATAGGTCATTAAAAATGATCAATAATTATAGATATTGACTTATATGAAATATTTTATCGTGGCACATTTTTTTTGTCATATTCTTCAGCCCTATTTTGTTAGTAGGAAAGAGCATGGATTACGTACAGCAGTGGGCCTGGGTCGCTGCAGTAATGGCTCAGCCTTAGCACATGGTGCAAGTGCTCTACCAGGTGAGCTACAGCCGCTGCAACAGTGACAGTCGTGCAAAGTCATTTTGTTTTCAGGTTATCTGTCCGTCCTTTTGTCCCATTCGTGTAAATGTGATCTGTCAGGAACGTCTCGAGACAATTTCTTCAAATTTTGCACAAACATCTACTTGGACAAATGTCTAATAGGACAAAATAATGAAAGTGATGACATTTTATATCCAAAGATAAACTTCATTGCAACATGATGTTTTCTGTGCACTTTTCAATACCTTAACTTAGGAACAGAAGGGGAGGTTGGGACTATATTTTGCATTTGATCCAATACTGAATTGGTGACACTAATCTTGGGTGTTCACCTTAAAACTGTGCTGATTGTATAGATCTTCTGTGATGCTGTGTAAAACAAATAAAACAGTGTAATTTGCGAATCCCTTTTAACCTATACTCCATTTGAAAACAGTGCAAATACAATTATAGCTATTGTTTTACCTCATCGACTTATTTGATTTTTGTAAGCATATGCTTATTCTGAATTTCAAATCCGTCCGCACTTTTAAATAGGTTGGGACAGGCACAACAAAAAAGACTGAGAAAGTTGTGTACTGCTCAGAAACGCCTGTTTGGAGCATTGCACAGATATGAAGGCTCACTGGTAACAGGTGATTGTTCCATGATTGGGTATTAATGTGGCATCCTCAGAAGGCTCAGTCATTCATAAGCAAGAATGAGCCACTGCTTTTTCAAACACATAATTGTATGAAGGATATTCTTGGCTTTGGGTCAGGAACACTTAATAAAACTGTTTTTTTGGAAAACTTTCATTTTACCAAAATATACCCTTTTCATTTTTTAAAAATTCACTCAAGGCTTTCTCTACATATGAGTGTGGATGGACATAAATATAAACTGCAACCTGATTGATTGATGGGGGCATCCAACCCTGAAGTGGCAATTGCAGTTTTTCTTTGCAGAACCTTCATCCTCTCTTCTTTGCTGCATGGTTGATAATTCCATCTTGGCCTTGGGCGTTTCAAGCTTGTGAGCGTCTCACATACCTGGGTATGTGAGACGCTCACAAGCTTTTATGGTTGTTTGTGTAGGGGTTGTGGGATTGAATTGCTATTGATTTGTGCAATATTAAGCCATTGTCTTATGCCTTCCTCGTTCCCTCCTGCTTTCTGATGTAAGTCGATGTATTAGATTAAACTTTATCCGCTTTTCATTTGAGTGTCTCTTGGGACTTTCTCCATGCTGCGCTTTAACCACATGAAGTCTGGCCTCAGCAATCTGTCTTTCTTTCCTTCATTGTTTCTTTTCCCCTTCATCCTTCTATCGACAGTGGTAGGGCAATGGTTCATTTAGCCTTAATCAAGTTGTCCAGAAAGCTATCAGGTTCATTAAGAAGAATTATAGATGTTCAGTGACGACACACAGCACACCTCACGTGACAGACCTTGGGTTTCTATCTGGAAACGTGCAGACTCTGTTTGGATGTTTAAGGTGTTGAGGTAAATATTTCATATTGTTATTTTCTGCTCTATTATATTGTGGTGAAACAGAAACCTCCCCTCTTTTGGAGCAGAATCCAATTTTGTTGTTTTGTGGCATATTTTCTCTATTCCACTGGGTATCTGGCCAGCAGTAGATGCCATGGCACTGTACTGAAATGGTTCCAGATCTCAGAGTAGAATTTTATTATGCCTTGTGGTTTTGCTCACAGTATGCTTGTGCTATCTTATCTCTTCTTGTACAGATGAGTGGTAAATATAATAACATCAATTTGTTTTGTTTTTGCTCTCTGTTTGATTATTAGCAACTGTTTGCTTAAGCTTTGGCTTTAAGCAGGCATGTCGATGCTGGGTTTTAGCATTGTCTTTCCTGAGCAATGAATACAACCTTTAATATATACCTTGAATATATATATATTTGTAAACAATACAAATGCAGATACAAATGCAAAATAGTACAGATGTTTTGATACTCAAACTTGCTTAAATGACCAATGAATTGATCAGTTGATCGGCAGAAATTTAATCAGCAACTGTTCTTAGCAGCTGTTCAAAGCATAAATGCCCTTCAGTTGTTCCAGATTGTCAGTGTGCAATCTGCTGCCTCTCTTTGGTTCATGTGAATGTAAGCTGACGTCTTTGAAGTTTGGAGATTGTTGGGGAAAAAAAGTTAGTTAGAGACATCTTGTGTTGTGGAAAATTGTAGAAATTTTTCAGTGCTTTGTGACATTTAAGGAAAAGCGATTATTTGGTTGGTCTTCCTTTTTTTCAGAACTGCTGCGTAAGACCTTAAGCTCCAGCTGCATTCAGAAGGTCATATGTTATTAACTCCACATTTATTCATTCATTCCAACATTCTTTTATGAGCCATAGTATTTCTGACTCAAGTCAGTGGCATTCCTTTTTTTAAATTCAGATAGGTGATTACAACAACTTAATCAGCGTGGTGGACCTTTACCTGAAAACATTTTAAGCGCAGTGTATGACACCGGCATACCTGTTGACAGTTGCAGATTGTTAAGTTAAAAATATTATTACCTAAAGAAATGTGTAACGCGAGTAATGACTAAAATATAAATATGAATAAGATATAAGTATATAAGCATATATAACGTATTGTTCCTTTCATTGATAAGAACTCTGTCTTACCAGTTACTTTTACTATAAATTACATTTACAATTAATCGATCAATTATTTAGCCTGTAAAATATTACAAAATGTTTACAGATGCCCATCACAAGTTCCAAGGTGACATCTTCAAATTTATTTTGTCCAGCAAACAATCCAATCCCCATAGACAATTAGTTTAGAATGATACAGAGTAAAGCGGAAAATCCTCTTATTACAGAAGCTGGAATTTTTTCAAAGTTTTGTGTGAAAATGACTGACCAGTTATCAAAATAGTTGCTGCTTAATTTTTGTTGGTTGGTTAATTAATTCATTATTTTTATTTGTGCCACATAGTCCTTCCTATTCTGTGGTGGATGCTCTCTATTTTAATTCCAAAATGCTGGGGTGCTGAAACATGGGTCAACTCCTTAAGATAAAAGCAGCTCCCATTCCTACTTTAAAAGTAATTTTGCATTTACTGACTTGTAGTCTTCAGAACTTGAAAACAGAGGATATAATGTGGGCAAAACATCATTCTTTAAACTGCCTTCACCAGTTCAAACTTTACAATAATTCCCTCTGACCTTGTAATACAGCTCATCTTTGGAGCTTTCTGACAAGCTACCTGCACTGATTATCGAGACTTAATGTGCCTCTTTCATCAAGGCTTTGTCGGTTGTTAGCTCATGCCATTTTGTCTCCCTTCCTTTGAAGACAGTTTGAATATCGCAATTGACTCGACTTTAGTGCATCAAGGTGAGCTGCCTATGATTATTTTTTTATACCAAGGAAATGTGTGTTTAGAATTTTGATGCAACTCTACCATCTTTCAAAAATATTCCGAAGTTGTCGTTTGTATTTAAAGGGTATGTGTTCGATTAAATGATAAAATGATAAAGGGACTGTACTTAAATGGCACTTTTCTAGTTTTACCGACTGTTCAAAGTGCTTCACCAGTCAGAATTCACCCGTTTACTCAAAGATTCATACCTATAGGGGGGGAATTTAGGGTTTGGTGTCTTCCCCAAGGACATTTGTAGGCATGTATACTGCAAGGGTCAGGGAACCATTCCTGATTAGTGGACGACCTGCTTTACCTCCTGAGCCACAACTATCACAGATTTTATCTTTTGTATGGCCTTTATTCGACTCCAGTCTGAAGGGTAGATTCATACACTTTCCTAAACTAAACTGTCTGCTAAAGCAAAGGTACATACATACCATACAAACCTTGAAAGTTTGGAACTGCTTATTTATGAAAGTTATGTTTTTCAAAAGTAGGAATATGCTTGAATTTGAATATACTTGAAAAGTGATTGATTTTCAACATAAATTTGGTGTTTCATCATAATGGGCCTTTTCATTATAATATTTGAAATAAAACAATCCTGTTGTCATATTTGAGTGTTGTGTCTGGGAATTTCAGAAGATGGGGACTTGAATGCTCAGATTGTGTACAACCTCTTTTCTCAAGCTCTCTTGCTACCGTTTGATGATGCACATTGAAGGCAGCTTGCTAACTATTGTCGTAGTAGTGTGATGTGAATGGGCTTGAGGGACTCATCGGCAGAAAGTGTCTATTCGCAAGTGGGAGAGACGAAACAGACAAGTGGCAGTGGTATGCCACGCCATTCACGTTACACTGTTGTACCTGCTTGTCAGCGAGCAGAGAACAAGTGGATTTGCTATACGTTAAGCAACATGCTAGGCCGCGGTCAGGATATGTGCACTTGTGTTAAAAAGTCTGAACAGTGAAATGAGGGGGTGTCGGCTTGATGTCCACGAATGAAGTCAGGAGTGGTACCTTGTGTAGTTTTTTCCCATCTGCTTTAAGATTTGAAGTGCTGTGCCTTCAGAGATTCTTTTCTGAATACCACTGTTGTATTTGAGTTACTGCCTTCTTTCTTTTGGGTTACTTGTCCTTCTTTCAGCTCCTCCTACCCTCCCACCCAATAAAGTAGCCGCAATTTAAAACTAAAGACAGAGGAGGAATCAGAATATTTCATTGATCCTGGGGGGAAACAGGATGTGTTACAGTTGCTCCAACCAAAATTAGAAATCTACACTCCAAAGAATTATAATAAAAATAGTAAATATTAAAAACATGTCTAGAATATAAAAAGTATGTGTGCAAAATAGGGCAGCAAATACAGTCAAATTACAGAACCAGTCAGTTGACTCAATCAGTCTATTGACTCACAGTGTCTGACATTCCAAGGGAGGAGTTGTAAAGTCTAATGGCCACAGGTAGGAGTGACCTCCTGTGGTGCTCTGTGGAGCATTGTGGTGGAACCCGTCTGTCGCTGAAAGAACTCCTGTGCCTAACCAGGACATTGTGAAGTTGATAGATAGCAAGCAACTTAAAACAGCATCCTCCTTTCTTAATCCAGTCCAGCCTTGGTCCTCCTCGGGTCCACTACCAATTCCTTGGTCTTTGTCACATTTAGCTACAGATGGTTTTGCTCACAAAATGTGACAGAGTTATCCACTGCAGCCTTGTTGGTACATTCACTATATAGCTATAGTCGAGCTTTCAGCGAATTTCTGAAGATGGCAGGACCCTGCACAGTAGTTGAAGTCCATGGTGTAGAGGGAGGGAGGCTTCTCACCTAGTAGAGCTGGATAGATGATGTAATTCATTATCCATTCATACATTTATCCTCTCTTCTGGGTCACAGGAGAGTTGCTGCCACAAGTGGAGGAGTTTTAGTATGTTGGGGTCTTGTTCACAAGTGGGGGTAAAATGGAGCGGGTGATTGACAGGCAGATCGGAGCAGCACCTGCTCTGATACGGATGCTGTACCAATCTTGTCATGTTGAAGAGACAGAGGAGCCGAAAGGCGAGCCTCTCGTTTTACCGGTCTGTCTATATGCTCCAACCCTCGCCTGTGGCCACGAGCTGTGGGTAGTGACCGAAAGAACAAGAGGCAGCCGAGGTGGTTCAGGCACCTGGTTAGGATGGACGTCTTCCTGGGGAGTTGTTTCAGGCATGTCCATCCAGGAGGAGGCTCCAGGCAGACCCAGGACACGATGGAGGGACCATATCTCTCGTCTGTCCTGGGAACGCCTTGGTGTCCTTCAGGACGAGCTGGTGGAAGTGGCTTGGGAGAGGACAGTCTGGGCCTCCCTGCTGAGACTGCTGCCCCTGCGACTCAGACTCTGATAAGCGGAGGAGGATGAGACGAGACATTTATCCTCTGACTGAAATGCAAATCATTTTCTTCAGTAATGATATTCCTTTCAAAATAATCTGATCATTACCTCCACGAGGAGGTTTTCGGTCTGATTTTTCTGTTTGTTTGCTTGTCTGTCTGTCAGCAGAATCATAGGAAAACTATTAACCCAATTTTTATGAAACTTGGTGGAAGGGTGAATCATGGGCCAAGAAAGAGCTCATTAAATTTTGGAACACATTTGAATCACAGGGTGGGCACAGATTATTTTTCACTTTTCAGAATGAGTATGGGTTATGAAGGTCAAGCGAGCTAGACATTGAATAAAGGAATAAGTGACCTTAGCGACAACAAAGCTGTGAATCAGAGACATAAAACCTTTTTGATTTTTTTTTTCCACAGTAATTGCATTCTAAAGCACAAATAAACACACCCACACCTCTGCACAGGCCTGCAGGAATGTGTTATTCTGCTGGATTTTGTGCGATTTTCAGATCAAACACAGATCAGTGCATTTCAATCAAACACACACACATGCACACACACCTGCAGCTCTTAATTTATCCATGACACAGATAGAGCAGACAGAGAGCGAGACAGAGACGTAATGTGGTCATTACATTTTTAGTTTATAGTCCAACCTCATACCCTGCGCGCTGTTATTGGCTGGAGGCGACAAGCCCACTACTCCAAGACTCTGAGGCCCAGAAACGTTCCCCAGCACAGAAAAATGATAATAATTAGAAGATGAAGAAAACAGAGGCGTGAGCAGGGTCTCTTCGGATATCACCACTCACTTCTGCTGATTGGGAGTTGAAGCTGAGGTTTCATATTTAGTGGTTGCCTTTTGAATTTGCATATAATAAATAAATGCTTATTTTCTCATAGTGGGGACCAGGAACTTCCAGGTGTCTCTGAAGGGGTTCCTCAGCAATAATTTACTTTCACCTAAATTCCATAATATGAACTGTTTTAAAGAGCTGGAAAGGCTGTCTGTTGTTTGATTGAAGAAAGGAAGGTTCTTTTTTTGTAATCAAATATCATTTGTAGTTTGTAGTCAGTTCTGTGTTGACATAAACATTAAATAATCATGGTCAAAATTAATGAGAACAGCTGGTGAAATATTGTGGGAATATGCACTGATTGCTGTAGGTATAAAAGAATTCTGTTAATTTGATTTTTCACAGTTGCATTTATAGTAACAAACTAAACCTCTTGATGATAAAGGCTTCAAAAGTCTGGAAATATTTGGTTAAAGTATTTTGAAAGTGTTTGAATTTCACTCTTACCTTTGTGACTTGCACCATTCCTTGGATACTGTAAACCAATCAAGGTAAGCTGAAAGGCAGTCTCCAAACTTGCTACTTCGAGAGCTGTTTGAAGAAAGGTCATCTCATGAGAGCTTTTGTGCTTTCTGACCTTTTATGACCCTGCATATTGAGCTGCTAAACACACAAGCCGTAGATTTAAATTGGTATCACTCTGATACAGAGTCAACAAAATGGAAGAGAGTATCCAAAATGTTTGGAGTCATCGTCCAGCGGGATTAATAGATGGGAAAAACATCCACTGGCCAGGAATATTTAAATTTCTGAATGGGCTTATTACTGAAACTAGGCTTTAACAATATTACAGTGGTAGAATAGCCACGCTGAACATCGTCAAGAGAGCGCCAACGTAATTTGGTTGGCAGCCTTTGTTGAAATGGCATTCCAGCCTATTTGTAACCCTCCTTGCGCAATGAAACGATATATTAAATTTCGAATCCTCACGGGTGTCGTGCATACACGATGATTAACTGTTTTTCCTCTCAGGAGGACACGTCATCAGAAATGTGTGAAATATGAGATGACAGTGGTTGACCACAGCCTTTAACACGACTGCTGATGTCTGAGGCAGGTTTACCTCAGGTCAGGGCATTCGGCTCTGACAGACCCCTTTTTGGTCTTGTAATGCATTCTAAAGTGAATTCTGTTAAAACCTGCTTGTAGTATTTACTACCAAATGTAGAATATCCCACATCTCTGTCTAATATAATGTCTTTGCATTACATACTGGCGATATCTATCACATATCACAAATTGTCAGAACAGCTGTTGCAAAAAATGTGGCAATGGTTTATTAAATTTAGCTTGATTTTCTATTTAATTTTTGTGTCTACTTGCAAGCTACTTTTCTCTGCTCATCTTGCTTTTGTCCTTCACTTGTGTTTTCCCAATGCTCACACCTATTACTCTGGATTGCACATACACACACACACACCTGCTTTCCCTGCATGCTTCTTTCTGTTTCTCCCTCACTGTGCATGCGTTGACTTTTTGATTTTTTTTTGTCGACGGAATGTTTTTATAAATTCACCCCAAAGAACACCGCTTGTGTTTTTGGATTTTTTTTTGTGCATGATTCCGCTTTCGCAACAGCAGGTGAGACCCATGTGGAGGGGGTTTTTTGTGAAAGACATAGCATGTTGAAACCAACATGGTGCTGAATAACACTGCATCGAGCTGCTAATGCGCTTGCAAGCTTAAAAGAGACATAATAACTGATGTCTTTCTGTCCACGTTTCAGAGCATGTGTGATTGTCAGTAGAGAGGAGGGGGAGAGCGACGAGAGATTGGCCACTTGGTCATTGTGGATGATGCAGTTCTCTGAGAGGGCACACAGTATGTGGCGGCAAAAAGAGCGTATGGGAAACCCTTAGCAGTAGTGATAGATGGATTAACACGTTGGTTTGGATCTTATTGCTGTTTCAGTTGCTCTAACAGCACTGAAATTGGATACAAGCTTTTTTTGGATTCTCAGGCTTAGGCACCTTAAGATTATTTGTACTACTTGATATTTTGGCTGCAGCGCAAGAGCTGGATGTATAAACCATAATGGAAAATCACAGCATTTAAATGAATATTTTAATAACTTTTTATGTTTCAAAGAGTTATCTAATCACTGTGCTTACTGTGCAGTAGAATAGATAGATACCTCAGCCAACGCACTGGCTGCTTTTTTCCACTATGTTACACATCACCAGATTACAAACAGAAATGTTAAATCTAGTCAGAATCCAACTTCGAGGCTCACTGGTCTAATTAGTAACAACCAGACTCCTGGTGATATGGACAGACAGGTTTAAAATGCAACAGGAAGGTGCCTTTAATCAATTTCACCTCTCGTTAAAGTATTCCTTCTTCAAGATGGAATCCTGTAGAGAAAAACTGTAATGAATTATTGATGCAAGCTTTGATCCAGCAGACTAATTTTGCTCACCCAGCCTATTTAAATGCCTCAGACTCTGGCTCTTTCATACATCCCTCTGCCATATATGAAGCAGATATAAGTGAACTGCACTGAGACATGATAATCATTAAAATGTCGCTTGAATTTGCCCTGATAAGACTAAAGAAAAGTGTGAGAGGGAGAGATGGCTGAAAAAGGCTAGATAAGCCCACCTCCTCCTTTTTTTTCTCCAAGAGTAATGGTAATGGTTTGAGTTCATTGTCTCCAGACCAGAAAAATAAATAGAAAATAAATAAAACATTTCGCCTCAGCAGTTAACCGGATGCTGTAAGTTGGGTTCTTGAGTGAACAGCATCTATATATATATTTTTTAATCGATGTACATGACAGCTGAGTGCCTCATCTCACTTTCCCCACTGCAAAAGCTGCATTGTGTTGCGGTTGCTCCATCTCTGTGCCAGTTCAGATGTCCATCTCTGTGGCAGTCCAAAGTGTTTAAGAAGTGGAGCATCAAAAAGCAGCCTGTCAGTTTTTCAGTAGACACATTTCGTTTTGTTACATAGCGCAGCTACAGCAGGAAAAAGCACTTCCTAAGTGTCCCAGTAAGCGATTACAGTGAACCAGCATGCACCATACTCTGGAACTACCTCAGCTAAATGAAATAAAGTTGTTTTTAATGCTCTCGGTTATTTTTGACTTCAAGATCTATGTTGTAACAATATTGTAGGAATGGCTATTCGTGCTTTCACAAAATATTAACACATTGAGAATGCAGTGTAATTGTAATTAAGTCATATCACAATTAATCTAGATCCAAAAGAAAATTAACAGTCTCTGATATCAATAAAATATGGACACAAACTGCCCAGCACTACCTTTGATTTTCTGTCCATGTCAAGTCAGAATGTTTGCTGTGGAAATCAGCACTGCTCCTGGATGTTGTTTTACAAATCAACCAACTATCTGCAAGAAAAACATAGACACAAGCGGAGCTACTCATAATACAGTCTGTGTGCCTGACTCAAACTGTTAACTCGGGATCCTCCAGGGTTCCATCAGCCCGCTCAGCACTCTGATAAACAGTCATCAAATTTTAGATCTTATGTACGCATGCACAAAATATTTAGACAGCTGACAGCAAAACATTATTACAAATTCACAAACTTGAATTTGTGAATTTTTGGTTTACATTTGAACATCATCAAATATGTGCTTGGAATTTTTGTTATTTATTTATTTTTTTTTTACATGCACAAATGCTGATGCACAACTACAGATTTGCGAACATCATTTTACAAGCTCAGAATATTAATGACTCATACATCCTTAATCTTAACATGTTAACTTCAAGAGCAGTTTATTTCGCAGAGCACAGTTTATACAATAGAAATGCAGTTTAAACACAGACATTGCCTCATTCGCTGCAGAAGGTGATTTGTGTGAACTCAGGAGGTGGTAACACAGCCTTGAGACTAATACCCATCCCTAGTCACTGTTAACCACATGCAGTTTCAATTCCACACTGGCCCAGGGTACAAACATAATCACTGCCGGGCAGATCAGTGAATTCATTTCATGCTTGTATCCTGAAATATTGACTTGTTTTGTCTGCATCTTGTTGGTTCTTTTATTTTATTTGTTCTTAATGCTTGCTTCAACGTTTTCCTTTCAATTGTTGTGAGAATGAGGATGGGGAAGGAGAAGGGTGTGGACAGAGAATGAGGGAGTGAGGATGTGACAGGAGGGGGGATTTTAATAAAAAGGGAGCACTGGGGGGAAGAAGAGAGACGAGTGGCAGGTGGATAAATGCAGTTAGACTGCTAAATGCTGACGGCCTGCTTTATAATGTATTGTTCCTCTGTTGCCCGGCTATTACACAGCCAGCAATACACAATGCATGGCTGAAAGATCGTGTTTCATGAACCAGTATGATGGAAATGAAATCAGGAAGCACTGGCTGAATGTGTACGCCAAGCACACACTGAACCTTCAGATTTGCATTCACTTTTGTGTTGACTTTAGAAACAAAAAAGACAAAAAAAAAATCAATTACAGTTAATGAATTGGATAACAACTAAAAAGACTAATTAAAATTGGGCTTGAAAGTTCATTCTTTACCGGGGAAAAGGTCTTTTGACAAAAAATACTCGACTCAAGGGTCAGTTACATGACCTGTCATGGTCCTCGACTGTTTGAATCATCAGAGTTGTTCAGATATTTCTGTTCGTGTGTGTGTGTCTATGTCTACATATTCTTCAAAAAGTTCTTCCCAACTCTATTGCAGAAGTTCCCATAAATGTGTGGCACTTGTAGGTTGCTTTGCTTTCACTCTTCTGTCCAGTTCATCCCAACTCGATGGGGTTTACGTCTGTAGACTTTGCTGGCCACTCCATGTTTTCGAGCTTACAGCCCTGTTCTTTTTTCCTGCAGTAGTTCTGTCATAGCTTGGACTTATGTGTTGGTTCATTATCTTGCCTCTCACTCCGTACAAGTCACAGACCCTGGATCCAGCAAAACAGCCCCAGGCCATCACGCTTCTTCCTCCATTTTGACAGTTGATATCACACACTGAGGAACCATCCTTCCGCCTACTCAACGGCATGCAAAAATCCTGCATGATGAACCGAAGGTTTCAAATTTTGATTCATCAGTCCTTAACACCTTCTTCCAGTCTCCAGTAGTCCATTGGCGGTGTTTCATGGCCCAGGCAAGCCTTTTCCTTGCTCTGACGTCTTAGCAATGGCTTTCTTGCTGCAGCTCGACCTGTCAAACCTGCAGCTCGAAGTCTTCTCTTTACAGTTGAAACTGAGACTTGCTTACTACGACCACAATTAAGCTGAAGCTGTTGTCCTGTGAGCCACCTGTCACATGAGCTGTTGACTCTCAGAAACTTGTCTTCTGATTCTGTTGTGGCTTTGGGTCTGCCAGACCTCTTCCTGTCAGAGTTTCTCCCAGTTTCTGAGTGCCTTTTGATGGTGAAGGTACTGTACTGTACTCACTGACTCCTTGACTTTCTTCACAATTTCTCTGTAGGAAAGACCTACATTTTTAAGTGTTATGATGGTCTGTCTCTCTTCCATTGTTAATTGCCTTTTTCTCACCATTTCTATAGCAACACACTACTTCCTGCAGTACAGTACTGTTCAAATAATGCTCACGAGGGTATGGTACCACAGTGTGTTCCAATACTACTTTTATGCAGACAGAAGGGGTTGTAAGTAATCAAGAACCTCCATTGCTGCAGAACAGCTTTAAGTTGTTAACCCATTCCTTGTTCCCTGAAATGTACATTATTTTTCAGTTTTGGGTAACCTTACCCCTCTTTTTACTGGGCTCATGCTGGTATTTTTGATAGAAATACTTGTTTGCCGTGATCCAGCATTTACAGTTCATTACTCTCTTTGTGTTGAATTAATGATGATCTGTCATTTTGATGTACTGGGTATCAGTGGTATAATTTAGACCTAGAGTTCAGAGTTTGGTCTGTGGAAAAAAAAAAAACAAGCTGTATTTTAATGTTACAGATATTTCACATGTTATATACACACATATGCTAAAAAACCTTTTAGCTTCCCTGGCTTGCACTTGAAGAATGAAAAACTGGCCTACTTTCTCACTCTTCCCACTTTCACTTTTTTTTGCACTAGTCTATTTCACAGCCTAGTGAACTTTAAACATGAAGGGGAGAGAGTAGCTGGCAAAAAAGGCTGTCTGACTTTAGGACTCCTGGATTCAAAATGGAACTGATCATATTTTCAGAGGCTGTCACATACAATCCTGTGTGCAAATACCAGCTGAACCACTGCGAGTCCAGGTCTGAGCTGCAACGCCAAAAGGTGACATGGTCAGTTAAGGTGGAAAAAAATGACAGAAGATAGTCCAACTGAGAATCCAAATTTAAACTAAACCCTGCTTAAATTCATTCTGTGATAGAAAGCTGTAAAGGACAATATGCAAGGATAAGAACCATCAGTTCCAAATGATCAAGTTGGGGCTCATCAGGGCAACTTGTTCGTCATTAGTGGCCATATTTGTGTCCAAGTGTTCCATAGTACTCTGTTAAAACATCATAACAGTTGTAGTTATGTCCATTTTGATGTTTTTTCTTTTTTTTAAGTGACATTGCTCTGATGTGCTCAATGTACACGAAAGCTCCATTTAAATTTCAGTATTCTGTTTATTATAGAGATCTCACATAATTTGTTTCCAGGATAAATTAAATGTTGCTGTCATTTTCTCACTAGTACCAGATCAGTACTTTACATAAGCAACTGAAACAAGTGGCGAATGGCTCACTCTGTAGGTAATTCCATCATCAGTGCCAGAAAAAAATGTTTTAAATTTTTTGTCTTTTTTTGTTATGGGGCAAGTAAGTTGCTAGATTTCCTAGCCCAAGGTGGCAACTCACAACAGTTCCTCTAGTTGAGCCCTGCATTGTGAAGCCAAGGCTGCAAACACTCGTTGTGCAGTAGCTGAGCTGCCTTTGAGATGATGGAGTAGCAAGCAGAGGTCAAAATCTGGATGAGTCAGGCTTCAGAAACCATGGCTCGTATACTTCCCATGATCCAACTCGATCTTTTTTTTTTTTTTTTTTTTTTTTTTACTTGTTTCTGCCCAGTAAATTTGTTTGTTTTAGTGCCATGACTATGTCACTCCTCTGTCAAATAACTGCAATTATTAACAGCATTTTGAAACAGTCTGTTGTTCATCAGCCGGATCAGAATTTTTTTTTGTTCAAGTATTAACAGATTTAGAATTCTTTGTTTTCAGGGACGTTGTCTGTACATGTATCATCGGTGTGGCGACATATACTTTGTGGCTGTTTCTGTGCTGATCAGGCAAGAATTGACCAATGTGTTTAACCCAAGGCTTATGTGAAAGGACACGTGAGTCATCCTGTTGACTTTGGCATACTGGCTGCAGTCATATAACAGATGCACAGGTTCTAACAATCAGTCAAATTAAATGTGTGACCAAGTTTCTTTACACCTTAGTCTTGGGTTTCAGTGCTTGGGGTGGGAGATGCAACACAAGAAGAGGACTTGGGACAGGTGAACAAGGTAGACGGCTGGACTGCTAAATCAAACTTCCAGAATAGGAGCTTGCACTGGTGACAACAGCTCAAATTCCACGCTTGCATAGATACGACTCTAATCAAATATGGTCTCATAACGCACACGTGTGCACACACACACACACACACACACACACAGTCTGATATGACAGACACAAGGCCAGGCTCTTGCAATGAGGTTGGACAGAATGTGGTTGACAAATCTGAGACGCTGTTTAGAATGACGCCAGGCAGACAGCCAGACTAAACAACACAACATGAACCCCAATAGCTGGCCTTGCTGGTCCCAAGGCTGATGCAGAGGCTGATATGAAGTGTGTGTGTGTGTGTGTGTGTGTGTGTGTGTGTGTGTGTGTGTGTGTGTGTGTGTGTGTGTGAGATGGAGGTGTCCATGCAGTGTAAGTTGCAGTTACACAGCATGTATCTGAGACAAGTTTCTCATTATCAACATGTCAGTGCTGTGTACAGAGTGCTCACTTTACACTCTTAATGACAGCCACACTTCTTCATCAAGTAAAAGGATTTTTCTACCTGAATGTGAATGCAGAGTAATTGTTTTGCTATATTTTAGTGTCAGTGGTGTTTCAGCAGTGACCTGAGACTCACAGAGGTCTACTTCTATTCTGTTTAGACTGAAAATGACACTGCTTTTAAACCATGAGCTCACCTCAAATTTATAGAAGTTTTCTCCCTTCCCTGTTGTGTTATCTACCCATGCAGATAGTTGTGGTTGTATAGATTTTTTTGTAAGTGCCACCTGCCGGAACAGATTTTTGCATAATATGGTTTTCTTTCTAAGAACTATAATTGACAGCATATACAAGCAAAAATCTACTTTTCTTCGATGCAAAACTTTGCTTTTATAATAAAAAAACCTAACGATTTCCTCTCAAAATAAAGTACTCTGCAACTGGAAAGAGCTACAAATAACGATGAAGTGAAAATGAGCTGTACACTGAACTTTATTTGACATATTTTACTTTAATCAATAAAAGCAGGTGCAACAGATACTTAAATCATTTTTCAGCATGCTTTTTAATTCAACAAGGCTGAGGTAATTTAGCAGATTTCTGGAGACTTTTTCCTTAACTATGGAGAACTGCTGATCAAACAGGGTCATAGATTGCATAATTTTCCTCGTATTTGCTTTAGTCTTGTCACTGCTCATAAGATAGGAGAGACTGGCGGCTTGTGTCCGGCACTGAGCTCTGACTAGCTTTAGCTTTAGCTGCTTTTGCTTTGGGAGCTCCTTCATGCTGGGCGTTTTCAGCTGGGTGATGGTGTTTTAAGCGTCTGATTAGATTTGTTGTTCCGAACGTTTTCCTGTTAGCCCCCCACAGTTTACTTACATTCCTTTACAGGTATTACAAATTGCGAGGTTTATGTCTTCTCCACAGTGAAAAACTTCCATGCTAAAGACCTGTTAGCGAGCGGCTGTGATGTTATAGCTAGTGTTGCTGTGTCTGGCGATGCTGGAGACCAGTCCAGTCCTAGCACAATAACAACCGGCTGATTCCAATCCCTGGCGGGTGGAGCGGTGCATCTCTAGTTATATTTGATAATATGTAATGTAGGTGAATCAGTTCTTGTTTCCTGAAACTACACTCTAAAATGTCTGAACACTATTAATTTTAATATTTTCCTCAATTTTGTTAATCTGTCATTTACAATTTTCCAGCGAACAAGATGCCATATTCAGATGTGGGGTTTTTTTTGCTTTCACAATGATATCAAACTGATAAAAGACCAGTCAGGACAAGACAGTATTTGCCACTTGTTGACAATTTCCTGTCAGTCAACTAATATGCAATTAAAAGCTGATTTTTTTTTTCTCCTCACTGTTTCTCATTCTAAGATTTCATCCCTGGTTTTTGCTCAGTATTTAAACAGTATTTATAAAATCAACAGCAACATGTTTTTCAGCCAGTATGTCCCTGTCACTCTGGATAATCCATCCTTCTCCATTAATTACTTTCTTCTGAAGAAGGATGTGAGCATGTACGCAAAATATTCCACTCCTCCAGGAACCAGCAGTAACAACACCTTGCTGATAATCCGTAATTGTATTTGTTTTTTTCTTTGATGTTCTCGTTGGTGTTGTGAATGCTATCTATAGACGTCTATAGGCGTTTTTCCTTTTCGAGAGTGTGGTCTTTCAGTTCGTGAATGACTTGAGATTTATATATTCATTTAATGCGATCCCTCAAACCCCGACCCTTCGCACTGAAATAGCCCCTGCTTGCACATGGATTTGCTCTGCCACTGCTCAAATTGTATGCTCAATTCTCTTTTGAAATAACCCTGTCAAAATTCCCCAGCCCACAGAATGCCTGATGCGGCGCTGACTGATGAAATGATCTTTGCCTCATCGCTGCCGGCATTCATCTTTCTTAGATGGTCTCTTATACGTGGTTACTCTTAAGCCAGGTTCATCCACTCCCTGAGCACACCTGCAACTGTACCATATTTGGCTTTCTGTTTGGGGGGGGGGGGGTTCTGACAGGATTATTGCACAAAAACAAAGCACAAGCTCACAAAAGCAGCTCAAGTTAGAGGAGCAGGTCTTAAACTGGAGTGCAGGAATTCTGTGCAAACAACAAAACAACCGAGTGAAAGTATACAGTTTGAGCACAAGCAGGGACCATTTGAATGCAAGGGGCTTTGAGGGAAAGCATTACATAATCTGAATGTGAAATCAATGAGTAGTGCTCTCAAATTGAAACACTCTAATCTTGAATAAAGATAAGAAAAAAAGCAAAGAAAAAAATAAGGATGGATGAATGATTACTTCAGACAGTGCTGCAGTGCTTTTAATGACAGAAATAATGGGCGTGTTTGTTTTTGTTTGTTTTTCCTCTATGTCTGTCGCTGACTCATCTGTGCTGTTGACTCAAAGACCAACAGTCACTACCCATATCTAGAGACCTGTCTGTCAGTCTGCTTAGCGTTTTTCTTCCCACACTGATTCATGGTCTGCTGGAAGAGCCACAGCCAGGTTTGCTCTTCGGCAGTCAGCACTGCAGTCTGCACGTCAGAACCTGTGTGTGCTGTTTGAGGCCTTTTGTTGGGTGTACTTAACACACAACGGTCTCCACAGGGATTCTCCTGAGGAAAAGATGAGTAGCCCTATTCAGACATAAAGTATGTAACATCCGAGGCTTCAGAAAGCAGCTACAGTGAATTTTTTTATTTGTATATTTTTTTATTCCAGGCATAGGAGACTTTAGTCTTATTGTTCCTTATATCTTTATGTGTTTTCCTCTGATACCACCACGAGTTTAACATTAATGGGTTGAAGTTTAACTCATTAAATTAAAGAGTTTGGTCCAGAAAGTGTCATGAAACAGCTTTTTGTTGTTGTTGTTTTGGTGCTATATCAACAACTTGAATTGAATCAGATTGAATTGATTGCTTCGGTGTTTGATCACTGATGTTCATTGTTGTGTCTACCATCAGCCAACTAACCATAGGAAACATCTGCGAGTGAATGATAAATGTACAAAACTTCCTACCTTTGCTGTTGTTCCTACAACAACATGTGGAACATTTCAGTAGTTTTGTGGTCTAGACGACTGACACATACTTCACAGACACTGCGTTTGTGTGTGTGTGCGTGTGGGTGGGTGGGTGTGTGTGAGAGCAGTCGTGGGGCAGACTCTTCTAACTTATCTGTTGTGAGGTTGAGTCAGGAGACTGGTCAGCTGGCTTTTATTTGGCTGTCTACTGCATACACTCACTTACACAGCACACACACACAGAGTTGCGGTTGTTGTTTGTTGTTTTGCTGCTGTTATTGCTTGCTCCTTCCTGGAATTGAGCTCCAGACAATTCCATAAATTCCATGGGTGGGAAGACCTGCTATTACATTAAACTTGGATGATGTAACATCCTCAGACTGGTATAATGTAGTTTGGTGTGAAATGGACATTATAAGTGAAATTTCCTGAATTATTGATAGTGATCCAATCCCTACATTACCACTGTGGAGATGTTGCACTCTGCGCCCTCAGCACCTCATCTCCACAGACTGTGTGCCTGCCCTGTTAATTATTCAGAAGTCTTGTCTTCGAAGGTGTGTGTTGCTTTAACCTGGCCAGCCGTACATGATGTGTTTCTGGGCTAAATGCATGATACCAGACTCCTGGCTCTCTGTCTCAGGGCAAAGGCATCGTGAAAAGAGTGACCTGGTTTATTCATAGAAATCTGTAACACCATTACTAATGGTTTGAAGCCTAATGGGAGTGCTCATCAAAAATTGGATGAAGCACATCCTTGACTCTGTAAATGTCTGTCCTGTTATTTCCCAGTGCTGAAAGATGACCTGATATGAGGTTCCAACATCAGAATCAGATTTTTTAAAAAAATGATCCATGGTAACAACATGTGCTTCAGATTTTCTAAATGTTTCTGAATGACTTCAACAAGACTAAGTTCAATTTAGTTGAAACATTAAAAAATATTCCAAATCAACAAAAACCATTAATGCATGGCATAACGTAATGTCTGTTTTTTTTTTTCCCCTCGCTGACTCTTGCAGCATCATGTGGGATGCTGCAATCAGTGGTTGACTTTAATTAGCAATGCAGAAGATAAAGGAGTGTGTAATTGGCTGGCCTAAGGGCTGATGCACAGTGCATTAATGTGATTTAATTATGAACTGTTCTTTTCCTCTTTCAGGCAACTTTTCTGTCATATTATGAGCTAAAGCGAACTTATTGAACGCATTCAGAGAACAGCATGCTGTTCCTAACATGTCATAAGATAAGCATATACGTGAAGTCTTTCAGCTGACGTTGAACAGAATTCAAGAGTTAATGTAAGAAATCACAAATGATGACATTTTGTTCTTGTGAGGAAATCTGATTATATTTGGGCTGAAATAATTTAAGATATAGGAGTGTGAATGTTATATAATGAGGTGATGGAATGACAGCTGGCCTCACAGCTGTTGTCAAATATTAATCATGCTGTCTATATCAGCCTGGAAGGAAAATGTTACTGTGACTGAAATAGAGATGTTTTCTGTCTCTTTGGACGGGAGCATCACTGCTGTGACAGCCCCCTGTTTCCTTTTGTTTAAAAATACTGTATCTAATATGTACTGATAAAAACATTGGGATTCTGTCAGTCACGCATGCAAGTAGCACATGACATAGCTCTCAGTAGCCACGGTGTTTGAGGTTTAGCACATTTCCTGAACCTAATGAAGAACTGTCTCAATAAGTGTCATACAAATATAGAAAACCTTTGAAGTCAGAATACAAATGCGTACCTATTAAATAAAATCATGATGAATGATCTTTGACTCATCGCTGCCGGCATTCACCTTTTTAGATGGTCTCTTATACGTGGTTACTCTTAAGCCAGGTTCATCCACTCCCTGAACACACCTGCAACATTTGGCTTTCTGTTTGGGGGGGTTCTGATAGGATTATTGCACAAAAACAAAGCACAAGCTCACAAAAGCAGCTCAAGTTAGAGGAGCAGGTCTTAAACTGGAGTGCAGGAATTCTGTGCAAACAACAAAATAACTAATAATATAACAAAAAATAATTGTCTGTCTTTGAAGCATTATTAAATGATGGCGTAACAAAACATCTTCAATTTTTTGATATATATTTGCAGTATAAAAACATTTAAGGAAATACAATACAGTAGGACTATCTGAATAAATTGAAGACCTGTGTCACAAAATGTAAGTAAATATGAATGCAATACAGAATCAACATTCAAATGAAAAGAGGAGAACTAGTGGAGACATTCACTAAAACTATATTTTTGTTAAATATATTGAGCTTATTACATTAAACTTGTATAATGTAACTCAGACTGGTATATTGTAGCTTTTTATGAAACAGACATTTTAACTGGAATGTGCTGAATTATTGATAGTTACTGTAAAACATTCTGCAACAATTCTCACTAATACATATTTCAAATTATCCTTAGGGTTTATTGGTTGTTCAGTACATATTTCAACCCTGTTCAGTGAAAAATAAGCAGTGGGTGGATACACATAGAAAGAATCACAAAAATTCTGAAATTTACCTCTAAAGGCCACACTTAAAAAAAAAAATTCACAGCTAAAAGTGCCCGCAAAATTTTGCAAGGTCCTATGACGTTAACATTTTCATTCTGTCTGTTGATCGCCAGTCCAAAAACGCAGATTCTTTTCCTGATGTCTGTGTCTGTCCCTGCTGCCAGAAGCAAACTTTCTTCTGGAGAAAAATGAGTTACGAAGTGTGTGTGTGTGTGACAGGAATGATGTAACGTCTCACATTCCCTTGGGGAGAGTTCCTTCTGAAATTTAAAAAAAAAAAAAAAAAGCAGCACTCAGTCTGGACAGTTTCGTGGCTCAGACAGGAGGGAAATGAATTTCCCTCCTGTCTGGAATAATGTCAATGCACGTCAGTTAAAAAGGGACAAAACTGAATTTGCTGTTTATCAGAAATGAAAAAGCAGAGTCCTTTATAGTGCTAACTTTACTAATTTGTCTTTAAAAATGGAACACAAGTAGAGGATGAAATGTTTTAAGCCTACGCAACCTTTTTGTTGAATTGTGTGTGCTCCTTCTTTGATTTTTTGGTTTAAAAAAAAAAAACAAGACTCACTTACAAATTGTCCTTTCTTCTCTTATCTTCCTCCAGCCCTCCAGTGTTACTGTGACCGCTGCAGTGCCAATTCCAGCTGCGTGACCGACGGTGTCTGTTTCGTCGCCATCCGCAAGTCAGGAAGCCGGCAAACCACAGAGCAGCGCCAGTGTGTACACGAAAACGAACTGATTCCACGAGACCGGCCCTTCATCTGTGCGCCATCTGTCAAACACGAAACCGGCATTTACCCAATATGCTGTACCACGGACTACTGCAACAAAGATCCCGACCCTGGTATCTTCCCTGGTAAAGACCACACACACACACACACACACGATCATGATAATGTACTTGTTGTGGCCTTATGTTGTCTGAATTTTCCCAAACTGCTTGAATTGTGCACCAACATCATTAACAACTGGCATCGGGAGAAAGAATGAACAAAGCTACCAAGGGTGAGCAAAGCCTGCTGAGCATAGGTCATTGGCCACTGGATCATACATCAACGCCGCCGTCATGTTAGAAAGGTCATGACTCGTCTGTGAACAACCAGGGGAGCCGCAGTCAAAGAACGAGTCCATAATAATTGCTTTCACTGGTGTAACAATATAGAAAGTAGACTGCTGGCAGTGTCTTGCTGTTGGATTTGTATTTGCTGATTTTATTCCATTTTTTTCATGGTTGTGTTAGATAAATTATTAGTATTCATAGATACATTCATAGGTACATACATTGTTTCGTTTTTTTCTTTTTTCAGTACCTCAAGGTCTAGGTGTCTTGTCTCGTCTCGAATGAACGGTGTTCTGACCTGCATCAAGAAAAGCTAAAGCCATGGAGACATAGACAGAAAAAGCCATTCCCGTGATGTAAAAAAACATTCAACACATATCATGTATATTTAAGTTATATAGTGAGGTAGGAACATCTCCACAATTGTTAACTGTAGAAAATAAGCCCAAGTTCAAGTTGTTACATTTCCTTTTGACACTTAAGTATTACCCACCACATAATTCATTTAAGCAATTAATTCAGCCTATAACCTTATGTGTACTCTCTCTTAAGCGGCAGTGATTATGGCCAAACTATTGAGATTATTAATGTTATGTTATTAATTAATATGAATTTTTTTGTGCTTAACACTGATCATAAACCCTTGAATATAAAGCTGACTTGCTGAAATTTAATATCCAACATCCATAAAAATGGCAGCTATGCTGTTTACTTGTATTTGTCTTCAGGCCGGTCCTGACCTTTTCAATATGGTCTTGACGTATGAAGTAATGAGCTGAAGTAGCCTATGCAGCATCTACATTTCTGTATCTGTGCAGGATGAAATTGTGCTGTGTGTGAAGTTCCACAAACATCAACATGAAAAAACAGTTTCCCACATCTAACCCACTACTCTGCTTATTCAATTAGCTTCTAATGAGGCTTAATCAGGCAATTTATCTTGACTGTCCCCCGTTATTGAATACTCAGACATTGCCTCAACATGTGGTTCTACAATAAATGCTCACCGCATTAGCCATGGAACGTGTTAATGTGTTAAGTTTTAGAGCAAATCCTGCTTTGTGCTGGGCCTTGTTGAGAATGCAAGTTGAGTTTTCCAGCTGTTGTGTTGTGCATGTCCCCCCAAAATAAAGTCAATCCACTGGCTTCACTGCCTCAGATGGTAGATGAAGACTGTCATGTTAGTTCTTGAAGCAAACAGCAGTTGTTGTGCTTTGTTCAGAGCTTCCACATCTTTGTGTTATTTACGTTGGCCTTAGCGAGGAAGATATTATAGATAGCCATCTGCCTGCGTGTTATCCTACCCAGAGCAAAGTACGCTATTATATGCTATTACTGCTAAGACATTTACGTGCCAGCGATGAAACAGAGACATTGATACTACCTCATGTTTTTTTTTAACCTTTAGTGCAATGTAACGATCTCAGGCAGTGGGCACAGTAGAGTCTGCTATTTTTTTTAACAGCATGGCAGCTACAGCTACAAGCGCACCAATCCATGTCCCTCAACCCAAGATAATAATTCATTCGTGTGCTGTCGTGCTGGCAGTGGCCATGGCCTTTTGTGCTACCATGTTACAGCTGTGTTTTTTTTTTTAAGTTCTTCTTCTTCTCCTTGCCTTAGTCAAAAGTCAAAGGCCAAGTTGCCTTTTAAATGGGTGAAAATATATTTTAAAATGGTATTACTGTGAATTCATCTGACATTAAATTGCCAGTCACTATGCACACAGCCACGGTTTGTTTGAGGATTTGAAAAACTTACTACAAAATTTAGACTGATGATCCCTACTGTATTCATGTAAACACACACTGTATTAACCACTAGATTATGTTACCCACTATTATGCACCACTGCACTACAACTACTCAGTTGCAATATACAATAATACAATAATAGTTTAAATGAATTCTGTGCTAAATACTGCTAACAGTATAAGTTGTGTCACTTATTGGGCTCTTTCATAAGTTCACTATTATTTTTTTCTTTGAGACAGTCCTCATTATACGACTGACTGAAGATTATCATTAAATGTAGTCAGTTATTAAAGACAAACAAGGTGCTGGAGTACAGCTTGTGTCATGTTGTGCTCCCTTTAGCAGAATAAGTCCTCCAGCGATGCTTCCAGCTATCAGAGCAAGCTGCGGACTTTAAGGAGGCGGCTTTCACTCTCAGCGGTGCCTTTAAAATGACAGCAGCTTTTTGAATGTCATGATGGTTAATGTATCAGAGTCTCTCTAAAGACTCACTTGGACAGGATTTACATTACATGGGGAGGTGGGGAATAAAATATTCACTGTTCTCCTTGGTAATTTAAATGATCCTGTCAGGCAGAATTTTGACCATTGGGAAATTACAGAAATTGAGCTGTAGTAGTTATGGACACTGAACAGCACAAAGACATAAATGTCCATAAATTTGTTAGAAATCATTGTAAAAGGACACATAAACAAGAGCCCGTTTTTCTCATTATTTGTGTTTATCGTGTTATCGTGTCTTTTCATATGTCGGTGACTTTGCAAGTTTAAACAGACAACAGACTTTTCCAATTAATGTTTACAGTACTTCTTACCTGCTAGTTTAAAAAGAAGAAGAAAAAAGAAGTTTTCTCTATGGCTGTTTATGTAAATATAAACACATCATTTAAAATATGCAGGATGCTTAACAATAAATGGCAATTATTACGACTCCCGCTGCCGAACTAAAACCCATTTAACAGGGTTTCAATATGTTCCTCCTCTTTCCTCACTCTTTCTCCCTGTCTCTTTCTACCTTTGTTGCATTTGCTGTCACCTTTTTTTGCAAGTCTTCTCCACTGCGATTTTCACACAGTCATTAATAGCGATGGTTCTCAGAGGTTCTGCCAGTATTACCAGATGTGTCAAAAAACCTTGAAAGATTTTCGCCTGTTATCTCTGCACTTAAGCATTGGGGAAGTGAATCAGTCAAACAAGAGCATGTGAAGAGGTGCTAAAATCTGTGACAGTGCAGTCATCAGTGCTGTAGATTATATAGGAAAGAGCCTTAGCAGTGCTGTACTTCCCTATTCCATGGCTTTAGTTATCTTAATACAGATGCACTATATAGAAAAGAAGTATCCATACACACAGAAGAGTGGAAGCTGTTATAACTGTAAAGCTGTCGATGTATGTAATACAACGTCTTTAAAGTCCCCGATTGTGTAACAGTCAGTCAATATAGTGTATTTTTCTCAAGTTTATAAGAGACAAGAACCTGTCCTCACTTGTAATGTTTCAATGGCAAGAAAACAGTGGGATACAGACAGACAGAGACAGTTATTGATGAGTCAGGTTTTAGAGGTCTTCTCCCTGTAGTCGTATCAACGACAGCCATAATGTCTGTGTGTGTGTGTGTGTGTGTGTGTGTGTGTGTGTGTGTGTGTGTGTTTGCTACAGGCCATGTCTCCCATGAGCTGAACAGATGGAGGGTGCCCCTGCACCACTTGGCCAGTTAACTTCCTGGCTTGTGGCTAACACTTTAGCCCTGCCACTTGTCAGCCATCAGTATGCTCAGAATACACTTTTCCAACAGTTTGAGGCCTGACTTGAGCTCTCACATGTTGACAATCTTTTTGCTCACATGTTAATCTCAGAGCTGGATATAACTTTCTGCATTGGTAGGACATGTATCAACACTTGATCTGTTATATTTTCTAATCCGCGCTGTTTGTCTGTCTTCTGTCCTTCCTGCAGTCCCCACAATAAAGACCCCTCCTCTTGGCCCTGTTGCTCTCGCAGCAGTGATTGCCGGCCCGGTGTGTGTGCTCTGCTTGCTGTTGGTCTTGGCGTTCTATGTTTGCCATAGCCACAGGGGCCTGGGGGCGGGAGGTGCAGGGCCCCATCATCACCACCATCATCGGGTTCCCAACGAAGAGGACCCCTCAATGGACCACCCCTTCATCACAGTTGGAACAACGCTGAAGGACCTCATATACGACATGACCACCTCAGGCTCTGGATCAGGTATGATGCTGCACCTCAGGACAATGTATTTCAGCTCGGACCCATTCTGAACTACCTTCAGTTAGACCATACAAGTTGGTAGGAACTGTAACATTTCACTTATATAGTTCTGTTTTGCATTGTTCACAGTGGAGTAGGCTTAAGATGTCAAAAATTAGATTTTTTGTATTTATGCTTTCTGTCATTTTCCTGTCATTACCAAGTTCACATTTCATCAAATATGATACACTATATAAAGAAGTATCCATACACACAGAAGAGTGGAAGCTGTTATAGCTGCAAAACTGTCGAAGTATGTAATACAAAGTCTTTAAAGTCCCTGTTTGTGTAACAGTCAGGTGCTCCAATACTTTTGTCTATATAGAGTATTACAGTTTCATAAGTTTGGGGACAATGTTTCTTGCCAAGAATTAAATGAGAAGATCAATCACTGTCATGTTTGTTTGATAAGAAAGAAGCCATGTCTCCAGGGTGCTTTGCTTAGCTTTGCTTAGCTTAGCATGAAGACTGGAAGCAGGGGGGAAACAGCTAACCTGGCTGTGTCCAAAGGCATCCAAACCCATTATGTGTGGTTTATTTTAGCCTAAGTTTTGTTGTTACAAGTGATTACGTGCCAGACTATTACTTGACAAGATGCCATTCCTGCCTGGAGTCTCCACTGGCTGCCTGGCAACCTCATAGTGACAGCAATAGCAGGACGGGAAATAGTCTTTGCGAGTTGTGGTGTAAGGTTTAATTGATAAAGTATATTCAGTAATGATTGTGGGCGAGACTTTGTATTTGCTCCGGTTTATTCACAAGGTATATTTGCCCAACATTTAAAGGTCAAGCCATAACTGAACTATTCCGTAGAACAGTGATCACAGTTACAGATCAGTGTGTAACAGTGTTCACAAGAAAACTACTCAACCGGCTTTTCTTTAATTACCTCCTGGTTGCTTTCACATTGGTAAACATTGGGTCTTTTTGGACATTTATGTGTTTCGAAATCACAAAAGGATCAAGTATTTTGCTGTTTTGCAATTCTTTGGACGTTAAAGGTTTACATCACTTAAAACAATGCATGTAATAATTTAACTGTAGCCATGACTCAGGGTTTATAGAGATGCTTACATACATCCATTTTTAAAACAAAGTGAATTGTAGTGAATCTTTAATATAAATGGTATAACAAAGTGACTCTGAGTTATGTTTCAGCATTGTTTTGATTTGTGTAATCTTGTTTGTTTGAGTATGTAACTATATTTTAAAGCATACACTAGTCTCTCACTGTCTCTCACGAACAAGACCCTGCAACTGTACACACACACACGCAGTTTCAGGATTTATATTATGGGAACTTGCGTGCCCACAATGTAAATGTGTGGACAGAATTTTTCCCTGCAGTGTGAGTGATATACGTATAGATACACGAACGCACCCTCCCCTACACACACATACTCACATACACACACTGGCAAAAGCTGTTCTTGATGCTAGCCATAAATTAGCACCTCTCTGGGCTGGCACCTCCCACACTGCCAGGCAAATACTTGGATTCAGTTTTTCTAGCTATCTACACCATATTGCATCAAATACAGGTTGTGTGTGTGTGTGTGACTGTTACGGTCTGTGTGTGTGCATTTGTGTTTGTGTCGACAGAACTGTGTGGGTTTTAGTCACTTTGCTGAGTCAGAATATGTGTGTGGTGCCTGTTGAGGGTCGGATGAGGGTTTTTGTTTCTCCATTATTTTCTGTTTCCTTATCAGCAGTTTGCCAAACCATTGAGCTGGCAGGGTTACAGCTGAAACAGTATTTCTGGTTTATGCTAAAATATAACTGGTCAAATATGATGGAGATGTAACTCATGTTTACAAGAAGACCAAGCAAAACAAAGCAAACTATTAAAATGGCTTGGGTTGAAGACTTGCAACTAAACTTTGAAAACTGTAATGTTTTGCACTGAAGATACAGTGTTATCGGAGTTGCTGCTTATTTCTACTAGAGTAGGAAATATCAACTGTTATATATCAAATGTAGTTCCCCTGAGAAAAATGCACCACTCAGAAAAGTGTGAGATAAAGCAGCCATACTTTTACTAACAACCAGTGGAGAGTGTTCCACCAGAACATCTGTGCTTGTAGCTAGAGTGACTGACAGTGATAGAAGTATAATGATGTATAAGGGACATTTTTGATAGGAGGACAAAAGGAGTTTTTGAAAACAGTCCCAGCAAAGTTATAGGTTATGAGGAAAAGTAATAATCTGAAGCTTATAATATGATTTTTGATCGAGACTTGAGTTGTTTAGATTAGATTTTCTCCATCCCCTTACTGATTTAAGAATGGAATTTGGTCCTAAAACATTGTCATTACTAATAAACTTTGACTGGCGAATTGAACATCCTATGGGCAGAAGCAGTGAGTGCAATACACTCATACAAAACAACAAACAGATCAGGGAAATAAGTGATAGAGTATAGTGTATAGAAAAATCATTCAGCAGGAATACAGTGTAGGAAGCTAATCAGTAAATGTACTTCTGTGCACCATTGCAGCACTGTGTTGTAGTCATCTCAAAGAAGGCCACCTTCAAAAAAATCAATATCGCTGTATGATATTTCACTCTCTTTACCTGTGCTGTTCTAGTAACGTAACATTACGCCATGTGTCATCTAATATTGTTATTCTGCAGTTTTATATTTTTATATTTTAAGTATTGCTGTGACATACAGTGATTTAAATTAATCTATGTGCAAAGACGCCCCTGAGACAATCCAATGCATAACAGCAGAGTGTAACAGGCAAGCAGGAGCAGTGTACCTGCATCGCCATAACCATGTGGCTGGCATAGTATTCAGGACCATCTGCACTGAGTATGGGATGGAAGTCCCAAGGTCAAAATGGAAGACACCTGCTAAGATCCTGTGGGACTTCCAGATCCAGACTGACAAAATGATGATGATGAACTAGCTGTACATTGTGGTGGTCGACAAACAACAGAAGAAGGCATTAGTGATGGATGTATTGATCCCAAGTGACAGCAACATCAAGAAGAAGGAACACAAGAAGCTTCAAAAATACCAAGGGCTAAGAGGAGCAGATGTGGCAAGTGAAAGCAACAGTGGGCACCACTGTAATTGGGGCACTGGAGGCTGTGTCCCCCAAACTGGAAGAGTGTCTCCAGCAGAGTCCAGGTACAACATTGGTGGTCTCTGTGCAGAAGAGTGCAGTCCTAACAGCTAAGATACTGCGCAGAACCCTCAAACTCCCATGCCTCTGGTAGAGGACCCGAGCTTGAAAAAGACACACACACACACACACACACACACACACACACACACCACTCCGGGGAGGGAGTGGTACAAAGTGCATGCTCCTTCCTCTTATGCTTCTTTCTTTTACATTCTTTCTTTTATGTTATTTCCTGTCAGCTTTTCAAATGTTTCATCAAAAGCTCTGCTTTTGTCCAGGCCTACCACTACTGGTACAGAGGACCATTGCCAGGACCATCATCCTCCAGGAGAGCATTGGAAAGGGGCGTTTTGGGGAAGTGTGGCGAGGCAAATGGCGTGGCGAAGAGGTGGCTGTGAAGATCTTCTCCTCCCGTGAGGAGCGCTCCTGGTTCCGCGAGGCTGAGATCTACCAGACTGTGATGCTGAGACACGAGAACATTCTGGGTTTCATCGCTGCTGACAACAAAGGTGAAAAACCACCAGCAGAGCTCTGAGAGGCTGGATTAAAATAAGACTGCGTTTGTACCTGTGGGGAAAGGCTTAAGGTTAGCATTCAGCGAGGAAGAATAGAATATAAATCAGACCAGAGCCGGCAGGGAGATACAGAAATAACTTAAGACAGAGAATGAATGAAAGTATGAAAAAATCAGGTCAAATCAAATGTAGACTCTGTGAAGTAGATGTTCATCGTGGCTGAGCTTAGCATCCGCATCTGTGGGCTGCTTTAATTTCAAGTGAGCCTTGAGTGAGCTGTCATAGTGGAAAAGAGTTCTGTTAAAGGTGAGGGGGAGTAACTGTTCACAGTGAAGGCCAAACATACGGCAGCACGCCATCTCGGCAATACATACAAGGTCTGAATCGATACAGAGGGTGTGATGAAGGTATGGTGACGCCTGCTCCTTTGTGTAAGGGAAATGTCTGAGGTTGTGTGCACACATCCACAGTATAGATTTTTTTTCAGCCATAATGACCAATAATTGTCTGTTTCTCATGGCCATTGCTAATTAGACTCACTATCCACAAAACATGAGGAAAACCTAGACACGTATTTGTTTTATAAGAAAAGAATAAAACAATATTCAGATTATAAGATTATATTATATGGTTTGTCATATATTGATATTGTATATTGTATATTATGTAAAAAAAATGCTACATATGATGCAGAATAAAACATTTAGGGACCGTGCAGGAAGATGGAATCAGTCACGCTTCTAGAGGAGCAGGGTAAAGACAAAACACACTCTCATCTTTAATCTGTTGTGTCCTTGCTCATCTTCCTGTCTGTGTGTAGATAACGGGACGTGGACTCAGCTGTGGCTGGTGTCAGATTACCACGAACATGGCTCCCTGTTTGACTACCTGAACCGCTACACCGTCACCGTGGAGGGCATGATCAAACTGTCCCTGTCCACAGCCAGCGGCCTTGCCCACCTCCATATGGAGATAGTGGGCACGCAAGGTGAGACACACACACACATGCTAATGTTTGTCCCACTACCACATGCCTTCCTGGGGACAGTTTTCATTAGCAGTGCTCTTTTTTTTTTGTTCAATAATACATAATAAATCAAAGTTCAGTAATAGGCAAAAATGTATTAACCTGGTTTGACTTACCAGACACTTTCACTGGATGCAGTCCAAAAGCATGGTGCATGCTACTGTTCAGTTGCAGTTTTAAAAACTGAAAGGTATTGTCAGAGGCACCATGAAACAATAGTACAAAGACACACAGAGAGGAACAGACTCATTGTGCCCTGCATACCAAGGTGAATCATGTCAGCTAAAGTGATACGTCAAGGTTGTTTTGCCCCGTATGAATGTACTGAAAGGAAAGCATCTCGAGGAAAACAAGAGAAACTGCAGTCTGGGCACACAAAGGCAGCGCTTTTTGTTGTCACAGGAAATGTCTAGGAGCCCATGATTTACTGTGTGTGGCCAAGAGATACTTCATGTGTCTGGGCCAGGTATCACATATGAGAAAAAGGTTAAAGAAAATGCATCCAAAAACACAAAAGTGTGCATCCATTCATCACATTCGTAGTCTTTTCTGCTGCCAACTGAAACTAAATCAGTAAGTGACAGGCGTGGACAGTCTGTACTAGGGCTGTGTATTGGAAGGAATCTGGTCATATGATACTTATAATAATGCAGGGGTTACGATTTAATATATTGGGGGTATTTCAAGATTTATTTTTTTTTTTAAATCTACACGTGGCTGCGTTACAAAAAGTTTTTATACAGTCAGAACGGTGAGATCTGCATTTGTTTTTATCAGAGTCCCTGTAACATCCTACATCCCAGCTCTACTTCTCATGCAATTTCAACAAAGGCATTAATGATAGCCTACAACAGTAAAAATTAAAAAGCTGCTCAGCAGACTATTTAGATAAACAAATTAAGAAATAAAAAAAAAACTTGAACAGTAAGAAAGGGCCACCACCATCTTTGCAATAAAATTATCAATTAAAACCAGTGTAGTGTTTTAAGAATTGATGGCATAAAACATAATAGCGTGATAGTGTATCTTTTTTTTTCTCCCACTGCCCTTGTGCTTACATGGTCGTTCTCTTGGGATAATGGCCACTGAATATAGTCAAAATAAAGCAACAACAGGAAAGTGGCTCCAGTGAAGCATAGCATGCTGTCCTGTCGTTTATCTGATCCCTCAAGTGGCCGCTGAGACTGAAGTACAAACCCATGTTTAAACAGTATTGGTGGGGGGGGGGGGGGGGGGATTGACAACAGAAGATCATGTGGTTGTGCTTATGCTACATTGAGCGTCTGTAAACACATGTATTGCTGTTCTGTGTAAAAGTATCAGATCGTCCACAACATGGTCTGAATTGACGTCGCTGTCAGCCCCTTGGATTCAGAAAGTATTGCCTTTATTGTATTCGTTTGATGATCTCGGTTAGGGCGAGGGAGTGGAATCGTGAGCTTGATGAGCTTGCGTTGCTTGATGGACATTGTTACGGATTTTGCTTGGTAAAAGTAAGACACTGAATTTAACTTTATCTAAATATTAGCTTGTGTGTGGTTTGCGGGGCTTTCGGTGAACTTATGACGTTCTGTCTCCAGGGAAGCCTGCTATTGCCCACAGAGACCTGAAATCAAAGAACATTCTGGTGAAGAAGAACGGCACCTGCTGCATCGCTGACTTGGGTCTCGCTGTCCGCCATGACTCAGCCACTGACACCATCGACATCGCTCCAAACCACAGAGTGGGAACCAAAAGGTAACTGCTTGCTGGACAGACCTAGATATAGACATCCTCTTCCCATCCATGTTCTGTATCCACTGTGGTTTTGTCAAGAGCGAACTGGAATCCTTTTGGTTTGGCATATCTTTCACTATGACATAAGTGTCCTTTGGGGATAATCTCATCTCCGCTTCACTGTGCAGGCAGGTGTGATTTTGTCACTGTGAGCGAGTGTTGCAGTGTCTCACAGCACTTCTCTAAGCTTCATAATAAGTCCCCACAGTGACTTGGGTGTGTAAATAAAGAAGCCAGGCCATTAGAGTGACAGGCTTTCTGTCACAACTATTTACACTCAAAGAGGTGACTCTGTTTCATCCCTCAGTTTTATCAGGACTTCATCTCGTGTTCACATCAATTATCCTGACAACTCTGGTTAGCCTAGTCATTCCAGAGGGTGGAAACAGAGTCCCAGTTGGTGCTCAGAATAGTATTTATCAGGACACTCAAGACCTGGGGTCATCATGGACGTTGAAATGAATCCTCTGCTCACTTGCATGTATAATTTGCTAATAAAAGCCAAAAATAAAATTTCAGTAGACGCATGTGGTCAGTACAAATCATAAGATGTGTTTGAAAACATGCAGTATACACATATGTAGCATGATTTGCGTGATGTTTTTGGCCACAGTTGTTATAGCTTGAAAATTTGATTCTGGCACAAAAGTCAAAGCTGATAAATGCTACTGTGTTACAATAGCCACACAGATAGGTATTATTCATTATGGCCCTTGTTCTGCCCATCTAATAATTACCCACACACTCTCTTTCTCACTTTCCCTTTGTGAGTCTCTGTCCACGTGTCTCTTGTTCTATTCTGTAGACTTGTCTAGCTGCAGGGTTCGAAAGTGAGCAGCAAGTTAAAGCCAGTTATACCAGACCTTGGCGTTTTTTATTTCTTCTAAATCAACTTGCATACCAACAGTTATACAGCAAAACAAAAACAGCAGAACAAGTCAAATCAGTTTTGTATTCTGAGCCCCATCAGAAAGAACAGTCTGCTCTGTCCCTTTCTGAAGGAGCTTCAGTGTTGGGAGTACAGTCCAGCTTTTTTTTTTTTTAATTGATTCGGACACAAAGGTGTCTCGAGTCGAGACTCTTCATCCCCTCTCCCTGGATGACAACCAGGACAGGGAGCCTCCTCTTCATCTGGTACTCCACAGCAAGCTCAGAGGCTTTGCTGATATTGAGCTTCAGGTGACTGTTGCTGTACCATGTGATGAAGCTCTCTATCAGTCCTCTCTCAGTACAGTGATAACTTCCATTTCGCCAAGAACTACACTTGTTCCCTATTCATTAAATTCCTTCAAAGTGTTCTTGACATATATGAGTCTGGAAAGAAATGGATGAAATCTACAACTTATTGGTTTATGGTATGGTTGGTTTAACGACTTGTGTTTGACTTGTTTACCACTTTCTCCTCTGTGTGTTGGTTTGCTGCGGGTGTATAGCAGTGCCACTAAATGATTCAGCAAGCCTCGGGTTAATGGAGACAGAAGCTCTGGCCTTGGCTGGAATCCATGTTACATACTGATTTTGATCCCAGCAGTGTTTTTTTTTAACTTTCTATTACAATCCCAAACTTTGAACAAAGAATCTGTCCAACCACAAAGTCAGCGTTTGATTACACAGTGCGTTGTTTGGTGTGAGATGTGAATAGCAGTGTCTTCACTAAAATTGTGCAATATCATTGATGCATCTGTTTTTAGCACCTTTGAATCCTAGTCTGCCCTACTTTCTGACGGTGCAGCCTTTTGCAAATTTGAAATTTGGCTGGAGACAGCACGCTGGTACCTTCTGCTGTTTGCAGCAAGAGCCCTTTCCTGCATCTTGTGAGAAATAGTTTGATCTCCCATTCCCTATTGAAGGGTGAATCTTGTGTTGTAAATCACAATCTTGTATACCATCACCATATTTCACCCTGGATAAGAAGCATCATTGACACTTATTCTACCTAAAATGACTGATTGAAAGAGGAGGGCTCATGAATTCATCATTTATTCCCCAAAATGTCAAAATACTGACAAAATTTCCATTAATTCAAAGTAACATGTTTACATTGCTTCTTTTGTCCAACCAGCAGTCTAAAACCCAAAGACTCTTCCTTTTAATATGATAAATGACAAAAAAATCAGCAAATCTTTTTCAGTTGAGAAGCAGCAAATGTTTTACATTTTTTGTTGAAAAATAGCAACTGATTGTCTTTTCATCAACTAATTGATTAATGGACTAATCGTTGCAGCCCTGTTAGCTTATGGTAATTGCTGTTAGCTAATGTAGACGAACCATCGACAGGTATTGTTGTGTGACATTACGGAGTCAGTTTGCTGTACTTCTTCTGTCCTCTGAAAGAGCATGTAAACTTAAAATCTTGCTTTAGTTCATTTTTGACTTTTGCAAAAACAAAACAGTGAGTACTGGAAGTTACAGTCCTCACATTCAGTGAGATCACTATTAAAGGTGGTCTCCGACAGCTACTGAAGGGACGCCGGTGAGAGCTTGTTTGTGGTGAGAAAGTCAACAGACCAAAGAGACCATTTAGTGATCGCAGATACGTGAGTGTAACATCAGGGCAGCAGCTAAATAATGATCGTCTTCCTCTGCTGACTGTGGGAACTATCAAATAAGTGTCTGTTTAATTATTGTATATGACTGTTGAGGATTGTCCGGTAACAATGTGAGCACAGTCTGTGAGATAGACAGACTGGGTAACTATTCACTATTCAGTTAAAGACCTTCTCCTGTTCATGTGTCTGAAGCATGTCAAAGCATGATAAATTTAAGCTTATCCATTTTACATGTTCAGACTGTGACTTTATTCAAACACAATGTTGTTCAAAGCCTGTCCTAAAGAGTAAGAAAGACAGTTGATTTTTAGATTTAATTCATTTTCTCTCTCGCTATTTGTTACGTGATTACATTTTCTCTAGCTTTCTCTTGATGAATATCTTTTGTTTTCATTGTGATGATTTCCATTTCTAATTTATCTGAAGCCACAGTTGGCTAAGGGAGGCTTCCATTCATTATCTGTACACCACACAGTTAAAGAATTCAGTTAAGACTTGCTCTCATGCCCATAGTGGGAGATGTTATATTTTGGCAAGGTGTTGTATACCTTGCCGCCTTTTGTTATTCATGTTACTGAAAGTAAACTTTGATCGGCCGGTGCCTGATCATAAATTAACCATCAAATGTAGCAGTGACAGTTTCATCTGGATATTGCTCCGTCATGATTCCCGTATTAAGCTTGATTGCACTAAGGGGCTTTGCAATATCCGCAGCAACTACATGCGTAGACTCTGAGATTTGCTGTAGGTGCAGGTCAGCTGTGGCAAATCTCAGAGCCTGGTGCTCGAAGATGCCATATGGGGAGTGCAAGAACTGTGATTGGCTGCTTATGTTGTCCCCTGCATTTTCTGATATCAGTTTGTTGGGAGGAAAGACAGGGAAGACTTTTCATTTCTAAACATATAGCAAAGCAGTTACACTGCAAACCGGTTTTTCACAGAGGAGAATCGTAAATCAGGCTGGAATAGAAAAAACAATCCTTTAGTTTGATGCAACTGCATCTGTAGCCTCCACTGTTCTTCTTCAAAGTGCTGAGGTTATTACTGTGATTATTGCTGTCTGGAGGAGAATGTCAACAGAATATGGACAGTTTGGCCCAAATCTATAATTGTTTAATTCATATTTTTATCAAGTTAGGCTTATTTAGAGATATAAATGTCATTACTCATTTTGTACCAAGCACTACTTCTTCATAGAGAGCCTGTGCCCACGTAAAGATGCAGTTCACAGTTCCTCCTGGGGGTTTCATAGCCTCTTCTGAAGCTTGTAATTAAAGATCATTTCTATGTGTTAACTTGTTTTTTAATTTTGAAAAGGTTTGTAAAATGGATTTTATGATCACTTCATGACCGTTTCCTTTTTTAAACAAAAGTTTTAAAGGGAATTATTTTTAAAATGCGTGCTCTTACTGGAGCAACTTATACCATCACATGACCTTTACTGTTTACTTGTAAAACATGATACCATAGTACAAGGTAACTGCGTAACGAATAAACGGTGTGATAACCAATCATCTGTCATCTTTCTGTTCAGGTATATGGCACCGGAGGTCCTGGACGACTCCATAAACATGAAACACTTTGAGTCTTTCAAGCGAGCTGACATCTACGCCATGGGCTTGGTCTTCTGGGAGATCGCCAGCCGCTGCTCTATGGGAGGTGAGCATCACATGAGAGGAGAGGGTGGGGATGGGTTTATTCATTGGCTGAAAGAAGAGGAGCCTAGCAGATTAATGGAGGTGCGATACATTAATGGTGCAAAAGAGAGAGTTATTGTGGAAACACTAACATACCAGTATCTACATAGCTGGAGGCATGGTACGTGATCAGACAGACTAATGCATACGTGAAGACTCAATGTACAGCCATTTTAACATCATTTGCCTGTCAGGCATCCATGAGGACTACCAGCTGCCCTACTATGACCTGGTTCAGTCAGATCCATCAGTGGAAGAGATGAGGAAGGTGGTTTGCGAGCAGAAGCTTCGGCCCAACATCCCCAACCGCTGGCAGAGCTGTGAGGTAAGACAAGGATCACTACTAACGGGTCCAAACCTTTTCAGAACTTGTTGCGAATTTACAGAGACAAAACTACCGTGTGAGATAAAATAGACAGGTATGCACTGTCAAACATCACATTTCTCTGTGCCATTATTCGTTCAAATCTGATGTGATACAGACATATTTTTAAATCCAGTGTGACTTGCACCTCCTCATGCCCATCCAGGAAGAGATTTCACTATCAACGTGATCCACTGATTTATAGTTTGCTGTGCAGCTGGGCAAATTGCAAACCCACTAAGGAACAGCTAATAACTAATTCAGCATATTTTTATAGATAGAAGTCAATGTAAGGGAAGGTCCACTTGGCTAGTAAGAGGAGAAGGTGTGTGTGTGTGTTGTATCCCATGCTCTCTGTAGTTTCAGTTTTAACAATATTTTAAACACACACACACACACACACTTTGGCAGTCATTGCAATTTAATTTGATGTGATTCGAGTAAAGTAAAAGAGCCGTCACCATAAGGTTCGGAGAATGTCTGCAGGTCCTTTGTTTACCTCTTAGATGGTGTCAGCTGTTTATCGCCGTACTAAGAAATAAATGTTCACGGTGTTTTCATTCTGTTTGTGGTTTTGTGTCAGCCACTGTCACCTCAGCTGTGCTTCTTAGCTGTACCCCAGGACAACCTGTTCCAACTAGTTAATGTGCAAACCCATAAGAAAACAAACAAACAAACAATGTAAATGTGAGATACTACGTGGGATATTGTTTTAGCAGTACTGGTCGGCTTTGTCGTTGCTCTCGGTTAGCTGCACATATTGTGCTTATATGTTGGATTAAACTACATGTTATGTTCTGCGTCAATAGATGTTTGGGAAGTGTGCAAACTTCAAACTTAACTAACTAATGTATACAATTTTTTTTTTCTTTTGTTTTTTCTCCGTGTCTGGTCCGACACTGCTCCTCTCATATTTTTCAAACACTTTAAAAATCTCCTTTGTTTGAGTGACTATTATGTCTAATAGTACCAAATGAATTTGTTGTCTGTTGCCGAGCTGCGTGATAGTGGATCCATCTCCAGCTCCATTCAGTTTGCTTTGAGTCAGACCACACAGTCTCTACGTCTCCAGACTTATTTACAAACACAGACTCTCTTACAAGCAGCCAGCTCTGCCACCCACATGCTTCTGAAAACTGGATATGTGGTAAAAGCTCCTCGCATAATATTAGAACTCACAGTCTGTCGTCGTGTATTTTGACCTAAGAGTTTGTTTTTTTTTTTGTTTGTTTTGTTTGACAGCATCCAGACAGCTGTGATGTTTGTGAATCTGTCTGCTTTTGGGGTGAAATTCTTCTTTGGTCTTTCGTTGTAATATACGAGTCTGGTTTGTGCCATTGCATCACGTGTCCACGCCTCTGCCCCGAACACAATCCTAAAAACGAAATGACACCTTTATGAGCTGCAGGCACTCGCACCTGCGCTTTGTTTCTCTGTTCCAGTACTTTCTACAGTGAGTTTAGCAACATCACTGCCTTGTGTTTGTGTTTTAATGAAATCGTCTAAGGCTTTATTCACTCCATTTTAATCTTCCCCGTGGAATCTCAGTTGAGAACTGATGTTCAGGGTTCACTTTTGTTCTTATCAGTTTTCAGTTCACAATGTGTTCTTCTTTACAGAGTCTCTTTTCTAACTCTGAAGAGCTGTGGTTTTCTATGTACGTTCTACATTCCGCACTAAAACGTATTGACTGAAATGTAGCATAATATGAATACATTATGATATTGATACATTATATAGCGCTCTGCACTGGTATGAACTGCATGCATTGCAAATACCACACTTTTTAAAGTTTCCCAGTTAAGGTATTATACCACACTTTTGTGAATAGCTTCTTCATATTTTATCAGACATAGTGTTCCAATCCACCTATCTTCATCTTGGCCTCCTTCTATTACATACACAGGCTCCATTTATTTAAAATTTTTTTTCCACTTGTTTTCCTTTTGTCCCACTATTCATCCCCACCTGGCTTCATTACAGTTACATGGTTGGTATTTGCAGCCAGTTTAGATTTATTACCTAAATACCTACTAAGTAGTGTTCATGCTTTATGGATATAATTAGATTGCAAATAAACAGTAATATCAATCAGTTTAACAACTTAACACGGAAACTAAGGCACCCACTTTCGGCTTTGTTTCTGAATCTAGTATTTACTGCTGAACAGGTCAATAAACTTAGAGCAGCTGGTCATTTCAACAACTCCATTGTGTACACAGAGCCCACAGTGTATGAAATCCACCGTGCACATTCAAGTCAGCATCAGGAAAAAGCTTCTCTTACCAGCACTTCCGATAAGTATGTTGTAATAACGGTGGAAGTGGCATGAAGTGTGCTGTGTGCATGTACTCTCCAAAATGAAAACATCTGACTGTGATGGAGTGACAAACATGCTGTGATGTGTCCTGCAGCTCTGTGACACTTCTGTGACACTGTTCATGCAGTATATTGTATAAAGGTTGGGATCTGGTTTCACTGTCTGGTCTGGAGGTAAACCCATCCCAAACACCACACACACACACACACACATGAAAAAAAAGAGCCACTCATGACTGCAGCAATGATACCCATCCAGACAGACCAACAGGTTTAACAAGCTGAAACTAGACAGTGCCTGCAGATGCAGATCCGGGGAGTGTTTGCAAACCCAACTCTAACTATTATTGGCACAGTAATTGAGAGTGTGGCACTCTGCCTCCGTCTGAATACTTGACTAAGTTGAATAACCTTAAATTTTTGTGGTTTTAATTGTTTCCTTGGAGCATGATTATCTGCGGTGCTTTGTCGAGGCCCTCTGTCTAGTGTTTACATGTTTCTTTAGCACATTGTTGCTTGCTGAAAGCGAGTGTGACCTTTTGCAATAATAAAAAAAAAACTGCCTTAATGAGCTACCATACTTCAGCAAGGACTCAGAAGAAGCATAATCAGTGCCTGTTTTGTGAAGCAAAAAGACTTCATGCACCAAATGTTATCTCTTATCAAGGAAGAACACAGGAAAGTGCCTGCCAGTAAGTTTTAAATCACAGTCTTTATAGGTACAATTATATATCAGGATACATAAAACATGTATCAATATATCCTCAAATACAGCTGGAACAACACAAGGAGTGATTCATATTAAAGTAATTGTTGTTTTTCTTTTCCAACATTGGGAAAGAGACGGGACAGGAAGCAACACTGAAAATTGTGGACACTCGTCAAATTTTAAGAAGATTCTAAGAGAAATTTGAAGGTTTACTTTAAGAAAAAGATTTAAAGAAGAGATTAAGTTCCCCTTGCATGTCCTGCAAAATGTATATATAACACCCATATGTATTGTATGTCCCATATACATATATATATTTGTTGTGTATCATGTAGTGTGAGCAATAGGTAAGCTTGCATGCATTTTGAGTAGCTAACTTGCAAAAGGTACTGTAGTTTGGTTGGTGTAGACGCTAAGCTCAGAGAGCCCTGCTGTATTTCTAGGTGCTTGTGCTATGCATCCACTTGTAGAGATCAACACCGACAACTGAAATGTTCCCACATGGGTCCTTGTTGCTAAATATGATCAAATATAATCAAATGAGATTGCGAAGGGGGGGTCCACAGTGGGTCTACTTAAGGATCCTTGACAGAGCATTAAGATCCCCTAGTGTAAACCACTCGTTCAGAGCCAAGTCAAGGTGTTACTCTGTGATGCTGGTCAAGCCGTTCGGTTTTAACGGTGTCATTCCCAGAAGGGATTTTTTTTTTTTTCAGTGTGCTCACCATTTTCACCATTTAGCTCATAAATCAGAATAACACATTAAAGTAGATGAAGCTGTGTCTGAAAGCATTTGAACCTGAAAGTCACATAAAAGCGAGGTTCAAATGAGGTTCAGCTAGCATGGTAGTGTGTGGTAGAGTGTTCCTCTCTCTTTCTGTGCGTGTGTGTGTGTGTGTGTGTGTGTGTGTGTGTGTGTGTGTGTGTGTGTCAGATTACTTGTCAGTTTCAGTGTAGACTTGGCACTTATCCACCTGATGAATGGTGAACTGTTTGAGTTTTGGCTGTCTTAATGAGCACTGTAGGAAGTTCAGTCAGTGGAGCACTAGCACCTCACCAGACAGACGCTGTGTGAGACTGACACACACACAGACATGTTGACTCATACATACTAGATGCTGTTTACAGCCCAGCCAAGGGAGACGTGAAGGAATTAGTGTAAACTCTGGAGACTCTAACACAATTTCAGAGTCTGTTTGCAGTGTCTGGTCAGAAGGCACCACTTCAGTAAGGCGAAGGGAAAGACTTTATTTTGAAAAAACATTAGGTTCAACCACATTTCCCAGAACATACAAGACCAAACCATGCAATGATTAACTGAGAAAAAACTAAAAATTAACTGACTGAAAAATATTTCCTGTTGCTTTAGGTTTTAAAACTGTGATCAGTATCGGATGCAGTTATTTTACTATTTTTCATTCCGAAAGAGAAAGGGAGAAAAAGAAAAAAAAATTAATGTTTAATTCTTTTTATGGTTGCAGACCCCCCAAGACCTAAGGGGACCAGTTAACTCGAAACAGAATTCCCTGATACAACATAGAGCTCAGTTGGTAATCGCCCCCAGGAGAAGCAGCTGATGCCCTGATCACGGCTAATGAGGACAAAGATTTACAAATACCTAAAGTCAGATATGATGAATACGACAATGCTGAAAGAAAATCTACATGTAGAATATAACGGGACCGAGAACTTAGCCTTAGCGATGATGTTAGCATCCTGGTTTTGTCATCGGTCTTGACTGACATCTCTTTCTCGCAGTCGGGGTTTAGCCTAGCTTAGTCCAAAACGCTAGGTAACAGAATTCTCAAGATGCCAGACTGTTCTAGCATCATGTTGTAATGAAGTCATGTCAACTCGTGTCATCTTTCTCCTCTGCAGGCCTTGCGGGTGATGGCGAAGATTATGAGGGAGTGTTGGTATGCCAACAGTGCTGCCCGACTCACCGCTCTCCGAATCAAGAAAACCTTGTCACAGCTCAGCCAACAGGAGGGAATCAAGATGTAGACACAACTACCAAACACACACACACACACACACACACACACAGACACACACACCTCTGACTGGCATCCATATCTGTTAGCATTACAGCATCACAGCATTATTATCTTCATTTTTATTCATTCATCGATTATTTCTCTCCCTTGGTTGGAAGGGAAGTGAAGACTTTTCTTCTCTCCTTGTTCCCATTTCTCCTTATCCAATTTCATTCATTGACAAACTAATGAGTTCTGCAGGTAAAACTGAGGAGCCTATGTGTGTAAGTGTGTGTTGCTCTGGGCTGACGTACACGCACACACGAAAGGCTGGATGCATGATTCAAATTAGGGATGGTTGTGCCTAAAGGGGATAAAAGAGGCTTTAAGAGAAGCCTCCATTCATTATCCTCCATCTTGCTTTACTGTTCATCACAAGAAGTCTCTGAAGGCCCATTGGGTCAACTGGTTTACATCCAAGTCCCGCCTCCACCATTTAACACACACCCAACCAATAAGAGCTCAGACCGCATCAGGTAAACAAGAGGCCAGACAGGGAGTCATATGGGGGCCTCTCATCTTCATCGTCACCCCTTCATTTGTATATTAGCATTTCATTCTTCACTTCAGAGTTAAGCCACTCTTCAGTAGGGCTGCAACTTGCTCTTTTTCATCTTTCACCGATGTTGTGGGTTCTGGAAATGTTTCGAGTCATCCAAAGCACGTGATCTGTCGTTAGCTCGGTGCATTCTGTAATGAATGTGTCCAGGTGCGCTGCGCCCACAACACCAGTGTGCTGTGTTTTCAGGTTAGTTACAGGAGTTTACATTCCTCATTACAGTGAAGAATGTACTGGGGGGCAGTACTCATTAAATATCTGCCCAACAGTACGTGTGTGAAAGCAAAGAAATGCCTTAAGGAAACCCCTAATTGTGAAATTTAACCACCACTTAATAGTTAAGCAAACAGACTTTAGTCAAAATGTCATTACCACTTCATTAGTAGCATTTCAATCTTTAATTTGTGACTGAAGTGAGGGGAGGAATGCGGTCTGTGGTCACCTTTAGTCATCTTGAGTCTGGAAAATAGCAAAGTGAACTGAGTAGGCTAGTGTCTTATTTACTTAATTGTTGACTTTGATGCTTTGAGAACATGATAATCGATCAAGTCTACGTGTTTGAGTCGTGTTTTGACTCAGCATGAAGTCTGACGAGAAAACGATACAAAATATTCTATTTTGATGACAAAATCGAACGGTATAATGGCTACATTTCCGTTGTTAAAACGATGTGAAGAACTGAGCTGATCAGGTTTGCATTCTGTCAGGCATATGATTTAAGACAGACGTTCAGATAAGCTGTTGCTGTTATATATATATATAATAATGGAATTCTCCACATAAATTTAGATAGAAGACTTTCACCGTGAAACGCTTCAGTGCTATAAATTCTGTGGTGTTTAAATTTCATTGTTCAAATGAGGTTGAGGTTTTAACCCAAGGAAATGACAAACGGGTGTCACGTTAATGTGCACCGCACATTTTGAAACACGTATGCATATTCTTTCTCTCATTTCTCTCTCTGTTCACTTTAAACAATTACCGATTTCTTGGCTATTGGTGTGCTGGTCGAAAATGGAGGAACAAAATAAGAAGACTGTCATGGCTATGTGACACAGTTCCTCTTAATCTCAGAGCTGGGAGTGACTAGGCCGTGAGTTCTCGTATTTCAAAGAGATAAGAAGATTCCACAAAGAAAACGGCTCTGAATTCTAATGATTGCAGCCCTACTCTTGAGTCGTGTTACAGTAGCATTGGGAGCTGAGGGGAGGACAGGGGCGGGGGGTTATGGGACAGTGTGTAAGCCGCCCTGTGGGGGTCCAGACCCCGGCTTCATCTGTTCTTCATCTAGTCGGGTTGTAAGCAGAATATCTCATCTCTGCAACAGTTTTGCACCTGTTTTTTTTTTTTTTTGTTTTGTTTTTTTTGCCATTTGTTACTGTTGTATTTCCCCGTCTCCCTCCCTGTTGGTAGGGAGTCGAACAGGTCAGTTTAATTTATTGTGTTTTTTGAATTTTCTTTCTGGTGGCAGGGGATTTTTCTTTTTCTTTTTTTTTTTTTGCAAAACTAAACTGGACATGATGACCTCATTCATTTTTGGCAAACATGCTGCAACATATGCAATATACAGTAGATAAATGTGTCTATTTTCTATACTCTGCTCTGCTAAACCACAAACAGCAAGAACAACAACAACAACAACAACACCAACAATCAGCTGCCACCATGCCTTCCAAGCCAGCTGTTACCGGAAAGTGCCAGTGCTTTAAAAACCCAACTCCTCTCATGTCGGCTGCTGTGGAAGTGTGTTTGCTCTTGCGCGTGTGCAGCTTCGTGTGTGTGTGTGTGTGTGTGTCAGAGGAGGCCTGCCGAGCATACAGCAAGCTCATACTATGCACACCCAGGAAGATGGGACGGAAAGCAAGATGGGCCACACACCCGCACGTCACAGCACCCACGACTCAGCCGACTCTCTGGTGCCATCTCGTCAGACCCCCCCTCACCCGAACACCCAACCACCTCAGCAACAACTCATTGTATACAGCTTCTCCTCCTGGTGGACAGAGTCTGGAAACTGAGCTCCAGCACCTCAAACTGTGTTTAGTTGCCACAAAAGCTCACAGCAGCTTTCGAAAAGAGACACAAAGACTTGTAAGCATTACTGATGTTGCCCTATAAATGTAAATTCTTTTTGATTTTTTTTGGGGGTTTTTTTTTGGTCCTTTTCACATGTTGTTGACAGCGCAGCAGTGCTGAATCGACCTTTCAGACGTTTTCTTCTTTGTAGGATAATCAACAAAAATGAGGTACATTCATTTAAATATAGCAAACGGATATTTACTAAGCCATAGGTTTTCCAGGTTGCATTTGTTTTGTTTTTTTTCCTTTTTTTTGTGGCAAGGTCTTTTTCTACTAGAATGTACATTAACGACAAACAAAAGATGAAAAAATATGCGTTAAATAGACAATTATGTCATTTCATATTAGCAAGCCTTAAGGGACCAACACATAAGAGTCAGGATCTACTCTTATTTTGTTTTTCCTTGTTTTGTTTCATTTTACTTTGTTTGAGTTTTTATGAAAAGATACATATATATATATCTATATATAATTGATTACTATGATAAAGGAAGTGTCATTATTCTATCTAAAGGAGAAAAAAAATATATGTAGCACCTGATTTAAGAGTTTGTTTTAGTCAAGTGTTTGTGTCCTGTTGCCAAATTGCCATACATCTAAACCCACTTGATCTTATTTTAGTCTAAGTTCCATCTAAAGCACTTCGTCTTTTAGTACACAGGTCAAAACCAAGTCTCATAATTGCAGTTGCGCTCATAACCTTACATACCCTGGCAGAATTTGTGCTTTCTCTGCCATTTGTCAGAGAATATGAATGATAACACTAAAACTTTTCTTTCACTCATGGATAGTGGTTGGGTGAAGCCATTTATTATCAAACAACTGTGTTTACTCTTTTTTTTAAATCATAACTATCCACATGACCCTGATCCAAAGTTTACATACCCCAGTTCTTAATACCACGTACTGCCCCCTTTAACATCAATGACAGTCTTTTGTGGTAGTTGTGGATGAGGCTCTATTTTCTCAGATGGTAAAGCTGCCCGTTCTTCTCGGCAAAAAGCCTCCAGTTCCTGTAAATTCTTGGGCTGTCTTGCATGAACAGCATATTTGAGATCTCCCCAGAGTGGCTCAGTGATATTGAGCTCAGGAGACTGAGATGGCCACTCCAGAACCTTCACTTTATTCTGCTGTGGCCAGTGACAGGTCGACTTGGCCTTGTGTTTTGCGTGATGGAACGCCCAAGTACGTCCCCTGCGCAGCTTCCGGGCTGAGGAGTGCAAATTTTCCTCCAGTATTTTCTGATAACAGGCTGCATTCATCTTGCCATCAATTTTGACCAAGTTTTCTGTGCCTTTGTAGCTCACACATCCCCAAAGCATCAGCGATCCACCTCTGTGTTTCACAGTAGGAGTGGTGTACCTTTCAACATAGGCCTTGTTGACTCCTCTCCAAATGTAACGTTTATGCTTGTGGCCTGAAAGTTCAATTTTGGTCTCATCACTCCAAATGACTTTGTTCCACAAGTTTTGAGGCTTGTCTTGGCGTATTGTAAGCATGATGCTTTGTGCCATTTGCGGAGTAATGGCTTTCTTCTGGCGACTCGACCATGCAGCCCATTTTTCTTCAAGTGCCTCTTTATTGTGCATCTTGAAACAGCCCTACCACTTTTTTTTTTCTCTTTTTTTTCCCAGAGAGTCCTGTACTTCAGCTGAAGTTTTTTTGTGGGTTTTTCTTTGCATCCCAAGCAATTTTCCTGGCAGTTGTGGCTGAAAGTTTTGTTGTTCCACCTGACCGTGATTTGGTTTCAACAGAACCCCTCATTTTCCACTTCTTAGAGTTTGAACACTGCTGATTGGCATTCTCAATTCCTTGGATATCTTTTTATATCCCTTCCCTGTTTTATACAGTTCAATTACCTTTTCCTGCAGATCCTTTGACAATTCTTTTGCTTTCCCCATGACTCAGAATCCAGAAACGTCAATGCAGCACTGGATGAAAGATGCAAGGGTCTGTCAGGAGCCCAGAAATTCACTGATCTTTTAAACACACACACTGATTACACAGATCACAGGTGAGGATGCTTACCTTTAGTAGCCATTCAAACCCGTTTGTGTCCACTTGTGTGCATGTTATCAGGCCAAAATCTCCAGGTTATGTAAACTTTTGATCAGGGTCATTTGGGGAGTTTCTGTTGTCATTCTGATTTAAAAAGACTAAACACAGTTGTTTGATGATAAATGGTTTCACCCAACCATTAACCGTGAGTGAAAGAAAATTTTTTCTCTTATCATTCATATTCTCTGGAAAAAAAAAAAAATCACAAATTCTGCCAGGGTATGTAAGCTTATGAGCACAAATGTAGATACAGGTTAATGCACACAGAGACAAGAATTAATACATCCAGTAAATTAGATCTGCCAGTGATTTGCTCAAAGGAATCCCACATTGTCTTTCAATTGTTCAGCAATAAGTGCACTTCTGAACCACTGCGGGGTTTACCTGTGTGGCAGTTTGGATGTAGTTGAGTCCGTCTGTCTCCATTGCTTTTCTTTATGGATACATAATGTATTGATGTGCTGCTACTTAGTTGTCCACCTTGCATTCTGAGTCGAGGTGAGAGCTGCCATTGGATGTAAATATCCTCAGATTTCCTGAATCTGATCATTGCGTGCCATGTTGCTTTGACTCGAACCCAGCCCGTCATCGTTTGGTAGGCAGTCCTCTCAAAGACTTGTTGAAGTATGTTAGAGAGTTGTTGTCAGCCACCATCCATGGAAGTTCAGGAGTCCACCCCCTCCACCCTCTGCTGCAGCTCGTATCGCAGAGGTCTTCCTCTCTGGTTCAAAGTGCTGATCAGTTCAGTCAGCTGCTTTAGCGTTCAGCTAGAATGAAAGGCTGCAGCTTCCATGGAACATGGTTGAAAACCCCGGTGCCAATCTATTGATGAGCATCAGAGTAGCTTCTCCGCTCTGCTGTGATGCCCATACTTGAAAAACATTTGGAAATGCATTGAGATGTATTTATCTCTACCAGAAGTCCAAGTGTAGAGGATAGCAAATACATTGTGTTGGGGGTCTTAATTTGTTTAGTAAAATGTGCTTGTTGATGCCCTTCTAGCAACCGATAGTGTAATAACAAATGAGTATGTCATAATATGTTAAAATATGCAAGTGCACCTGTTAAAAAAATGTAATCACACTGTTTAAGCGTTTAATCTATAGACCATGTAATAGCAGTTTTAATGAAGCTCCTCGAAGGCAGTGACTCCTTTGCAGGCTGCACTTTTTGTCTGGAATGATTTGTCAACAAAAGAAAAAAAACAATCAGCAATATGAAAAAGCCACTGTAGGATATATATATAATATAATATAATAGCTCGACAGCTCGCTCTTGACCTTTGAGACAGCAGATGACCAAACAGTCTTCAGTCATGGTCCACTTATTCCAGACACAGATGGAGTTCAGAGCTCATGCAGAATGGATCATTAGGTGAGAGTAGGATATTTACACTGTTGGTTGTTTGGACTTTGACCTTGTCGCTCTCCACAAGGAACACTCAGCGCAGTAGGGAGTGACTGTACCTTTTTACAACACTGATGAAAAGCCCTAAAAATGTTTGGAACAATAAGACGTTTGAGGAGCAACGGCAAATTTCAGTCGCTGATAAAGACCATATGGTTGTCTGCACAACCATTTGAGTCACTGTATCGCATAGAGAAATTGTTGAATTTAAATCGAAATCTTACTGAGCCATCTCTACCGTTCAGTCAAGGTATGCTATGCTTAAAAAATATACATAACAATAAAAAAATAATTCTTGGTGCCCAATAATAATTTAAAATAATTTTTACATTGCTTTTTTCTTGGAGTGAACATCAAAGGATTAAGGTCAAGAAACAAAGTGGACCTTGATTGGAGATCGTAAAATGAAACCTTTATCAAAAGCTCTTTGACCAGCTAATTGCTACGGTCTTAATTTATAAATGCTGTTATGTTTTTAGTAGAATGAGACAAAATCTGTATATTTAGTTGGCAGAAGTAATAGAACAGCATTTCACCAGCAATATCCCATAGCCTTTTGAACTGTGCAGAAGACCTCTAACGTGATAAATTCATGTTTGTGAAAATTACATTATCAGTTGCTACGGGTCATTATTCAGTGGTTTCCCTTTTCATCATTTGTTATTTGAAAAAAAAAAAAAAAACGCAGTTTGGCAAAAAGCAGACAAATTGTGATGTACCCACCCTTACGCTTCCACTGTTCAGTTGTTCTTGTAAATGAAGTATTCTTAAGTAACTAGAAATGGTCAGCAGCAGCAGATAAGCCTTGTAAATATCTTGTGGAGTAAACAAAAAGAAGAAAGCTGTCCTCATATTTGAAGAAAGTAAAGTGGATATCGCTGCTATGTTGAATACAAAAAGGGTGACAGACTATGCTGAATTAGATGTTAAATGTGTACAAAAGTGGTTCAAATCTTAGCGTTATCCCTTTAAGCCCTGGCTAACTGCTGGGTCTTTGGGTGGGATTGAGACTGTATAGGGTGTGTTTTCCATTAGCATTGTCATTCTCTGGGACATTAACAACAGCAAAAGCTCAACAGCACCACTGGTATGCCTCTACTAGGACAACCTTCATTCTGTCTTAAAGTCACCAGCAGCCTTGTATTTTTTCTTTTCAAAACCCAAGATGACTTAACTGTAAAAAGACATTTTTGCACCCAGCTTGTTTTCTCTTGTGCTCTTTATACAGCAAGCTTTCTGTCCTTGACTCTGTCTTGCCTTTCTCTCTTGTCATTCCACTTTCTCCAACTGACTTAACAGATATCTCCTAGCTACAAGGGCCACGCTAGCAGTTCCTCGGCTTCATGCCTCCATACTGGGTGGAACCACCAACCTGCATCCAACCCTGTCAACTTTTTTTATCTCTTTAAACTCAGATCTAAAGGCTGGGGTATGTTGGAAACAAATCTGTTTTGTATAGTGCAATGAGTCATACAAAGGAGGATAACAGCTCACACTTTCAGTCTCTCAAAGATATTCATTGTGTTGCAGAAAATGATAACCGAGAGCTTGAGGGAGAAATTTGAACTTTCTCACCTTTCACACCTGGTGAATCACCAAAGTGGGCATGCTTGTCAGATTGGTTTCAGAATGTTACAAAATTTATTTATGTATTTTTTTTGGAAACAGCCCTGACAAGCACTTCATTTGAAGCTGATGCTTTAAAAAGAAATAAATAAAAAGTCTAGCCGTTACTATTTCACTGCCACAATTCGCCACACTGCTTTCTTGTTAAAACATTGTGCCTACATCACCCATAATTCACCTCGACCACAGACGCTTCAATCATAGTCTTGTTTGTGTTATGCTAGTAGCAGCTAATGTGGCCTGGAGTTACTAGCCTCGAGCAGAATGAAGAGTGAGCTAACTCTACACCCCCCAGATTTTTTCCATATATAACAGGGCTGGGCAATTAATGCACAGAAGCAGATCCGTGCGTCCACACGTAAATAATGAAAACGCCAGGCTTTTCAAAATAAAAGCAATCCGGTTGTATTGCACGCACGGCATAAATACTTGTTCATTTAGTTCAAGACTAAGACTATTTCTCCATGCGTGCAGTAGTACTCCCCAGTACCTGCGAACACACTCAGATGTGTAAACTTGGTGGAGTTCCCCTTTAGGTGCTCTACAGACTTGCTTGTTGGATGTCCCACAATGAGCCAAAACACCTTGACTGTCTTTGAGAACAGACTGTGTGACAGCGTGTTCTGTTATGTCCATATTGTAACTATTGTCTCACCTTGCCTGTCTCCCTGAGGGCAGGCTTTTCACCCCGCCTCTGATCGTGGCCATATTTAATAGCTTTTTCCTTCGACGTGGCTGGACAACATGTCGTACAAATTAGTCTGTTTGGAACATTCGTTGGCCTTGGGGTTATAAAAGGGGCTGTACTGTCTCCCATTGTCTGAAAGTATTGAGACTGAACCTGTAAATCCGATATCATTTGTGGCTTCTTTGGGTTTGATGAACAGTTTTGTGGCTTCGGTAACTCAGTCACCGTCTTGGACGTGAACCATTTTGAAAATTTATGAAGAAAACGTTGTTCTTTCTCTTGGAGAATCTTACCTTGCCTGCTCTGTCCTTAGCTCAGATTACAGAGGGGGAGGAGGTCGCTGTACACTGTTGGTATGCAGCCATCATGCAATTTTAACCTTGGTCCACTGGTCAACACAGCTGAAGGTTGTGAATGGGAACAGCAATGTAGCTGAGCCATTTTGTGACTCAAACCTATTAAATGAGATGCACTCTGTTCGGTCAAATATGCAGCCTTTTCATGCCATTCTTTTAAGCCAAGAAAGGTACAGAATGGGTAGTTTTTCCTGCTCTGTTTGCATTGATGGAGGGCCAAAACAGGGAGGTAACATAAACTATGCCAGCAGCTCAACCGCGTCAAACCACGCACTGAGTGATTCCCACAGCTGTGAATGTATCGGCCCTTTCAGAGTCTCCAACCAGTCTGAGCACAACCTGCGTAACTCAGCCCAAAGGTCAAGGCAGCGACTTTATGAGCATGCAAATATCCACCACACGGGTCTGTTTCTATCTGTCTCTCGTTATGCAAAGTCTGGGCCAATCATGTCTGCCCACTCAGTCCCTCTGGATCACACAGGTTGTATGACCTATCTATGCTTGCATGATCCACACACTGTGATGAGGAACGTGTTAGGGTCAAAAGATTATCATGTTCTCCCTTCATGGTTGCCCTCCATCACCTCAAAGATCTGCTTTGTGATTGTCAAGCGTTGCAGTTGATGTGAGTGGTTTGGGTCACTGAAGGGTTCAGGTGTTGCTTGGTTTGAACTGTTTTCTTCTCTGGTTCGATGCTGAAGTGAGGCCTTTGTGGCAACAAGGGTAGCAGAAAGCTTTATCATGTTTTATTTGGTGCCTAAGTTTGACAAGACTTTTTTTTTTCTTTTTCTTTTTTTTTTCTTTTTTACTTTTCACCTCGAATGACAAGACTGCATGTGATTGTGTGTCTGCATTGATGTCTGCTTTATAGATGCCATCCAAAAGCTGAGACGTATCTTAAAAAGCATAATTAACATATTAAAAAGGTCACTTAATCAAAAAGAAAATACCTCCTTTTAAAGACCAATGTGTTTTACCTCACTGTACATATATATTCTCGATTTGTTTACTCCAAGTTTGCAATTTATCTTTCTCTTTTGTTTCTATGAAATGCTTAAAAAAAAAAAAGTTGAAGAGAATAATTTTCTTTTATTTTCAATGGTACTTTTTTGTCAGATGGCATTGTATTGTGTTTGCGTAGTTCCCAAGCAGTATACTATTCCTCTTTTACCATGCTCTGTATATGACCTGTTGGTTGTGTTCTGCGTGAGCTGTACAGTCAAAGCGCTTTACAAATGTCCAAGCCCCCTTCTGAGCTCTGGTACAAATGCCTTGTTCAATATGTTCTTTTTGTTTAATGAAAAAAAAAAAAAAAAAAAAGAATAAAAAAAAAAGAGTCAAAGTGGAGGTGGAGGAGGCTGGAAGTGAGGGGAGGGACTGTAAAGCGAGAACCCCTCAACAACTGTTGAACCCTCCTCACCTCACAACCCTCTTGGATTTCTAAATATATTATAATCTTGACTTTTTTTATATAGTGTGTACAGATGAATGAAAGATCAACATAGGAACTAGAGGATTGACACTTATGTTAACTTCTAACATAGCTGGAGTAGAAAATGGTGTGAATAAAGAAACAAAGTTTCACAACAGGATTTGCGTTTGTCTGCATTTTTTTTTTTATTATTATTATTTTCTTCATTAGCAGGAAGTCTTCAAAGCACACAATGGAAAACCGGCCACATGCGATGACGGCATGCAGCGCAGCAGTGAGCATCCTGCTCTCCTGGCCCTCTGCGGTGTCCCACAGAAATCGTCCACTGGGGAAATAAATTGGTAACGCTTGTGTTTCACTAATGGCGGGGCAGCGCGGCGTGTGCTGATACATACACGTTTATATGAATGAGATATGAAGAGGGTAACAATCTGGGAACTCAGTATACGTCTTCTAATATTCTGTGTATCCGGTATGACCACTACTGAGCAATAATGTTGTACATTTGGAGGAAGATAGGCAATGAGTTCTGTAGTAATATTAATAGTCCTGAGGGTACAGACTAACAAAAAGGAAATGAGGCAAACAGCAGTAACTACAAGCTGCATTCATTTGGAAACTTTGGAATATGTTGTCAGGAACATACTGTTAGTATGATGGAAAGTAGTCTGCTTCCACTGTGGGGTATAATATTGTTCTTGGAGGGGAATTTAGTGCCTGAGGTGGTGCGCTTTTATTGGAGTGGCTCGCCTTGTCACACAGCGATGCTGCTGTGTGCTTTGACTCGTTTCAAGTCCTTTTATCGCGAGCACAACAATTCCAGTGAAACCGTCATTGGCGATGAAATTCTAAGTTCTCCATCTCCCTCGAACAGATAGGAATAAAACCATTTAAGACATAAAGAGAAAATAATACAAAAGTTTTTATATAGAAATAAAGTACATTTAAATATGTATAATATAATTGAAAGACTTGCAAAATACTGTTAAGTGCAGCAGGTTTCAGTTTGCATGTTCTCCCTGTGCCTGCGTGGGTTCTCTCCAGGTTCTCCAGATTCCTCAACAACAACAAGCACGTTAGGTCAACTGGCTACTCCACATTGGAGAAGGTTAACACTTTGGCCATGTGTGAGTGTGTGTGCGTGCGAGTGGTTGTGTGGTCAGGTTTGTGTGTTAACCCTGCGACTGACTGGCAACCAGTCCAGGGTGCCTCATGGTTGTGCTTTTATGGCGCGTGTACTGTTTCGGTTCCTTTCATCCGCCTGATTTGCAGCAGCAGGCCGCTGTGTTCAGTGAAAAGCTCTAATGAGACCCTGTACCCTGCCTGCTCTGCACCACACGGAAGACAAACACCATTAGGGACTGGCTGGTGAACAGAGTGGAGCATTTAGCTGCTGAAGAGTCACAGACCAAAACAGAGCTAAAAGAGATTCAATATTGGACATAGTTATGACTCCAATTGAATGCTATTGTTGCTCTGTATGTAAATAGACATTTAATATAACATCTTTATGCAGTTACAATATATACGTCAGGCTTTAAGCTTGTTTCAGAGATGTTCCACCGCCTTCTGTTAGTTATGCACTGCGTGACAAACTGACGCAGAGTCAGAAAATATATCCGAAAGAACTGAAATATTGCCATTTTCCATATCCCCATGACACCATTTTCTATGCATAATCATGACATTTTTATGATCAGTGTGATCTAGAAAGAATACATTTGATTTACTAAGAAAAGTCAGTATGTGTTAGTGTTCAGGTCATGTCACTCCCTGTAAAGCATACTGAGCAGCAGCAGACAGAGGCACAGGGAGTGATCAATACAAATCCCCCATGTGGGGAACGTAGGCAACAGAGCCCACAGGTGCGTGCTGAGGAATCGGCAAAGCAAAATGTCAGCCAATAGAGCGGCAGTGTAGTTACAAACTGTCTGAAAAGGTTGCCGTTAGGGAGACACTCTTAGGGCGACATGCAGCAAAGAGCCCCAGGTTGGAATCGAGGGGCAAACTCAACCAGGACGATGAAGATCACCAAGGATGGTGATGACGGTTTGCTTCATTTGGCTCTGAGAACGCTATATTGGATTGTAAAGCCGATTGAAAACAGTTCAGATTCAATGAATTTTTCCCGTCAGCGCTCTGTGTCTTATCACACAGGAAAGTCCAAGATCACAGAGCAAGGCGCTAACATGGCTGTGACTGCCCCTCCGCCTCAGGCCCTATCGCTAACACCGCCATGCTTTCTCAGCGTTTAGCCGAAAAAACCTGAATTTGGGGAACTTGAGATGAGGTGTCTGTCGTTATTATGTTCACTGGCAACATGTTTAAAACCCAGGTTTAGGTAGTGTGTGCCGCATGTGCCAACAAAAACACGCCAAATGACCTTTTCAGAACGTCGTCAGGCTCAAAAGAGGAGGAGGTTTAGAGACACAAAGGCTCCATAATCTGACAGGCTGAGTCAAAGCAGGTTGTCCAGTGGACGCCAGCTGTCCACTCCCAGCTGTGCATGTGTCGGAGATGCTCACTAGTCATGTTTTGCAAGGCCAAGTCAAGTCTGAAATTTCTCAACAGGAGCCCAAGTCGAGTCTCAGGACTTCTGATGACAAGCCTTGCAAGTCCAAGTCACGAGAGTCCCCATTTCTGGACTGTGACTCATGTCAGGTTAAATAAAGATCTGGGTGACTGCTAATAAAACAGCAGCAGCAGTGTGCAGGCTCCACAGTGCACTTTCCTTGTGCAAACAGAGCTTCTTGTTTCTATTAGCCCTGCATTAAATGTTAATGTGCATTAATTAGGCGAGTGAAGCATGAAAAGTGGCACTTTATACAAACATTGATTCCTTTGACCCTGAGTAACCTGAGGCCAACAGCTCATTTGTGAGTGGAATTGACTGCAGGTTGCTCTGATCTTGACTCAGCCTGTACTGCGGTATTGAGGCTCAATTTGATCCATCGGCTTCACTGATCACACTGACAGATCTGATTAAGAGCAGCCGGCTGACAGCTCTGATTTACCGGCAACCAAACGGAGAGTGACGCCGAACACACACACACCCACTTCCACTGGCTTTGAACTTCTGACTACGCACTGACACTTAAATTTACCTCCTTCGTCTCCAATGATAAAGACGAAATTTAAACTCTGTTACTTCCTCTTTTGTTCTTATTTTTACTTCTAATTTATTTTTACCCTTCTGTTGCTATTTCTGCCCTCCCATCTATCCACATTGTTTTGTAAGTCCTTTTTTTCTTCCCCTTGACCTCTTCATTCTGACTGCAACTTCAATTATGTCGCTGTTTAGAAGGCTTGAAACATCTCTGTTGTATCAGTGTGGAGGCAAAAATATGAAGCAGACATTTCTAAGTTTGGACAAATTAAGCCATATTGACAGATAGCACCACAACAAGGTCACAAAGTATGCCTTTATAATGGAACCGTGGGGTAAATGGTAAATTGCCTTGCTTTTAAATAGCTTTTTTTTCTTAGTCTACCAACTCCTCAAAGCGCTTTACAACACATGCCACATTCATCCATTCACACACACTTTCACACATGCTGGTTGCCAGTGGCGGGACATGCATTTGGTACCTGGGCCTTCAGGGGGGACATACCTGACTTAGTTCACCTCTTAATACAACCACTATCATGTCGCAATTATAAAATAAACATCAGTGCCATCCAAAAACGCAATTCGAGAGAGGAATTTCACGTGTTGAGGATAATTACCATTATTAATACAACAAGAAGCACAGTTCAGACAACTCCAAACCTCTACACTTCAACCGCAACTGTGCCACGTACATCATCTGGAGCAGTTCAGAACATGTTAGTCGCACTTGGCTGTGACTTTTGCTCTGATCGACCAATCAGAGGACGGAAGAATGAGGACACTCCACAGAGCCAGCTAGCTGGGATTCTGAAATCTGACTGGTTAAAGAAACAGTCAATGGCTAATATAGCCTAAATTGCGTGGACCAGCACTGATTCTGAAGGCCCTGGGCAGATTAGACTGACATGGCAACACATAGAGGCTCAAATCAGATTGGACAAAAATCAAACATCCACAAATGCTATGAAATGAAGAAAATAAACTGTTGGGAATAAATTAATACAATTTCATTGAACAAATATTAGAATTTAGGTTGTAAATGTAGTTTAACCACTTCAGGATCCCCTTCAGTTCGCCTACCAGCCCCGCCTTGGAGTGGACGTTGCCATCATCTACCTGCTGAACAGAGTCTACACCCACCTGGACAAGCCGGCAAGCACTGTGAGAATCATGTTCTTTGCTTTCTCGAGTGCATTCGACACCATCAGTTCAGTTCTGTTGGCTGAGAAGCTGACAGCGATGCAGGTGGATGCCCCACTGGTGTCCTGGATCACAGACTATCTGACTGGCAGACCGCAGTATGTACGCCTGACGTGCTGCCTGTCAGATGAAGTGATCAGCAACACTGGGGCTCCACAGGGGACTGTCCTCTCTCCCTTCCTCTTCACGATCTACACCATCACTGCAAGTGCTGAGACCTGCCATCTTCAGAAATTTTCTGATGACTCTGCAGTGGTTGGGTGTATTACTGGGGGGGATGAGAGAGAGTACAGGACTGTAGTGGGCAACTTTGTCACATGGAGCGGGAAAAACCACCTTCAGCTCAATGTGACAAAGACCAAGGAACTGGTGGTGGACCTGAGGAGGACTAAGGCTCCAGTGACCCCTATCAACATCAAAGGGGCCACTGTGGAGGTGGTGGAGGAGTACAAATACTTGGGGGTGTACTTAGACCACAAACTGGACTGGTGCAAGAACGTGGACATGGTCTACAGAAAGGGCCAGAGCTGCCTCTACTTTCTGAGGCTGCTGAGGTCCTTCAACATCTGCAGGACGACGCTGAGGATGTTCTACGAGTCGGTGGTGTCCAGTGCCATCACATATGCTGTTGCCTGCTGGGGCAGCTGCCTGAGGGTGAGGGACACTAACAGACTCAATAGAATCATTAAGAAGGCCAGCCATGTTGTGGGAGAGGAACTGGACCCTCTGACAGTGGTGTCTGAGAGGAGGATGTTGTCCAAAATAAGGACGATACTGGACTCAGTGCTTCTGATAGTGTTTAGGCCAGCAGAGAAGGCCTTGCTCGCCCTGACTGCCCACCACTTGATGATTGCACAGGCTGCTATGCAAGGTGCTGACCTGCTCATCAGGAGCGATCCTGCTGCACTTCCTACCCAAAGCGCTCCATGACACTTCTGCACACAGCAACACACCGATGGAACGGCCATCAGGAGCAATTTGGGGTTCAGTATCTTGTCCAAGGACACTTTGACATGCAGGTGGAGCAGGGGACCAATCATTTTCTGAGCAAAATCATTAGGAATACTGTTTATTTCCCAACAGTACTGTTTGAAAACCTTCTTCACACAACCTAGAATCAAATTCTGTATCGCAGTGAGAACAAAGCAACCCTAAAAATACTGGAATTAGCTCAAAAATGGGTATGTTTTTAATTATAGACGGTGCAATGAATTCTCTCTCTTTTGTACAGATTGCATTGAGCAGAGGAACACAGCGTGCAATTTCATTTCAGCAACAAACTATTTAAAGTGTATGTCATCCATTTGAAAACCTTGAAAGTGTTCCCTGAAAACATGACATCTGTAAAACTGAGTAAAGTAATAAAAGAGACATAGAGTTTACTTCAAAGTGAGGAACCCATAAGCTCGAGAGGGTGATGTGCACCCAAGTTATTATTTTGTTTGTTCAAGGACTCTGGATGCTTTGCAGAGGTATGTTTTGCTCTGAAAACATCAGACCTTTTTTTCACCAATAGTTTAACTAAAGAAAAAAAAGAAAAGAAAAAAAAACTAATTTAAAGATGATTTTTCCAGATAGATTCGTAACATTTTGGATAAAGCATCTTCATTGTGAATTCTTTTGGTCATCATGTCATTCTGACTTGGTTTCAACCTATTTGTCAGTGTAGGTGTGGTAAAGGCTTCAGGTTTCCACACCACACTGTGCTGAATATCGGATCCGGATTGGTTCCAAACTCTTTGTGATGCCACAAATCGGGCTTGTAGGCCCCGCATCTTAAACTTAGATTTTCAGTGAGCAGAATTTAGCCTCACAGTGTCAGTCTCTGCAGACACATCGTCCTACACGGCGAAGCTCAAGCATTCAACTGTAGGAAGGAAAAGGAAAATTCAGTTTCAGCCTGAGGGGTCTTCAAACGAGGGCAGGGCACGATTGCAGCATGATTACAGTGAATTAGCAGCTTTACATTCCTGTGGCTCTCGGTTCAGGCCAGTGCCCAAACCGACGCTGTATCTTTGCTTTCCCTTTCTTTCTCTTTGTGCTTTGCAAGTGTTTGTCACAGTCTATGCTCAGAGCAAGCAGAGGAAACCAAAGGTCAATAGCAAAATGAGAATATCGATGCAGTGAATCATTTGAGCGCTCTGCTGCCTGTTCCACACACACACACACACACACACACACACTGCGGTGCTGCTGTGTGACGCTCTGACCAGGATGCCACTGAGCTGAGGACTGCAGCAGCACTTCTTTAGGTATAAATGTGTGAACCGCAGCAGGCCCTGGGGGGCATTCCACGTGGAGTCACATGTGTATTCTGCACAGAGTGTGTGTCGCGCTGTGGGGCGTGGACACATTTCTCAGCAGCGAAAAATGAAAATTGTGCTGTGGAGCAGATTTCTTCATGAGCATAGTGTGTGTTAAGATGTAATAGTGTGCACAAACTCACTCACACTGTGTTTCGGTGCACGTATGTAAGTGTGTGTGTGTGTGTGAAAGAAACACACTGGTGCGTGATGTTGCATGCTCTTCTTCCATGGTCCCCCTAACCATTTCCAGTCTCTCCTCACAGGACGCTGGCTGCAGAAACACCCATAAATCATTCACAAATGGTCTGATCAGAGCTCTGATGCTATCTGCCCACTGTACCGCTGGAAACATTAAGTAGACCTTATGGAAGTGATGTGGACTGCTAAGTTCTCCTATAAAGCAGGGAGTGGTACTGTATTTTTCTCCTTGGTCTGTTTGTGCGGAGGCTAAGAATAGCTTGACAGGCTCTCTGCAGATCGACAGTGATGTATGGATATTGGCCTGATGCTGCCGCTGTTGCCGCCGCCACCGCTGCACACACACAAATTGCAGCATCTGTCAGCAAGGCGAAGAGCCGAGGCCTGACGTCTCCCTGCAACAGTTATGAAAAATAAATGATGCGTACTGTTAAAGCATTAGTAATTGTTTTAAAATGTTAGATTTTTTTTTTCTTTAAATGGAATCCTGGCCTGTCAGAATGCGGCTTCCAGGAAGGAAACAAATACAATGAAGTGACTGTTTATTTGCTTTAAACTCTAGATCTTCAAGGTACATTTCATCACAAAATCAAAAAAACATATTTTACCTCTCACCGGTAGTATTGTTTATCCATCTAGTTTGCTTCGGTGCGAGTCACAGAGTTTTGGAGGTGTCGGCTGTAGAGATGTCTGCTTGATAACTGAACTAGATGGCTCTTCACTTGTGGTGCTCAAAGCCATTTAAAAAATACATTAAAAAAATACTAAACAGCAATGTCTAGATTTCACTACTTGGCTGCTCAAGGAAATCCACAGAAATTGTTGAGAGCAGTTTCATGTTGGAACTATTTTCTTTCTGTATCCCCGTGCAGAAGGAAGCAATCTACTCATGGAGGGGAGGCTGTCTAAGTAAGCTACATTATATGAGCAAAAGTACTGGGACACACCTATTTATTATGGAATTCAGGTGTGGCATGGGGCTGTCTTTCAGTCGTCAGACTGGGCTCCTTACATCCAGTGAAGGGAAATCTTAATGCTTCAGCATACCAAGACATTTTGGACAATGCTATGCTTCCACCTTTGTGGCAACAGTTTGTTGAAGGCCCTTTTCTATTCCAGCATGACTGTGCATCAGTGCACAAAGCAAAGCTCCATAAAGACATGGTTGTATGAGTTTAGTGTGGACGAACGTGACTGGCCCACACAGAGTCCTGACCTCAACCCCATCCAACACCTTTGGGATGAACTGGAACGAAAAGTGCAAGCCTCACAAACGCTCTACAAATGCGATGTCATTAAAGTCCCAGTTGGTGTAAGGGTCAGGTGTCCCAATACTTTTGTCCACACAGCGTAACTAACATTACAGGTCAGCCTCAGAGAGGATGCCATTAATGTTTGCAACCTGCTGTGTCAGCAGGGATGAGCTCCTTGTCCGGTTATTATTATTAATTATATTTGCATTATATTATTATCCGTTGTATTCAAGAGGAAGCAGACATCCATCCATCCATCCATCTTCTATACCGCTTATCCGTCAGGGTCGCGGGGGAGCTGGAGCCTATCCCAGTTGACTACGGCGAGAGGCGGGGTTCACCCTGGACTGGTCGCCAGTCAATCGCAGGGCCAACACACAAAGACAAACAACCACACACTCTCACACTCACACCTAGGGGCAATGTAGAGTAGCCAATTAACCTAATGTGCAGGTTTTTGGTATTGTGGGAGGAAGCCAGAGTACCCGGAGAAAACCCACGCGGGCACAGGGAGAACATGCAAACTCCACATAGAAGGGCCCAGACCGAGATTCGAACCTGGAACCCTCTTGCTATGAGGCAACAGTGCTAACCACTGCACCACCGTGCCGCCCAGGAAGCAGACATCTCTACGGAAAACATCGCCAAAACTCTGCAGCTCACAGCAAAACAGTCCAGATGGATAAACAGGTAAGAGGAAAAATACATATCCCTTTAAGTTTTAGAGACTCATGCTAAATGCTAAACATAATTTAGCACTAAAGACTCGACTTTAGTTCATTATTATCATTATCATTATCATTATCAAGATATATCATGTTACAACTGTGTTTACTGTATTGTCATTTATTGTCTGTGCGCCAGCCTCCACTTATGGGGTTGGTTCCAAATACAATAATAAACTCTTCTAGCACAACAAGGCTACATTAAAATGAATTTTAAAGTAAAAAGAGGTCCTTATGATTCATGACTTTGAGCCATTCATAACCCGAAGTCCATTCTGCTGACCTTAGGAGAATGGACTTCTTTATTCCCTAAGTCCTCTAAGCAAACTAAATATATAGCAAGGAGACTACTTAAACATTTCCAGTTTTTCCAGTACTTTTAGTTGCATATGTCAGAGAAAAAAGTCGATCAAGTTATCCATCATAGAAGTTTTCCCTTTCTGTCTATTCAGGGATTGCTGGAGATTCTTAACTCAGCCATTTCCTGGTTATAGCTATTTTACTGCATGATAGTAGGTCGTGTACTAAATATTCCAATTGGCACAATATAAAAATATATAACCCTTCCATTTTCCCCCTTATATTTAAAGATAAGATCAAGGAACACTAGTTTGTTATCAATATTTCTGTTACCTCTGTGTTATATATGTGCTGTTGCTGCCAGGTCTCTCCTGTCAAAGGCGATTTTTGAGGTCAGTGAAGCACTCGTTCTGGTTAAATAAAGCTGCGGTCCTTCAAGGCCATCAACTACGATCTAAAGCAGCTCAGGGCACCGTGACCACCAGGAGGACCCTAAAAAGAAACAAAAAAAAAGAAATGAAGTCAAACCAGGATGTAAAAAGAGACATAAATTGATTTACTTTTGTTGAATGATCTTGACTGAACATCCCTTCTTGAGTCATATTGTTATAGCTTTGACCATTATGTCTATTATTGTACTCATAAGGTTCATAAGGCGACAAAATCACTAAAATGGGTGAAGAAATATGACCCATGCTGGCTAGACTTGAAAGTGAGAGAGTAAATGACAGAGAGAGGGAGAAGAGAAACAGACTGAAGAAGGATAAAAATGGCTTTTTGTGTTTAGCATTCTCATAATTTCATCAGTCTCAGCAGAGTCACCAGCCGCCGCCGCCGCCGCCTCCGCCGCCAGTGTCTCGACTTCACGGGGAATTTATCTGGGTGCCCCTCAGGGCGAACACCCCTCGATCACAAAATCTCCCCACAGAGGCTGGGCTCCAAAGACTTTCTGACAAGACTTAATTATCACGTCATCTGCTGTAATCAGCAATTAAGTTCACTTCATTCAATTGTCTCTTCTGATTAAATACAGTTTGGAGACAAAAGTATTGGGACACTCAACAATTATATCACTGGGGACTTGGTTTACATTGTAGTTTAAGGGCACATGGGTGTGTGTGTGTGTGTGTGTGTGAGAGAGAGCCAATCGGGTTCTCCCACACTGGACTCATCCTGGTAATCTGGACAGTTTTAATAATATACTGTCCCTTCTCTGGAACACCTAATGGAGCAAAAAGACTTGAAAGAGCAGGGAGTTAAGGTCTTACCGCAGCCATGTTGTATTATTTATAGCACTCATGTCAGTCATCTGAGTGCATCACTGTCCATTAAAAAACAATCTCACAGGCAGCAAATTTTAATTTGTAGTTCCCAGAATCTAAGCTGACATGATCAAATGTCCTGAGTTGTCTGAGCAAGCAGCTAAAGCAACCCAAAGACCTTCAGAAAAAAAAAACCTCAATTTTATTTATTTTTTTTTTTTCCATTTTTGCAGGTTAAATTGACAAATTGTTGCATGTCTAATAATCGTCCATCATCGTGTCTTAGCTGGCTCTGTGCTCTGCTCTGGAAGAGGGCTGCACTCGTTGCCTTGTTGATGATCACCATCTTTACATTTGGTGGCTGCTTTTCTCTTTGTTCATGGTAAAGTCATTGCAGTCTCCGGAAGTCACCACCAGTGGGTGCTGCTGTTCATCTGTCCACTACTACACAATAGTGTATGAGAGTGTGTTAGACCATACTAATCTTTTGGCATGCTTTCATCCTAATACTACAAAATCAAGTGTATTATTTCTTTTTAGTAGTCCAAATTTTGCTGACGGGCATCACTGCAGTGAAAGGTACAGCATAAGACACTCAAATGAAAAGATAAGCATACAAGGAGATGTTAAATCAACAGGATCTGTGATCCACAGATATGATTGGATTATACACCAGGGAAGACATTTTCCTTACAACAGTCACTCTTCTAGCTTAATTTATCTGATGTTAAGGTGTAGATGCAACCAGCGACAAAGCAATCTACATAACAGTGCAGGTTGTAGTACGTTCTCTGTAGCAACAGGGTTCTACAGAGAACGTTTCGTACGTCTTAATTCTGCACAATAATTTTAATAGGTTCATAATACTGAATGTGTTCACTCTCGAAATGTGACAAAAGGAAGTATATTGAAAAACGTCAGTATGCAGACTAAAGTAGTAAGGCTTCCCATTTAAGTATGCTGTTGATGGACAATATTTTCTACCATTTCAGTGCACATAATTTAGGAATAATAACTACCAGTGCAAAGCAGGGTCTGTATTTGGAAAGTCTGATGAAAACATTCATAAGCTGGCTTCCTTCCTTCCTCTATACATAGTGTGTTCATAGCTGGGGCCACAATTGACAAAAGCTGCATTCCTAATTTTCTTTTGGCTGTTGCTGGGAACCTCCAGAAAGCCAGCAAAAGATCATCACAGTGTTCTCGAAGGCAAACGGTGAACAAGGCACCAATGTAGCTCAGTCGTAGCCCATTGGGAGCTGTGTAAATAAGGAGTAGGCCACAGGTCCTCTTCCTCTATGGGCACCAAAGGACTATACAGTTAATCTGGCTCTCCCAAAGGAAGCCTTAGTCCTCCCCAGTAGTCACTCTGGATCTGCGAGTGATTACTACCACACCACTCTATCCTTGCCCCCCAGAAGCATGCAGCATAGCAACTGCCTCCAGCTCAACTTTATTGCCACCCAGTCTTGCAACTGTGATCATAAGATATTCCATGATGAATGGAATGCCAAGATGAAAACCGGCATACTGACTGTTTCCCTGACGCAGGTGCCCAACAAAAATCCCAAAGTTCTTATAAGACCTCCCAAAATCAGAGAAATGAAACACTAGAAAACAACAGTCTGAGCTGCTGAATAGTAATTGCACATGGTAATTTCTGTCTTTATATTGCAGCACTTTCTAAACTCCTTTCTGAAAAGTGCAATATCAATAAAGTGCTGAGGCACTGTGAGTGCAGAGTGAGTGAGTGTTGTATAGCTTTAACATTTCTCATTTGAGGATATGAGGAGACAGATTAGGTAGGTAGTTAAAATGAAACATTTTACTAGTTATGTAGCTATGACACATTCTGTGTTACACAGTGAGAGGCGACTGATTGATATTTCTCAGGATCCACAACATAACTGTAATGTTCGCCACAAGGGTAAGAGTGCCACCTGGTGGTCGTTTGTGTAGGTGCCAAAAAGAACTGCAGAACTAACATGCTGCACATTGAATAAGAATCAAATTGGTGCATCATAATCCTTGTGCAACATAAGGCGTAAATTGTTGCATTTATCCTTTAAAATAAGAAATACAATCATCTCCCAGGCCCTTGAAAAGCAACTGGTCACAAATTTGTGGGTCTGGAACTGTTGCTTCTCCTACTGCAGGGGTTCTGATTGAGGCTGTGCAGGTTGATGATATTGAGAATATACCAGAAGCCTATCATCCCGTCACCCACAGGCGCACATTTGTACTAGTTGCATTGATTGCTTGATTGCACCTGGACCATTCCAGCTATGACGTACCAACATTCCTACCATTAAATATGCCAGTCATTTACTCCCCCCTGCCTTTTAGCCCTCCCCCACCATCTGCCCTTTGATTGGATTGTCAGGATTAGATTAAAATTGATTGTTCTCTATTGATCCCTGGGAAGGAAATTGAGTTGCAGTCCCCTCCTACTTTCATTCCACAAAGATCCATTATATGTCCTGCTGAGATGAGATGCACTTCATGCATAGCCACTTCTACTGTAAGTCACCATGTGCGTCAATTTGAACGCACATGTACGCACAAATCTTTCAAATCACGGTGATTATTTCTTTGTTTTTGTCGTTTGATTGTGATGTTCACAAGACAAACCAAACATGGTCACATTCATAGAAAACTGGTCAAACACAGCTCATCTCGTATGGACGCAAATGAGTCTGCCAACCTCCACTCTGACTCCAGAGCTCCATCATAATGGAACAGTATGGCAGTTAAATGTTTTTAATTTGTTTATATTTGTAACGCTTTTCAGAAATGTCTGCCTGCATGCCAATACAATGGAGACCCTTTCAAATTTTCTCTGACATGGAACCAGACAGTCAGATATGGATCTCAGCTACCTGATCCTCCAGACATCAGTAATAATGCCTTTTTTCTTTTTCTTTCTTTTTTTTTTTTGTGGGTGCTCTTTTGGTGGGGGGGGTATGGAAAATGATAAGTCTCCACTGGCACAGCTTACTGTATTTCCGAGATGTTTTACGACTCTCTGCTCTGATGAAAGCCAAAACACACATCAGAGGAGCTCTGTATGAGGCGACTTTGTGCGTGAGTGCTGCTCTCAGGCAGCAGCTCCTCTAATGTGAATATGATTTTGTAGCAGCAGCGGTGTTGTTTGTAATTAGATGAGAGATCGAACAGCGCGGCCTGCGTGAAACTTTAAATTGTTGTGTCTGATGAGATGTGCTTTCCTGAGAGTGTCCCAGTAATTGGAAGCCTCTGTCTCAGTCTCTCTGTCCTCAGCGCTCCTTTCAACACAAATGATTTGCCAGAAGCTTTTATACAACTCTTGAGATTGTAATCAATGCAGGAACAGTGCAGAATGTACTGCAATGTCAACTTGACCTGTGAATCTCAACCTTCATTTTAGGACTAATGGAAACTTGACATTTTTCACAAAATGTGGTGTAATTCCATTGTATGGTAGCCTTTGGCATGCACACACACACCCACACACACATACACACGCATGGGAAAAACAAGGACAATTGAGGTCAGCTCACCTCCGTTGCCTTGAAAGAATACTTTTGATTTGATCAAATAATGGACATATGCTGTTTCTGTTTGCCAGCAGAGCCATGAAGGACTGGAGTACTGGAGGTGCATTGAGATGGGTTGGATGGAAGCTATTGATTATTTCTGGAGGATGCAGTGACCTGTTCCAGACAATAACATACCTTGTTGCTTTTTGAAACCTTTGTGGATAACTGGGTTGCTAGGTCATGGGATGTGTGGCTGAGTTTGACAACCACACACCCCAGCTCCACATGAGAAAAAAGAAAAAAGGTATAATGTAATGATTAAACTAACCATGGAACAATCTTGCTAGATAGAAGATCAGAAGAAAACCAAAGGCCAAATGACTGCAGTTAATTTGAATTAAATGGAGTCCAGTTGACTCCATTGTCCACGTGTTACTCATATTAGCTAAATGCAACCATAATCTGAATAGCTATTAACATATGACCAGAGGTCAGCTGCGTTGAAATGTCCAAAAAAAAACTGAGTCAGCCATTCATCTGAGATTCCGAGCTGGACCTGTTCAGTAGAACTGGGCTTTCTATTGCCCATGACATGTAACACTTATGAATTACATAAGTAATTAAGTAAGTCTAAGTAAGATTACAACAGACGTCTATAAACATGTTGGAGCTCTGCTGGAGCTGAGAGCAGGAGGGGGACGAGGATTCTGTTTATACCCACAGTCTACGTCCCGTCTGTCAAGCTAGTTTTCAATGAATTGTCGTGAATACACTATACCCAAAGTGTTCACGGTGTATTATATAAATCCTTAGAGCGCCATTGTACAAAATCATTGTAATAATAATAATCTGTAGATCATAGGATCCCAAAAACATCCCCAAAAAAATCTCTTCATCCTCCTCCGATTTCTCATCTGAGTGAGTTTCACGAGTTTCACATTTCCATCCACCCTATTTATTATCCACTGTTCAACAGCACCGAGCAAAACCACATCCGACAGAAGCAAAAAGGGGGGCATACACAGAAGGTGGCGACGTCGTTCTTCTACCTTTGGGGAGGCACTCGATGCCGTAACAGAGCCGGGTCACAACTCTTTTTCCTGGTTTAGTGTAAACACCGAGATAAGCGAGGGTCTTCTTCACAGCAGTACTGCATGACCTCTGTGTTAGCAGTGTGATAGTAGGAAGAAATGAGCTGTATCCACCAGCAGAGGTCATAGATTGATTATAGAAGAGAGGAGAGAAGAGATAAGTAATGCCACTAAAAGACTGACGGACACAAATATATTCTGTGTTTGTGATGTGTGCATTGCGTGTACTGGTATTGTGAAGGCGCACGTGGTTATTTAAGGGTCACTTAGCATAAAATAAATGTACGAGGCCAGTTTTTATTCATCTAAGCAGTGTTAACAAATCACGTGCTCTTACCACTGTGTGCCATGCAGGTTTTAATGGCAAGTATTCAGTCTGCTTTCATTTATTGATTGGGATGCAGAAACAAACTTGATTTAAAGGAAGGAGTTAGTGTTGAGTGAGAAGATTCCAACAGGAAGTCAGTCATCACAATAAAAATGTCAGTAAACAAACAAACAAAAACAAAAACATAACAGTACCTGCCTGTAATCCTTAATCATTAATGCATCAATAACAGGCAATTCATCAAGCACATTGGACGCTTTGTACCAGTACAGACTATATTCAGTCTTGTAGCTTCATGATTACAGACCCATTAAGATCAAAATTTTTAAACTGAGTCCCAAAAATGTTTAGGTTCAGGCAACAAAACCAGTTTGGTTAAGTTTACTTATTTATTTAATTTCTATTTTGCTTGTTCTGTCTGGCAAATCAAACAGTTTGAAAAGATATTTGGGTTTCTTAGAAATTAGAACGAGACATCTATCATCATATTATGAGATCTTTGTTTGTTTATTTGATATATCAATGAAATATTCTTGAGTGATACACAGTGAAAACAATAGTTACTTGCAGCCCTATTCCAAAGGCTAATACATCTTATATTCCTCCATCGCAAACTCCATGTTGTCCAGAGTCTGTTAAGAAAAAGTTGCCCCAAACAAATCCACTATTGGCTCCTGTTTGTAGATGGATGGATGGATAGATAGATAGATAGATACTTTATTGATCCTGAGGAAAATTCAAGATGGGGGGGAGGGGATGAATGGAGCTACTGGAAAGGCTGCCAAAAGAAGTGTAGTGTGTGATGTTTGCTAAATAATTCAATAAGAGGCTGTTTTGTAAGACTCTGGCATTGTAGACAATATTAAATTCATATCTCTGACTGGAACCACTGGGCTCACAGCAGAGATGGTAGGAAAGACAGATGATATTGAGATTGTTTGTTTTGGTCACCAAACGTATCCTGAAATGAGAGCACAGAACTACTGGAGTTCACCAGATCTCACACACTCGGAGCATTGTCAGGGAAATCCAGATTACTGTTCCGTTCCTCCCACCACAACGCCCTCAGACTATGTGAGCATCATCGTTATTGAATGTCCAGGCCTGTGGAGTGACCAGGGGGCAGATGTCATTGTCTCACTGCTAAGTTTAGCAGGCGACCCACTTTTTTCTCTGTTTAATTCCTGTGTGTTTATGTGTGTGTGTGTGTGTGTGTGTGTGTGTGTGTGTATGTTTGTTTGAGTGCAAACGTAAAGCAGCAGTGGTTGGATATGGCCGGCTATCCGCCCGGGAGGCTAACAGGCTCCAGCACATTTCCATACATTTCCATAGATACTTCATTGATCCTGAGGGAAATTCAAGATGTGTTGGAAGTAGAACAAATGGGCAAGCTTAAGGATTTGAGTGACTTTCACAAGGGCCAAATTGTGATGGCCAGATGACTGGGTCAGACTATCTCCAAAACTACAGATATGGTGGATCTTCCCAGTCTGCAGTTGTCAGGACCTGGCAAAAGTGGGCCAAGGAAGGAAAGTCGGTGAACTGGGGACAGGTTCATGGGTGGCCAAGGCTCAGTGATGCATGTGGGGAGCAAATGGTGGCCCGTGTTGTCAGATCCAATAGAAGAACTACTGTACCTCAAACTGCTGAAAAACTTAAGGCAGGTTCCAACAGCTGCAGACCGGTCAGGGTGCCCATGCTGACCTGTGTCAACTGTCATATTTGACTGAACGGCTTTACAATCTGCACGCCAAACGATAAGCATCCTTAGACTCTCATTTCAGTAAAAGAAAAACAAGTGAAAGAAACTTCAGGAAGAGCAACAGATTAGGGGATCCTTCTGGTAGACAGGACGGACATGCAACAGATGTCTTGTGTTCAGAGTGCATCAACATAGTCAAGTAACAGTGTGGACAATCAAGGTGACAAAATTGTGGACACATTGTAAAGACTTCTAAAGATCCAGAAGGATGTCAAACAATGCCTCCTTTCCACCAGTAAATTGCACTTCTACTGCATAGTCTCTATAGAAGACAGACAGCCAGACAGACAGTGGCTTCTGTTTTGATGTGAAAATCTATTTGTATCAAAGATAGAATGGGTTATTGTACTGCACTGAGGCACGAATGACACTCTTATTTTCCAAAAGGGAACTATGAGTAGCCCTTATGTGCAGAGATTTGCTTTCTACTAAGAATTTGAAAACTTGACTCAGCCCCATAGTATTAATACTGCATATTAATATGGCAAAATGTCATCTCTTAATTGTTGTCTTCCTGAGAATAGAAAATGTCAGTAGTCCTTAATTCAGTTAAGCTGTAGCTTTGGAAGCTCTCATAATTCAACACTGCCAAAGGTCATTAAAAATAAACTGGCTGGATGTGCTCATCTCGATGAAACAAACCCCAGGGACATAAATCAGATAGAAAGGCCAATGAGCAAAATCCTACTGATGACATCCAGGCTTTCCGAGCTCTGGATGGAAGCTGAGGCGTCATTCCGGGTTAAGTGGAATTTTTGAGACTTGATCAAGAGGCAGACAGAGAGGAGGCTGTAGCGCCAATAAATTTATATCCTCATTTTTATTGGGTTATAGTGATAAATCATGCCTGTCTTGGTCATAAAAAAAGTTGCACAAGCATTTACATTTTCAAAAAGGGGCTCCAAGGGCTAAACACTTGAATTTATATCCAGAAATGCCGTAAGGTGATATCATCCAGTGAGGTGATTATGTATAAAAAAGTATGAAATGTAAAATGCCTGAAACTCTTACCAAATTTCAACCATAATTACTTATCCTATATTTTCTATATATCATCATTTATCATTTATCATATATATCATACATATTAAAATAAAATTCTAACCTTCTATGTCTCACAAAATGTACAAATCAATGTCTGTTTGTGCCAAAATGTCTTTCAGTTTTATGAAGCTATAACTGAAAGAACTGCACAAAAGTGAAATTATTCAAAATCACTGCTTACCTTGTAGCCCCAGGCTTGGTTACACCAAAGCCGATTATTTGAATCTAAGATTAAAGTTTATCAAAATTAGATTTCAAATAAGTAAATCCAGATTTAAAATGAGACAGAGCTCTGTTGCACAACTAATCACCTGATATCATTGATTCAATCTTCCAGTTCGGCTCCAAAACAGTTTGCTTGCTGAACAGGTAATCTCTGGAGAGAAATTTGATAGCATCATAAAACTTTATTGTATTGAGTCTGACTCGAATTTTATTTGTGGGGCTTGATTATTTTTGCTGAATCTATCTCAAAAAGGCAGATGTTTTAGAAGCTGAAGCAGAAATGCTGATTTAGTTGTGGACTAAGTTTACTGCTCACCACCATACAACAGGGATGGTTTATGGTAGCTGGAGAACGTAGTGGGGCATTTATTTTCTTGGAATTGGTGGAGATCAAAACGGAGTTAAAAACAGAGTGACCGTTTGACTTACAGTTATCAGGTGGACAAAGACAACTCCAAATGAATGCTAATGTTGCTCTGGATGTGCTGGATGTGCAAATAGGCAGCTCTTTCATCATAACAACTTATAAATTAATAATGATATGTCAATTTAGTGTTTTTTTTTTCCACAGCAACAAAGTGGTCAGTGTGTGGTTGTAGGGAAAACACGTGAGGGCTTAGTAGCAGTAATGATGGGTCACTTCCATTAAGTGTCCTAATAACTGTGACAGTGAACCAGCATGTAACTCCTGACCTGGATTACTGGAATGGAGTAATCAAGAATACACCTGAGCTTGTTGCTATGACATGTCAAAATGTCCATTAATTCAGTTTGAAAAATACAGCAAGCATTAAATGGCCTCACTAAAACTTAAAAATGCTTTTCAGTGTTTTTTATTTTCTGTAGGCTAGAGTATTGGAATAGTATCTGCAGAGGGTTTGCTGTACAACTGAAACAGTGGAAACAACCGGAGTCTCCAGCTCCCAAGAAAGCCAAATCGATGAGGTCCGCCGGTGAAGTGATGGCCTCTGAGGCCTAGAGGCCTACTATGTTGATCTCTTGAGACAGCTATTGGAGAAGATCAGTCTATCTTCAGAAGATTCAGCATGGGAAGCTGACATTACGAGTGCTCTTCCACCACAGGTCCAAGTCCGCAAGGTGATGGCTGCCATCCAGGGATGTATATTAGAACTCATACAAGACCCTCGACATCCCTAACTTGATTCACCTGCTTTAGCACCCTCAGACTCCTACATATTTCTCAAGATGAAGACGAAGCTCAGTGATCACCATTTTGACAGCGATGATGATGTTATTGCTGCTGTGGACCACTTTAGGGAGGTCTAAGACACTGACTTCTGGCAAAGAAAGGATCCAGATGCTTCACAACTGCTGGACTGAGTATATAAATGGAGGAGGGGGCTACGCTGAAAAAAAGATGTGCTAGGTTTTCTAAAGTTGAGTCCTACCTTAGGCCATGAACGTATCAATGACCCTTAGATGGAGCATTCACTTGCATCACATATCTTAACCAGACTTTCAGGTCTACTCTAACTCTTGTTTCTTCAGTTTCAATAAAATATATAATGTTGCACTTAATATCTTTCTATGTCTAATGTGAAGCCCTTTCAATTATCTTGTAGTCGCTAAACAGAAAACTTTACTTGTCTTTGAAACAGATGAATTTTAAATGAACTGTTATTCAAACGTTTCCTGTAGGAAAGATTGTGGTTGTCAAGCATTCCTCACACATCCCCGTGTTTTTGAATATGCCTGCACATGATTGCTTCAGTTCGTTTGGAGGAGAAACAGTTCTCAGATTCTCATCAGGTAATGAGATTTTCTGTTTCTTTTAAAGTAGGATAATAAAACGCTCTCCAGTTCCAAGACTCCTAATGAATAAATCCATACATCCGTGCTTACACACATAAATGAAATGAAATATGCTTAAACATTGCTATTATACTTATATAATATACGTAATCGTTGGCTTGGTGCATATGAATGCTGTATGTGCTGTGTTTGGCAAGAAAGGCTGACGAATTAGCCTTCAATAACATGAGGTAATGAGCAGTTTGAAGCTCTGCCATGATTCTGCATTGGCTTTGGTTTTTCAATTTACCAGCTCATCTGTCTGATCTGCCAAGCAGTGCTCTGCTGGATCTCAAAACTCTACAGCAAAATGAAAACTTCTTTCACTATTACTGCAGCAATAGCTCACCTGCATCATGTAGGGCTGAGAAATAAGAGAAACCTGTGAGATGACTAAGGGGTTGCATCATCTTGATTCACACTCACAGCAAGAAAAAGAGCTGACCTTGCACTTCTGCCTATTTGCCTTCAAGAGCTGCATATTGTTATGGAAATGATAAACAAATGTATGTCACTGGCAGAGAAGCACAGATGAGAATTTATCTCCTTTCCCTCTGGGGCAGGGAAAAATATAGTGAGTATAACTCAAACATTCTAAAATAGAGACTAAAAGACTAAAATTTCGGAATCCTTGGTAAATAATCAACTTTCCTGTCCTGTCCTTTCCTGTCTTTCTTTATTTTCTGTACCCTCTCCCTATCATGCTGAATCTAGGCCTATGCATAGCACCATTTAGGCAACATCAGTTGTTTTACATGACATTGCACTAGCTCTGGATAGCAAGATGTTTGCACAGCTCTGCTTATAGGTTGGTCAAAATCATTTAATGCCTTCAACCATTTGTCATTTTTTCAAAAACTCAAACCAATGATCTACTGAATGTCTGCAGTCCTCATCTGATTCACTCAAACTCTAACCACACAACCAGAAGTTAGCACTAAATACGGACAAAACCAAATAGATGCTGTTCATCAGTCTTTTAACATCCAGTGAGCAAATGACATACGTATAGAGAGAGTACCTCACTATGAACACCTTGGTATCTGGACCACATTAACACTCTAATTGCTAAATTGTGAATAATACTTGGTGTTCTGTACAGAAATAGGAATAGTTTCCCTATGCATACAAAATGAATTGTACAGTAGTCCAGCTCCTTGACCCTGCAGTTACCTCTGGAGGCTGCAAGGTGTCATTCAGACCAGACCAGGTGAAAATGCCAGTATTCCTAATCATTTTGAGAATGGTTAGTTCATATAGGCTGCAGTGGTGTGGACCTCAAGGGTTTCGGGAAAAAGAAAATGTGCAGTAGCACGTAGAAGTACAGTCTCAACTTCTGGAGAAACAGTATTGTTGTTAAAGCTGTTTACAGCTTCCTCTGAGTTTCTTTTATGTTATCTGTTGCCCCAAGCAAGATTGAGCTGCCAGGAAATTGCACAAGCAGGAGAGCAGAAATAATCTCAAATGTTGCAGAGGAGAAAGCCTCTCTAGAGGTGCTGTTGCTCCCAAGCTGAGGCCTAGACACTAGAGCCACCATCTGCTTTCCCTTCCATGTACAGTATCTCCCACTTTTTCCCATTTACTCCTTCTTCCTTTGCCCTGTCTCTGTCTGAAAGTTAGCTCAATGGCTAAAGTGTAAAGTTTTCCTATACAGCAAAGAGATACAAGAAAGTTCCAGTATAGCTGATAGGACTGACACAGCTTCACAGCGTTATCACAGCATCCACATGTGTTCGGAGCTACTATCCGAAGGATTAGAACATCATTACTGGCCTTCATGATCTCATCAAAGTACTTCCACTGGGAGGGAGGAAGAAGTGCACAACACAGTGGTCAGGCAGCAGAACTCTGTTTATAGAAGGATGTGGTGTGTAAATGCAGCAAGTGAACCATGTTAATTGCTCAACCAGCAGATGTTCCAAGATGTGACATGCTCTCTAAAGTGTACCTCATCCAGCTCCTTGGGCTAAATGCAATAAGTCTAGCATCTTCTGTGTTCTCATGAAATGTATGCACAAAGCACACTGTGTACTGACCGTATATACAGTCTGTTGACATGAGAGCTCCCTAAAAGTGAAGTAAAAACATCTTGATTGGCCCCTTGTGGCCACTTTGGCTTCAATTTTGTGCAGAGGGAAGAAGAGGAGACACGTCATCCATCTTTTATCATTATCATATATGTCAATGGTCACAACTGACAGCAGAACCATAAGTGTTGTCGTTTTTTTCTTCCAGGCATTCTTCTACATTGTTAGTCCCTGGCACCTACCTTACCCACAATGCAACTCAGCTGCTGGTAGTTCGGTCACACTTTGGTGTGTCATGCTAGTAGTTGCCAAAGTAGCACTCTACAGAAGTCATCTCACTTCTTTCTGACTCCATTTTTTTTTCCGGGACGTTCATCAGACTTCACAGATCTCCCTCCACAAAAGGCTTACAACCTTTCTCACATGCAGTACTGCTCCCCACATCTGTAAAGAGATATTGATGTGTAACATCAGTGCGGCTCCCATTTAATCAAGAAGTTTTTTTATTCCCAACCAAGATTCTGCCAGACCATAACGAATGGTACATCCTATGTTGCTCATATTTCAGAAATCAGTAACAACTGACAAATTTTGCTGTTTAATTTTGAGGACTTGTTAACCTTTGGTTTATACTGAAAAGAGTAGCTCACCCCCAAAATTAAAATCATTTACATAAAAAATATATATTAAAATCTAATGAATATTAAGATCCAATGAAAATTGATGACAAAATTCATCATCCAAAGGGGATAAACCATTTTCACCTTTTCACCACCCACATCGCAGTACTCCCAGAACTATAGACAAGTGCACACTTAAGCATTTACATACAATGCTTACATTTAGTGCTAACACAGAAAGCACTGTGCATAACAAAGCGGAAAGTAAGATGTGCAGTTTGGGTTGGTGAATTGACATCTAGCATTCCCAGGCACATACCTATGCATCCAATTTGATTTGGATGACCGACGCAACTGAAAGGATACTGAAATGTTACCTTTTGAACCTGATGTTTCATGCTAGAAGTCTAAATGAAAATGGAGTATACAGGGTGGCACAGTGGTGCAGTGGTTAGCACTGTCGCCTCATAGCAAGAGGGTTCCAGGTTCGAATCCTGGCCCTTCTATGTGGAGTTTGCATGTTCTCCCTGTGCCTGCGTGGGTTTTCTCCGGGTTCTCCGGCTTCCTCCCACAATACCAAAAACATGCACATTAGGTTACTCTACATTGCCCCTAGGTGTCGACCAGTCCAGGGTGTTCCATGGCATGGAAAGTGAAAAATGACCGGTACCCGGAAAAAATGAATGCAACTAAATTCTTTTAGTGTGACTAAAGACAAGGTGACCTGATCCGATCCCAAAATCACATTACTGAATGACTGAACTTATAAATCATGTGCACAGGAGATTAAATTTCATGGCAGTTTGGACCATGTTGATTTCATTTTATTGAATTCTTTTAAAAGGCCATCAGTCATACACAGACAAACTATAAGGCTTTATCTGCTTTACCCTAATGTAGTTAAATCCCATCGGTTCAAAATATTCATTCAGAGCTTGTTCATTTCTTCTGATGGACAGGGATGGAAGGAGACTGGACAGAGACTGAAAGCTGAAAGACGTCCCATCCCAGGTCAGACTGTTGCTACCACAGAGGCTATGCTGTATATTGGACTGGATTACTGCAGCTCTGCTCTGGAGAGGCAACCTGAGGGCGAGTGTTGATGGGAAATAGCTGAATCAAATGCCATTAGTGGCCCTAGCTTATTAATTGTTATAGTGGTCTACCTGTTTGGAGGAAGGGAATCAGGAAATCATTTATGTAAAAGTGCTCTTTGAATTTATCACTGAAATTGAATTTGTTGAGAATCAAATCAGATTTCCCTCTCTGAATGGGTCAAGGATAGACTCCAGTGTTTGGAGCACACATATTAGCAATGAAAAACAATCAAAAATGATGCCTATCGAAGCAGGGGTGGAGAAAGTGACAGAAAGGGAAAGGAGGGTGGATGAAAGAGGCGACAGCAGGGAGGTGGTGGTATATGTGTGGAAGGGACGGTGGGGGTTTGTTTGCTATATTGTCTAATCCCGGCAGCATCACACACCAACACCATCTGTCACCATTCACATTTGAAGTCAGCTGCGTGGACTGGACTGCTTTGTACTGACGGGTAGTCCACTGGCTATTACAGGCGCGAGGAGGGGGTGGAGGGGTGGGGTGTTAGGACACCTCCCGCAGCCCGTGGTCTGTGCAGAGCGTACGGGGTGTCTGTCTTCCAAAGCCGGGGGTGGGGGGGGGGAATTTCTGATTTGCCGAGCAGCATCAGCAGCACCCTGATGGTGAAGCGGGGAGGGACTGGAAGAAAAAAAAAAAACACTGTGATGCGGTGACACATGGCTGACTGTACCGCCTGCACGCTCTAACTACTGCGGCTTCCACTTTCCATTCACCGGGAAACAGGACAGGCTGGACACTGGGATGCTGAGAGACTGGAGGCTGCCGCAACCACCGACCGTGATCAACCACAGACAAACAAGCCCTAAAGAGAGCGGGGACCATATTATAGCCTATTGATCGGTAAGCCCTGTTCTGGCTCCACCTGTCATTTCCTGCAGTGCTTTATTAATTGTAGCTTAAGCGTGCTAATATAATGATTCGTTTTACAGCAGACACAGTGCAGCAACAATTGTTCTTCATTTCCACTGAGGCATTTTAGGTATGCACTTCATTGTTGCGACTTTGCCTCCGTATTCACATTTTGTTCACGTATAAACAACCAAAAACAAAGGAGATGTTGGAAATTTAGCATTTTTTTATCAGAAACATACGCTAACTAATTTGCATATTTTAAAATACAGCCGGTGCCGGGGCCTATGTTGAATGCTCAGCCTACTCAAGGTGACATTCATTAGTTAAAGTTTCCCCCCCCGCAGCTGCTAAATTGAATGCCTCAACAGGGTCAATAGCCTTAGCTGTTTTAAATGTGTTAGTGATTCATTTCAAAGTTTCACCCGTGCAAACTTTTTTTCCTTTGCGGATTTCTTATAAGCAATTAAGTTCCCAACTGCTTTGTCCCACTGTGGGAGCCGTAACAGTAATCACAGAGACATGAATACCCTGGGAAACAATAAAGATAAGATGAGACACTTCGACATGTAAAACGTAAAATAAAGCTGTATGCGCTGTGTTATCTTCAAAATAAAAGTATAGGCTATTTTGTACTTTTGTATATTGCTGCTTTGTGATTATTTGTAGTAATAATAGTGATTCTGTTTATTATTATTATTATTTCTTTACGTCTTTGAGATACAAATGATTTTGTGCTGTCTTTCTTTATATAGGCTTGGGTTAGGAACAGGTTTGCCTGGATATGAATTTGCCAATGCACTGCGACAAAAAAAAAAAATTACATTTTTATGACCACATTCCATTCTCATATTGTTAATTCATGTAACCTTGGCGAGATCAGAATTTTTAACACTGAATTTTCTGAAACGCGATTGCTTATTTCCACTATAATGGCCCTACAGTGTGACTGAGGATTTTTATCCCTGCCGAGCCGCCGTAGCGATGGGAGATAACATGTCCAAGCGACTCAAGCTCATCTCGGCTACAGAGGCAGAGATGGAAGAGCGCTCTTTTCCAAACCCGTACCCTGACTGGGACCAAGGAGTCCTGACCTCCAACTCCGGAGCTGACGTAGATTACAATGAGCCCTTTGACGCAGAAGGAAAGGTGAGACGTTTTGCTTTTTTAAATAACATTTAACGCACTGACGTGTTAGAAAGTGGCTAACGTTAGCTTTGCCCAGACCAATAGTTGTGTCGTAGTTGATCAGAGTTGCCTCCATTTGTTGTATACTACATGTTGTATCTGTAATGACTGGTTTGAGTGTAACTAGCGTAAATGAGCTACACTGAATATAGCAAACATTCAAGCTAAAAGGACACCGAGGACAATTTGGGAGTCATAACAACAGTACATGTTGTCGGACATGTCCTGAGCCTGGGGAGGTAGGATAGTTTATCTTGGCCAGGTCTGATGTTATGTGATCATGTGATGGAAGGTGAAGGGGCAGGTGGAGTCTAGGGATTGGGAAATGGGTTTGGGCACAGTGGATGGGGAACAGCAGTTGGTTGATTCTGGGGTTGGGGTGGGGCAGGGGCAAATGGGGATAGGGGACATTGGATGGGCTGCTTCATATCGGGTATGTCCCAGGGAGATGCTGATGGGCGGGGTTTCCACAAATAAATGAATGTATGGGAAAACCCTGCAGAATACAAACAGTACTCCATCTGGGAAATCTCAGATTCAGGGTGAGAAGCTGACATTGAGCACAACCAGAGGTCAATCCTTTCACTGGTCACTCTGCTTCCAGTTTTTTTTTTTTTTTCTCATTTATGATAAGTAAATGAAGCGGGTGAGTGTGAGTTGGTTGGATGCAATTCGAAGATGGCACATTGGGCCCTGCCAAATTGTGATGTGGATCTTTTTTATACATTTTATAGACCAAACACTGATCAATCTTTAGTTGCAGCCCACACCTGCTGTGCCATTAATGCAGCATTCCCGCTCAAATGAACGAGAGGGTTGCAGTGCTGTTGTCTGTCTAACCTTGGATTTGTTTTGTTCTAGTCCAAATACTGATTAAGCTCTAAGAAATCTACTAAAACTGTCAATGTGATGTTGGTTGATGTAACAAGTAAGTGTGTGGAGTATTGTGTCATGTAGGGGCTACAGGCAGAGCTTTAGGCTTTCAGCCTGCTGTACTCATCCTCCTCCTTGGCCTTTCTGAACATACCATTGTTATTCTAAAACAGTAACATTTATCCTTAATCGTATTCTTCATTTATGAAGTAATCCTGACACTGCTTAGTTCTCTTTCCTCCACCATTCATCCCTTCATCCACGGATGACTGCAGCACTGACTGAGCAGAGGGAACAGACAGGCTTGGCTGTAATCCTCTGTGTTTGAGGACAGAGGGCAGACTCTGGTCAGGCTCTTTATGACTATCTGTTTTGTAAGGATTTTACTTGGGGGTGAAAAAGGATTTTCAGACAGACAAGCAACTGATTTGAAACAGAATGTAAGCTGGAGCTTACTAAACAAGGGCGGACTACGGAATGTACTGTTCAGTGTAGTGTTTCCTGTGTGTTAATAAGGAAAAATGTCAGATCAAAAACTTATTTGATGTCTTCAGTATTGTGACATATTTATAGCCATAGTTAGCCAGCCTTATCCCATTATGCACTGAATAAAATGGTGACTGCAGATGCAGACAGGTACCAGCTTGTGAAAAATAAGTCTTCACATGAGTGACTTTCCCTATCAGCAGCAGAGACTGGCTGGAGTTGGAAAAACTGTTCACTAAGCGGTCCCTGTTAATTTCTCAGGCCAGTGGATAGGAGTACATGGGCCCAATGATTCCCAATGAATAGCTCTTGCGTTCCTTGTCTATTCTCAGACTCCTGTGTGTATGTGTCTGTGCGCGCGTGACTGGTCACACTCTCTGAAATCTCTGTAGCTGCTTTGAATCAGGAAGTTCCCCAGCTCTCGTACAGTCCACACCAGTCTGAATGTGAATCTGAATGTGAATGGAGCCTATTGAGAATTAATGAGGTACATGCTGGAGCTAAGATCAAGCTGAGCTTTGAAGCGTGATCTGACCTATACTGCTAGATCTGTAAAGGGTAAATAGAGCCTTGAGCTTCTTGAGGGGGAAAAAAAACAACAAAAAACCTAATTAACATGGTGTGTTTCTTGAAATGAATCCTAATGAATAGTCTGTGTCATAATCTGCTGACTGATATCTGAGAAATGGTTAGGCTTTTTACTGACAAACACGATACACTTAGAGGTGTTTAGTGACCTCTGAAATTAGCATGGCAGCTCATGGGTTCAGTCAGCCCGTTTGTATGAAAACAGTCTTTGTTGCTGAGCAGATGAATTCACTAGCATCACTGTGATGTCAGCTGTGCAGGGCAGTAGTGTAATCTGTGCAGATGAGATTAGCAGTCAGCTAGCAGTTTATTCTAATATATTGTAATATTAATATGGACATGCCTGTTAGGGCTGCATCTATGGCGCTGGAACAGTGACAATGATTTTGTTTTTGTCACTGAAAACAAAACATGGGCTGAAAAGGGAAACATTTGTGTTGTATTGGTACTTAGGTGAATATTTGGCACTGAAAACAATGTCACTGAAAAATGTCAATACAACTTTTTCAAAGACAAATGTTTCATTGCCAGTGTTTCCTTTTTCAGTTCAGGTTTTGTTTTCAATGCAAAATTTTATTTTCAATGCAAAAATTGTTTCACTGTTCTGGCCCCATATGCATCTAGTAGTTATTTTCTCTGTACATTACTGATGATTGCTTTCTTGATTAATCGTCGGAAAATTGCTAAAAATATTTGCTTCTTCATCACTGAAGAAACACAATATGGATTAATAGATTTTATTCTCCCATTAAAGATTTAGTCTCATAATCATTGAAGATTAAGACAATATTTCTATCTGAGGTGCTGACTGGGTCTAATAAATGAGCTTCCTCTCTCAGGTGAGTGCGGCATTCCAGAAAAAGGTCCAGAATAAGATCAAAGATCTCCTCCAGCAGATGGAAGAGGGCCTGAAGACTGCTGACCCCCATGACTTCTCCACTTACACCGGCTGGACAGGTCCGTCACCAGTACCTTAAAGCCTGAAGTGATGACAGCCAATACCTATTCCTAAAACCTATGACTCACCCTCAGTTCTACTGTCTTCACTATAGGCATTGCTTTGCTGTATCTCCAGCTGCACCGGGTGTCCCATGAGGCCTCCCACCTGCAGAGGGCGCTGGACTATGTGAAGAGGACCATGAGAATCCTGAATGGTCGCAAAGTGACATTCTTGTGTGGGGATGCGGGGCCGCTTGCAGTGGGTGCGGTGGTCCACCACAAACTGAACAACGCAGCCGACAGCATGGACTGCCTGTCCAGGTGAGCTGGGACTGTGGATGCAATGGCTCAGCACGCAGTTGTATCAGATGTGAAATGAATAGCAGAAATTTTGCGCCGCCGCGAGCATATTTTATGCTACCGCTTGCACGTTTTGCAACCTGACACTGTGTGAATGCAAAGATCGCCAGGCAGCGGTAGATACAGTAAGAGCTTGACATTTCTGTCAGTACACACACACACACACTCATTAAGGCATTTACTTGGAAAGTTGTTTTAGCAGTTGTTACAGCAGTATCAATTTTTGTTAGACTTCACTAACAATTTGGATTTGATGTGGACATGTTTATTAATGTAGCCATTTCTCTGACTCATGTATTGATTTTTGGATAGGGACCTGTTGTAATGTACTTCTGTGGGCTTTGAAGTATAAGGCTGCTGTCATTTAATATTTTTTTTTTATTGCCAAAATCAACAATGTGTTAATCTGTCTCTCCAAACTCTCTGACTTACCTGTTCTGTCTGTGTTAGTCTGAAGCCCACCGATTGCAGAAATGCAGCCAGTGGGCTAACAGAGCAGAGTCAGGTCGGCAGTTAACCCAGAATCTAAGAGTGAATGAGGTAAAGCTTGTTCGAAAATGAATGCGAGAGCTTCTCAAGAGAGTTCCTGAGCTGCTAGTAGTGTTGTGCAGATGAATTTGCGATAATTATTTTGATAGTTACAACAGATGTGGACAGTGCCTAGTGCCTAGTAGCATACTTTAGTTTGACTTTTCTGTTTTAGCAAATAACCCCTTCCTGTCTCGCACATGCTCTGCAGGGGCCTAGCGAGACGTTCCTTGCTATTATATCCCTCTGTTAAGTGCAATGATTATGGTGCCACCTCTACTCTTTAAAGTAGGCCTACTTGTGTCATTTTTTTTTTTTTTTACACTGAAGTGGAGCAGGTCGTTTGGGCGACTTCATAAACCATCCTGCTGGTGAAGACAGTTATCAGAGCAGACACGCCTGGTGTGTGTGAGAGAGGGAGAGAGAGAGAGAGAGAACTGAAGGGGAAAGCAGGATAAGCACAATTAAATAGTAGTTGTGTACTAGAAACAGGGTAATTAATGTATTCTTTCAAATATTTTCAGTGGGCCTTTCCCCCCCCCCCCCCCCCCCCCCGCCACAGTTACACTGTCAGTCTGTGGGAAACACTGTGTATTCATTGTTTTCAAGGGATTTTGTTATTTGTTAACAAGATAACAGAATATCACCAAACATCTCATATGTGGGAGGCTGCCCGAGCACAGTTTTGATCTTGTGAGCCATATGTGCCTGTGTCTTTCATGGTAGCCTCAGCTTGAACTAACAGCAGAGCCTGTGTGTGTGTGTGTTCCCATCCCCGTCCCCGTCAGGCTCCTCCAGCTGCAGCGGTCAGTGCTGAGTCCGGACTCAGAGATACCAGACGAGTTGCTGTATGGCCGGGCTGGCTACCTTTATGCTCTGCTCTACGTTAACAGAGAGATAGGACCTGACACTGTGGATGAGGGCACAATCGTAAAGGTGAGAGCGACACTAACTCACATGTAGTTATTTTTTTCAAATTTGTCCAGAACATATTGCGGATTTACCTTCTGATTAAAGCTCATGTTAAGTAAAATGTTGACTTACAGGTTATTGATGATCCTATGGTCTTTCTGAAAGCAGGACACTGACATTTTTTTTCATTTAGCTTGAGTTTTATTTGCATTTTAATTATTTGATCATTATTAGTTTTGTGTAGTTTTATTCAACATAAATTAAACAGAGCTTATTTTCATCTAAGGCTCATCTCTGCACTTTTAATAATATCGATTGAATGATGCTGATACTGCAGCGAACTGTTTCATGTTAAATCAGTGTGTGCCAAATTTCCGTACCTGAGAATGCATCTTCAGAGTAGAAAGAGACTGTCACCTTTGCAGCTTGTTCAAATCACAGTGAGTCAGGGCAACGGCAAGCCGAAAGTGTGGTTCCACTTAAAATGCAGGGAACGCTTGCTGCCAAATCTGTAATGCCAAATGCAAAGCCGCCCAAACATGTCTCAGCTGACGAAACCCCTGGTTAAAGTCTGTATCTGAATGCTGCAGAGTGTTTCAGTGAGTGAATGAATGCTTTATTGTCATTGTACCTCAGTTCAACGAAATTAGACGTGCCTCATTTGAACAGTGCAAACATAGAAGATAAAAGATTTCCATTCACGCGGCCACCAATATCCACAATGATAGTGTGAAAGCTAGTTAGCTAAGTTAAAGTTAGCACACCTGCAGCCAGCACCGAAGAAGTCGAATCCTCCATGGACTACAAAACTTTGAGGCATCGACAGCTTTGACGTCGACAAGTTGTTTGAGCATAACTGGGCTTTTTTCACTGTCTTCGATGATGTTAGTGCAGCACTTTTAGTAGGGATAGTCAAAACTCAGCCGCTAACTGTGTACATTCCATCCTAACTTAGTACTCTGAAACGGTATGTGTCTGAAACCTTAGAATGAGCCAGTCGTACGGGAATTCCATACTACTTACAAGAAAATATTACAACAAGCAAGCATTGCGATATTGCTGTTTCCTGTTTGATCAGGTAGGTGAGATTCTGAAACACGTATTGCTGCCCTCTACTGTTTATGATTGTAGATTTTTTTTTTTTTTTTTTTGCATTGTCTATTGAAGCGAGAGTAAAGTACAAAAATGTACCCACTCCCAGGTACCAGAGACCAAAGGTGAATGGCACCCAACCCACAGTTCTAATTATTGGATAAAATATAGCCTGGTGCTGACCTATCATAAACTTGAGACTCTGTGTGGGTGGGTGGCTTTTTTTTTTTTTTTTTTCTTAATAGCATCAAAACAGTGTTTGTAGTTCTCAGTTTTTTACTGTCAGAACAGACCATAATCTGATAAGTGCAGTCTGCTCAGTGTAGGGAGGTGTACTGTGTACATGTATACATCCTCAGGCCAGGCTGTAGCGTTCATACATGTACAGGAGGTGTGTGAGTTTCACCTTTGTCTCTGCTCGCTCTCTGTAGCAGAGGAGGTGAAACTGTCTCAGTTGGACAGCATCCTCAGATGACAGGCAACATTTTTTTTTTTGTAATAACAGTTTGTTAGATGTAGAGCTGGGACAAAAGTGGACTAGTACCAGGGCACAGTGGATTCAGACACACATAGTGGATAACAATCCTTCCACACTCTATTTTGATTATTTATTTAAGCTTGCACACACTTACTGCAGAAACTGCAGGACCAGCTGTCCCTTTTGGTAAACTTCCAGGCTTAAACACATAAATTGCACATGCGCACACACTCTCAGACACACCGCGACAGCAGGGCTGAGAGAGTGGGCAGCAGCAGTGGGCTCACATACGCCTAAGTGTTGGATCCAGGTATGGTTATGGAGGAAGCTTTAAAGCTTTAGCCTTTCCTTTACTGCACCGTTGTGCATTTCAGTATCATTTGTACTCATACCTATCACCACCACACATAGCACAGCAGCTGTGCTCCAACGTGCTGTTCAAAATTGTTTTGTTTTTTTCTTTTTGTCTTTGGACTGTCACCTTTGCGTTGTTCTTCCCTCTGAGAATTTTCTCCTTCATGTAAAGATTTTTCGTTCTTTTCTCTCTGGGGTATCTTAGTGTGTGCATCTGTTGGGCGTATTACACACTGGGGTCTTTTAGGAGCGTTATCTTCTCTGACTGACAGCTAGCACCATAGTGCTTTGAAAAGAATGTCAAGTTTTTGAAGAGTTTTCGAAGAGCATTCTGCTGTCATATGTCAGATATCGTTGCTGGCTTAGCCTGATGTCAACAGTCATAGCTTACGTTAGCTAATGTCAGCTAACATGGTTAATCTTGCCTAATGACAGCTATTATAGCACATGTTAGCTAATGGCAGCCGTCATAGCTGACATTAGCTCATGTCAGCTATCACATTACGTTCTCAGCAGCAGAGAGAAACGGACCCAACATACTTAAGTTTTGAGAGATTCAAGTGAACCTTATACAGTTAATTTTGACACTACAATTGCTTGAATGAGATGGAAAAATCCACAACCCTATGCTGAAATGAAATTAACAACACCAGGAGTGGGCTAACAAAGGTGGTCCTAGATGAAAGCTGTATCCAAGATGGTAACCTGCCTTTTAGATCTTATTATTTATCTCATATTGTGTTATATGTAACTGTTTATAAAATATGAGTTACATCAGTGCACCTTTAAGACATCTTGCTGTGGACCAAAAAGACAGACCATCCTAGTGACACCATTATCAGTTGGATCCCTGTGGTTGCAGACTAAAGTGCACAACGCTTTAATACTAACATCTATTTGAATGTTATTATAATTGTTATTGTTATACTTATTTGCTCATGGCTGTGCAGGAATGCCAGTTTTAGTTAATTGGACAGTTGAGATAATTGATGTTGTTGGTAGAATCTGGTCGGAACATTACATGTGTGTCGGTTAAAAGCTTCAGACATATTCAGTATTCTGGCAGACTGTCAGAATCTGAAGTTATACACTCTCACATAACTGCAGGCCTTAGAGGCTGCTTATGTCAGCATATACTGACAGCACTGACAGCCAAACTTTCAAGTAACTCCGAGTCTCTATGTCCCTGTTGTTCCTGTCCTCAGTGCATCCCACTCCACATGCAAATGAATAAAGTTAACACTTCATTAAGGTAATTTTGGCTCTGGTGGGCCTCTGATATTCACAACTCTTAAATTAGATTTGGCCTGTTAAATTCTCTTGGTGTTGAATCCCACGGCAGGCTTCAGTTTGTTTGCAGTGATTAATTTACACTGCAAACAGGTTAATTCCCCCTAAATTACATTTTGTTCTTCCAAGAGAGACAGTTAATGTTTATTGAGGTGTGTGTGGGTGTGTGTGTGCATGAGGGAGAGAGAGATGTAGATGTGGAGGTTTGCCTTGACAAAACACATTCACAGGCACAGGAGGAGATTCAAGTTGAACGTATATGGAACGACATGAAGATTCAGGTGTGAATAAATTTAAATGAAAATATTCTTTCAAAATAGGCTTTAATCAGGGGAGAAAATAAAGGAGCGTTTGAGGTAAGGAGAGCCAGGACTGGCAGTATAGAAAATATACAGGAGTGAAGGGATGTGTAACTGAACAAGCGGGCTGTAAATCTGCTCTGTCATGAGGGACTCAGTGCTGCTGTTGCAGAGCACTTTTTATTTCTTTTCCACTTACCCTGTCTTGTGCAGGCACTGTAGAAACTGCTGACTCAGAACTCCCAGTGGCTCCTCACAATGTGACTGTATAAACTGATTTTTATCCCTGCAACTGCAGGAATAAATTTTTCTTTTGTGATATAGATTCTGATACCTGAACTTTCTGTATCGGCCAATACAGAGCATGTTGGAAGTCACGTGCCAGTAATGGTTATTGACTACTTGTGCACTAAAATAAAAAAAAGTTTCAGACGGGTATATGGGATGCTACTGGGAAAGTAGCAGGGTCCCATTTCTAGTAAATAAATTATGTGGTATCTGATGGGTGCAAAAATGTTTGTATTCGCTGATAACCTGATCCGGCATTTTGGCCTGTATCAGAGGCAGCTCTGAAACACATACACCTATCCCTGTTTATACTCTAATCTATAGAGCTATGCAACAGTAGTGGAAACCCACAGTGTGCCTTGTACAAATATGCTCAGCTCAGCCCTGAAATGTGACTGCTAGAACAAACCACCAACCAGACATGAACCCACTATCTGCTCCTGAGTCAGTGCCAGTTTAGACAAAATGCCAAAATGGGTCAGGTTCTACACTAACATCTCCTTTTTTCAGCAGCGCACACAATCTTTGCTGGCATAAATCACATTGCTGCTCTCACTCAGTCATTACACAACTTACGACAAAAAATTAAAACGTTTCAACAATGTAAAATTTGGGGGTTCGAACCAGACACAACATCTGAAGCTATGTGATGTTTTCTTTTCACCCGTTAGCGGCTATTAGCTGGTCTGCCTTTTCCTCCTCTTGGCTGATATGCATGGAATAAGGAGAAATGTCTTGACATGACCAGACCTGAGACTGAAGCAAATGCAGCAAAAATGTCCAAATCTGACTTGATACCTGACAGTGTTGGGTCGGACAGCAGAAGGCAGAAGGTTTTAATTAAGAAACGAGCGCGATCTACAGCACATGTTTATATTGAGCCTGTAGAAGCTTCTCTACTATTGGGCACAGCTGTTGACCTTCTGAGCTTTATTTGTTCCTCTTAGGGCCTACTTGGCCTTATGTTACTTTGCCACATTGGCTGTTTTATTATGTGAGCCAGTGATGCATGTATGTAGGGCTCAGTTAGCACTAATGAGATTTCAGAAGCCCTTTTTAGGTTAAAACCCGACCAGGAAGCTGCACTGTTTGAGCTCTCTCTTCCACTGTATCCAGTGAACAAGAAATATATCTAAGAACATAGTAAAACATACAGTAAAACACACACATACCCATACACATACATGTTAAATAGATGAAAATTAGGATACAAATGCACAGTGAAAAGTGGGGAGGGGGTGGGGGGGGTTATTGTTTTCCAATACCACTCGCACACTGTGGGTCACCAAGACTTCTCTAGAGCAATGATCCTGCTAAATCTCCCAGTTAAACCAGTTTTCTGGTTATCACATTTCAGAATCAGAATCAGAATTGTCTTTATTGCCATGTAAGTGAAGAGGTTTCACATTACTAGGAATTTGTCTTGGTGATTGGTGCATACCTATAACGTAAGAATGAGTAACATATAATAATCGAATAAAACAAAATAGAATAAGGTAAAACAAAATAAGATAAATAAAATATGGTTCTGGAGGTAGTACAAAAGTGAGGTAGTACAGAGTGGAAGTAGTGCAGCTAGGTGAGGTAAACAGTGCAGATGGTGTAAACTGCAAATGGTGCAAATGGTGACCAAAGTTTTAACTGTGAATCAGAGCCTAAGTGTGTTTCTGTTATTTCCGTATGTCATCACTTTACTCAACACTTTAATACTCTGCTGCGTATCTTATTGTCAGGCTGTTCATCGGGCTGGCATAAAAATTGTACTGCAGATGGTTTTTCAGTAAACAAAACATCTAAATCAGATCTCTTGAGTTTTGGATTTGGATTCGATTTTGAGTCAGTTCTCCACATTAAACACCTAAGGACACAAGATTAAAGCTGGCAAGCTGTCAGGATTCAGCTCCCAGAGAGAGAGAGACCTAGCATTCTGCCAGGATATGGTCACGTTTACTTTCCACTACTCTTTCACTCTGCTCGTCAGGTGGTGACAGCCATCGTGGAATCAGGAAAGAATATGTCCGCAGAGCAGAAGAAGACAGATCGCTGCCCTCTGCTCTATGAATGGCACAAGAAGCAGTACATTGGTGCTGCACATGGCATGGCTGGCATCTATTACATGCTCATGCAGGTAAGAGAGTGCAAGAGGCTGAATGGCTCCATTGATTGATTGTTGGTGTTGTCTGTCAATAATTTCTGTTTTTTTTGTTCTTGGTCAAATTTTTCGTGTAGGTTTAGGGAAATGCACTTTTCATTTTTGTGGTATGCTTAGCAGAAAATGAGATCACAGATGGGCTCCTTGTTAATAACAGGCAGTAATTAAGCTTTATTTGGCAAATGCTAATAAGCTAAAGTTCAGGCAAGTCAATTTCAGATTGCTGATGGAAATAGTTTTTCTACGTTGGAGTCTCAATGTTAATAAATGTGGATTTCAATTGCTGCACTTCGATTGGCTGTAAACTAGCCTTTCATAAGCCTTGTTGCAGTAAGGCCAGAGGATGGACCCTCTTGGCAAAGCTCTGCTTCATTTATGGTAATGTGTCCAAATGGGTTTCCCCCCCAGCAGAATTGTTAGGCCAGGTGGCAAGTATCTTTTGACCTCAGGGTGGTCTTAAACAGCAGATGTGGCTGGTGAGCTTTCCAATCATCATGAGACACGCCACTGCAACTGTAGTTTTTAAAACCTTGTATAACAACAGCTTATCTCCCATGCAATGCTGTCATGATACTGGGATGAAAATTTAATTCAGAACTGATTCTCGATTGAATAAATAGATACGCATTTCCAGTTTCTTGCTCCAGTCTGCTATGTGCCAAACCACTGAAAACCATAAAAGCATTTTTGCTTTAAAAAGTTAACAGCATCAATAAATGAATTTAATTTAATTTGAAAGCCTCTCACAGTCTCCTTAAACATCACATCATTCAACATTTTTCCTGTAATTTCAGATGATTAGGCCTGGCAGGGGGCTAGCTCAGCCAGCACCCAGCTTCTTTATTTGGGAAAAGAATGGTCTTTTGATTAGTGCACTCATGCCAGTGAACAGAACAGCAGGGCATATTAATCAGTAGGTCAGTGGTTTAATGTTGGTCAGATGTCTGGTGTAGAGTCTTTATGTTCTGGACTGAGAGCCAGTGGAGTCTAACTGCTAACTCGTACAGCCGTACATCACACAAATGCTGTGGGCAGCTCAGCTAAATCAGTTCTTTAATCAGACTGTGGCATGCAGATAAGTAGATCAAGTGGATCTCAGTTTGAGTGCCTCTTCAAGTGCTGTGAGATTTATTGTCAACATCTACAAATTAGAGCCCAGTTCAACACCCTAAAAACAGCATCTGTGGGGGGGAAAGAGAACTTAACCTGCCATTTATTTATCAAGCCAGAGCATGGAAATGAAGTAGTAACAACAACAACAATAATAATATTTTAGTAGAGCCACTTAGATAAATTCAGTCATTGAAATCAGTCCACATTTTACTGTGTTGCATCTGTTTCTGTTTGCTAACGTTTTCAATAACGCACTAAAATTTTTTGTGGAAATGGATGATTACTTTTTAAATCAATCCCTGGGTCTGTGTTGATTTTGTTTTAAGTAATTTACATAAAGTAATTTGTCCTCGGAAAGTTACATTTTAATGGAAATAGTAAAAAAGAGTGAAAATGTGTTTTTTAAACATAGAAATATTCATTGATAAAATAAGGGAAAAAGGAAAAAAAGGAGATGAAGGTAATACAAATGAACAGATACAGGAACGGACACGTTTTACTTTGACTTGCTTAAAGTTGTATAATGGCTTTGGTCAATTATTTTGTTACAGATTATTAAATTTGCTTGTTTATGTGCTGAGATCAAATTGTTTAAAAGTAATATAAGGTAAAAGGTGAGGTAAGGTAAAATTTATCTATGATTATGAGCAAATTAATGGCATATTATTGAATATCAAAACAGAAAAATTAAGCCAAACCCCTTCAGCCCCTATTTATGGCATCAAATAACCAATTAAAACCAAACTTATCAGAAAAACGAACACTTGATACACAGTGTGATACAAACTACCTAAAATAACAGAAGCCATCTTTGGGAAAATTTAAGTTGAAGGAGTTATGACCTATTCTGGAGCCAGCCACCAGGGGAGCTCTCATGTTGTCCATCTTTATATGCAGAGATTCAGCCTTAGTATTTGTCTTTATAACATTTCAAAATACTGATTTATAAATCCTAAAGAAACCAAGTAATTAATGATTTAAATGCATTAAATATGACATTTACCTTAATATAACCAACTGACATTTCCAAATGATTTATATAATAGAAGGTACATACTTCTATCCAAAGCAAATGGTGAAATACACTGTAAATGCCTACAAGAGGCACATTTTATTGACATTTGGCATAAAATTAATATTTAATGATAATGCATTTCATCTCTTTTTGACATAAAGTACGGTGACGGACTATGTTACCAAACCAATCATGAATGGCAGGTTACACTCAATCAGAACTATTTCATATCAAATGTTGTCACAGGTGAACATGTCATATTAAGCAAGCCAAAGTTGCAAGTTTAATTTAATACTGCATTGTGAGTTCCAGTCATCACTGTCAGTTGCTAAATGCTCTTTCCCCAGGTCTTGCAGACTCTTTTTCAGTTCTTTTCATCCCCAAACTGCCCCAGCCTCATTAAATGGACCAAATGTGGTCATGTCAGTGCAGGATAGTATTAACTGAGACAGTAGCAATTAAACGGAGCTCACTCTCTCTCTCCAGCCAGGAGCAAAGGTCCATCCAGACATTCTATCAGAGGTGGTTCGTCCCAGTATTGACTACATCCGCCACAAGAGGTTTCGTTCGGGTAACTTCCCGTCATCGCTGAGTAACGAGAGTGACCGGCTTGTTCACTGGTGCCATGGAGCCCCTGGCGTCATCCATATGCTCATCATGGCTCATAAGGTGAGACTGAGCTTATGCTGCTGCGTGTGCTTTGTGCAACAACAGTCGAACAACATTAGTATCTGTGTGAAGTGACCAGACTAAACCTTTATGAAAGCTCCGTCAAACATCTCCAACATATGAACAGCACTGCCACCTTGTGGTGTGGTTTTGCACTACACGGACAGTAAAATTTTACATATACAGCATGTTGCTATTTTCAGCAGAAGAGTCGCAAAAGTGATTAATCTGCTGGATTAAACACTGATGTTCTTAAGGGAAGATTATGACATAAGTGAGATATGAATACTCCCCACCTGACTAAACACCAGCTTGTGCATACACACATACGCACACATACTGCAGTAATGCATTGTGGGCGCATTTATTCTCTTCTTGGCCCATTAAGGAGCAACTTGGCAGCTGATGGTGCTGCTATTTTGGCATCGGCATTTCTCTCCCTAATGCAGAGACTCATTGGCACCACACAGAGAACAAAGCCCAATGGGAGACATGATTGCTTATCACTGTCTCACCATTAACCGGACACACAACAGAGCTCCCATTTGTTGTTGCAGGAGGATCATTTCAGTGACTGCATGTACTTTGTCAGTGATCATTCCATGTCAGCTGTTGCAGCTGTAGTGTCTGCATGTTGTGGTCCATTTAAAGCTGTTGAAATTCATTTTCCTTTCCACCGAGCAGTTATTAACAGGGCATGATTGGTTTGGTTTAAGGGAGATGTCAAAGGCTGCAAGTTGCTGTGCAACCAAAAGATTGTCAATACACCCAGGACTACCCACAAGAGGGGAGGACTGGATGGTCAAGCTTTCCAGAACTGAGCTGCTAGGGGTGTTTATGGAGGCCATCAGTCTTGGAGGCTATATTTCCCGGGTGTGTACATATGTATATATCCATACAAACACAGATTTTGTGGTGACTACAGCCACCCTGGACCAAAGTCCTTTTGGTTATCCCTGTTGTGATTGTGATTGTCTTTTTTTGTTGAATATATTGATGTTAAATTATTGTTAAAGCCATCTGCTGACTCTGAACGGCTCAGGAAGCAATCTTATAATTGATCTGTGTAAGTTTTGTGTAGGACTAAAGAATTATGCCGGATCATTTGGGTAACCATGGTAACATGTATTTTCCCTGATTAATGTATGTAGCATGAAGGCAACTACAAACAGTATATTGTGCAACGCGGTGTTGTACAAGGACAGATAAATTTTGTTGAATCCTTGAAAAAGAAAAAAAACACACACAGAACCACATTTTTTATCTTAACAAAGCACATACAAAAACACAGCAAGTATGACACGACTATATACTCACTAAACGCACACACATTACCGGGTTGACAGTGATGCAGTGGCGTTTCGGCAGGGAACAAATGTTAGGCTTACTATTTTAATCATGCCGCATTCCTAACAATTTCCAGATGAAGGTAGCTGGGTAACCTGTATGGTACATTTTGTTTGGCTATAGTTGGTTACTGCTGCCCCATCGGCACGCGAAAGATCATATTTAATGGCCATTTTTTTTCTATGTTACACAGCAGCCGCACGAACACAGGCTGCTGCTTTTCAAAGCGCTGCGCCCTGTTTGAAGCACAAACACAAACACCTCACAGTGTTGTGGGACTATGGCTTTTCTAATCGCATCTCATCAGACAAACTGTGTTCACACTGTGTCTCAGTTTATCTCATCAGCTTCTTACATGAAGGTCATCTTGCCAGCTCTGGATTAGATTTACTGCCCACTAATGAGTTCTGGCCATGTGGGATAGTCTTTAATGTGAGCTCAACTCTGATCTGATCTCCAGGGAAAGGTCCAACACACCAACCAGACTGTCAGGAAGACGTAATGCTTAAATCATACAAGGACTGGAGTCGGAATGGATATTTTTAGGTGAAGCTGATGTTTTATAGCTCATATTTCTAGCTGATATTCAGTATCTTTGAATTTTAGCATTTGAGGCCAGCTTATATACCTGTCCATTGTTGCCTGGAGACTCATTTTGTCATTTCATGGCAGACGTTAAAGAAACAATGTTTTCTGCAGGAAAGTACATAATCCAAAGCCAAGTTACAAAAAATAATAACAGTAAGCTTAAGTTTCCCCTTGACATAATGGATTTTCAGAATGAAAACTGCACTTCGAAGTGCAACAGTGTACAATGTATCTGCCTACACACCAGGCTGCCTCACCTTATTAACAGCGGTTGTCGTTAGCTCCTACTTTGTTCTAGCTTTGACTGCTCATTTGGCTTCTTCTTGTCCAGGTGTTTAAAGAGGAGAAGTACTTGAAGGAGGCTGCAGAATGCGCTGAGGTGATCTGGCACCGGGGCCTGCTTAGAAAAGGTTACGGTATCTGCCACGGCACCGCCGGCAACGGCTACGCCTTCCTGTCCCTTTACAAACTCACCCAGGAGAAGAAATATCTGTACCGTGCCTGCAAGGTAAGGAGAGTGGGGTTGCTTCTGCAGGACTGCAAACCACAACAAAACAGATGCTAAATCAGTTGAGTGCTCTTATTGTTTAACATGTGTTTAATACTCGGAACAGTTAAGGTTATTTCACAGTGCGTCCAATGCAATGTGGTTTCATAGTTTTCTGTTGAGATCCAGCAGCCTTCACACAAATGGGAATTTGTTTCTGTTATAAAATGTTTTGGAACAGAGAAGCAAATTTTTTTTTTTTTTGTAACGAGTACCTAGTTCTGGGCGTTTTGAATTTGGTTCTAAATTGAAGTCATATTTCACACCTATCTAACAGCTGAATTAGTTTGACTAATTAAAACGAAAAAGGCCCCATTTTCCATCATCATGGCATTGAGTTTGGCTTTTTTAGGGAAGCACGAAAGTGCACCACTGTAAAGGAATATTGTTTTCCTTCTCGTTGGAAGTCAAAATCCTGAAGGAAAAGAGAATTCAATAAGGTAATCTCTAGCCTTAATGGCCTACTGTCTGGCAGCATCATATGAGTTCTCCCTTTTAAAGTCTCCCCATTAGAGCAGGTGTGTACAAAGTTACTGGGGTAACAGCACAAGGAAAGTAGGTTTTTGTTTTTACTTTCAAAAGAGAAATAAAGAACATACCAAGAGCACTCAGTGTATTGTCCGTAACAGTGATTTAATCAGGTAATGGCTTGGGATTTTTCAAACATGTACAGACGACTATTGACACATTATTATTGTTACCCTCCTCCAGTTTGCTGAGTGGTGTTTGGCGTATGGGACTCATGGTTGTCGCATCCCAGACAGACCCTACTCTCTTTTTGAAGGTACCAAATATTTATTATTTCACAAAATTGACTAAAAACTCTTTTGACATTTCTCTTCCCTTGCAAGACCCATCTGCTTTGAATCAATATAATAGCATGTCTGTAATTTGAGTTGCAAACATTAAGTCTGCTGTTGCTACCTCTTCCTCCATTAAAAAATTATGTAATTCTGTAATTCTCTCAGCGAGACATTAGAGTGGCCTTTCACTAAGCCGCAATGAAGGAATCCAAGGGTACGACTGGTAGCTCAACAACCCAGAAAACAACCACTTAAGCAGTCTAAGTCTTATTACAGCGTTTAATATACAAAATATTGCTTATTTGTCTGTTTTAAAGTAACAAATGTATTCTTACATAGGAAGACTGAAATGTGTATTAATTAAGAACTCATTAGCTACCAGCGGCTTTATAACATCCATTTCTGTTAATACAGACATTTTAAGGCTAGCTTTGTACTAACAATGGTTCTACAAATAGTGAAGGATTTCTGATTGAGCACCCTGAACTTGTTGGGAAAATGAGTTTGTGTTAGTTACATGTTTAAGCATCAAAAGTCAGGACACTGTGTAAAATGTTTATAAAAACAGAATGCGGTCATACATTTCACAACGTGGTGAACCTCACTGAATGATCACATTCTGTTATATTTAGGTTTTACACTACATCCAAGCTTTTTTTGGAATCTGGACTTAACATGCATATCAGGTATCTTTTGGTAATTTCCTGTTATTATTAGGCTGGTGCTGTGAGGGAAAGAAAGAAAACAGTTTTTGGCCTGGTTTTTACTGCATAATGTCTTCGGCGTGTTGAGAGAGCAAGAAGCTAAAAGCTTGACTGATGGCCAGTGAAATGATGATGATGTTTATTGCATGCATATTTCTCTCTCTCTCTCTCTCTCTTTCATCCTCTCTGTCCTGTCTACCTCTTCTCCCCCCCCCTTCACCCATCTGACTATCAGCAGGATAGTTCTCCCTTGTGATCCGGGTCCTCCTCAAGGTTTCTTCCTGTTAAAAGGGAGTTTTTCCATGCTCGGGGGTTCAGGCTCTGGGTCTCTGTAAAGATAGATAGATAGATACTTTATTGATCCCGAGGGAAATTCAAGACCTAAAAAGCACCTAGAGACAATTTTGATTGTATAAGGTGCTATATAAATAACATTGAATTGAACTGAATTGAAAATGTGCAGCTGGAAATAACTGACGTGTTCCCCCTCTCAGGCATGGCAGGGACCATTTATTACCTGTCAGAGATGGCGAACCCCGAAGCTTCCGGTTTCCCCGCCTTTGAACTTTGACCTGCCAACTAATGGGATTGAAGATGATAAAGAGGGACAGGGACAAACTGTTTTGGACAGTGACTTGAGTTTTTGTTCGAACACTTGATAAGGATTTCTTTGTGATACAGCTTTCAACCTTGGTCATGAGGATGTGGTGACAAAATAAGACTAAAAATGAAGATCAGGTTGGAACTGAGCAAAGTTGGTGCAACTGATTGTTTGTCGGAGTAAACATATGGTTTTGTTTATGAAATTCAAAACAATCCAAGAAGATAGAGGGAGGATTATTTTAGGGCAAAACTACGGGTTGAATGTTAAAGTGAGAATAAAAGCAGCAAGTGGACTGAAGAGGATGATGTTGGATATTTTCCTTCTTGACACTTAACATCCTGTGGGGCCTATTTTAGAAACACAGTCAAGGTCCCCTGTCATCCTCCAGTGTGTTGAAGTGAAGACATGGACACCGTGTTTCGTACATACCCACAAAGAACACAGTCTATGCCCTCAGCCTTTAATGTATTAGCACCTAGGCCTGGAAAGAGGGAGTGTGTGTGTGTGTGTGTGTGTGTGTGTGTGTGTGTGTACATACGTGAGTGTGCAGTGAACTAAAGTTGTTTTAGTAATTCTTTGTGTCTGCATGCTCGCTGTAATTGGCTCTTTGTGCCTCATATCTTGTCAACGTAGTACTTTCCTCTCTGTGTATTTGTTGTGTGCTGTTTCTGTTCCATTTGTCACAGAGCGGGTGACAGTTTCACCCTCATCTCTCATTTCAAGTCAAAACTAGCTTTGTGCGAGCGTTAACATTGCCAGACTTTTGTTAAGCTAAGCAGTATATCAGCTGTGAAGTGATAATTACCTTTTATTTTGTGTTTGTTTTAGTGTAAGGGAGTATAGATTGTGATATTACAGCTATTGTGCATATTTTCTTCCATTTTTCAGAAGAGGACAGAACAGTTATTGAATGGGAGGGCGTTTTCATTGGGAACAGTACTGCTAGGTGACTGTCAAAAACTTGGTATTTCACCTGGATGTATGTGGTTTTGCAGTATGTAACAAAAATATTTTCAGTTTTCAAAAAATATTTTCAGTTTTCAGTCACAGTGATGATATGATAAAAGTAAAAAAAGAGTTTTTGTTAAAATTAGGCATGAGGTCTTGTAAGTTTATTCTTAGGGGTAAAGTTTGCTAGTTTAACCAAAAAGTGATGACACGACACAGTTTGAGCCAATGAGGGCTCATATCAGGCCCACAACAGGACGTAAGGCACCTGTATTAACACTAATTGTTTAAGCCCTCTGTCCGATCCATTATACTGTTGAGGTGTATTTCACTATTATCACCGATTCCCACTAGACATAGTGTTTTGTTCATGTTAATACAGCATCTGCTGAGTCACCTGAAACAAAACACAAAAGACAACGCACACTCACTGTTCCCTTGCAAGTAATGCTAAGAAGGCGGGCATAGTTAGCATTAGCTATCTCACTTTTGTGGATCCAGTTGTGCTAAGAGTAACATATGGTGTGCTCAAGCTAATGCTAATGTTAAGCAGCGGCTAACAATGTGCCCCTTATTTTTGGATAGCCATTTCTAATCAAGACAAAAACTAAGGATAAAGTGATTTCTCAGCAAAACATAGTGGACATAGTAAGACACAAGCTAAGTAGCATAGCTAGTTAAAACAGCTATGCTTCTCCCAGCTGAAACAGAGAAACCACCAGACAAAAAAGCATTGTTTTGCATTGCTGGCATTTTTGCTGAAACCAGTCCCAAGCTACCTTGTTGACTTGCATAGCTCTACGTATTGGCTTTCAGTTAATTTTATAGTGATTTTCTACCTTTCCCTTGCTTGGATGTAATGGGTTCACACAGTGGGAATTTTAGCCTACTTCTGCTTCAAACAGCTGTGAAATCTTTTTGGCTTGTATCAATGAGTTTCAATTGTCACCTAACATCTGAGATTAGAGCTAGTACACTGTAATTTAATTAAACCTAATGGGCCATTGTGAGAAGTTTTCTTATATGAACCCCCCAGTTGATGTTGGCTAAAACAGAAGGCCCCCAGCTGTACTATTCAGTGTACTATCAAGAAACAAGATGTTGCTAAGTACTATTTAGGGACGGGTGCCATCTAGGTGCAGTATCCTATCAGAGCGAGGCCTAAAAATGTTTTCCAAGTGTTGACTCATCATCAAGTCATCATAATAAAGCATATGTTTTGTTCACATTGTTAAAGTTGAAAGCTAATTGAAATTTAGCCATTGAGACAATTGACAAATGCAGCTAAAAACATTACAATTACTGAGATAAAGTTAGTAGCTTTATAGGAGAAAAAGATTGTGTCTTACATGTATTAATGATATGCATTTATATTAATAAAAATGATGCCTGTTAGGATAAACATTTATAAATTTTAAGTTCTTAAAGTACACTCAGTTAAGAAATGTACTTTAATAGCAGACATGAATAGATTCATTAACAGTCCCACTAATTTATTTTTTCTTTTTTAGATTAATCAAGGTCTTAAATAGAAAATGAAAGCAACTTATTAATAACTGTTCAGTATAATGCTGTTTACAGCACTGTTCACATCAGGCAGGTAACATGGTTTAGTCCACTCAGAGTTAATACATGACTTCTTTTGCAAAACTAAAACCTGAGCTTACATGGAAGGCATCATGGTCTGTGTGCTACCAGCAAAGGCGTGAAATATTAGCAGGTGGCAAAAGTGTGCAGTATTAAAATTAATCCCGACAGCACATGAATGCACATAAATGCCTGTTTCTCTTGCAGAATTTTCATCATGAATGTTTTGGCATGAGAATAATATCACATATAAAACGTGTGTGTGTGTGTGTGTGCGTTCCTCTGTCAGAGTGTGCCCAGGTTCACTGCTTCCATTGTGTTTGGCATTAATTTTTTATCCTGATCCTGGTATTGAAGCGTGTTTGACCTTTTATCCATGTGTCTGTGTATATGATTTTCTCAGCCTAATAAATGTCAAGATAGGAATGTGTGTGTGTTTATTTTTTCACATTAAACTTCTGGACTGGCTGCAGTGACAGCAGCAGTAATGACAAGATGTCTTCATTGTTCTTCTTAGCCTGCGTTTTGACTAATCTGTGCTTATGAAGAATTCATGCAAGGTTTGATATTGTTGGAAATAAAGAATGAATAGAGTGCCGGTACCTTCTGTCTATTGTTATTTTTTCATTATTTGATCATTTATGTTCAGTATTCATTTTCATTAAAAAAAAAACTAACACAAAGAAAATTTTCATTTTTCACACACAAACCTACATGCAATATTTTGTGAAACAGGTCATAATAGGGCAAACAAGTAGAGATGTGCTCTTAAACCAGTCTCCCTAGTGATCAATAATCTAACCAGCAACTGGATTGGAGACAAAACAACCAATCAGCCTGCTCCAGTTCTCTAAATGTTTCATATTTCATATTTATTTACCATTTTATTGCTGACAGTAGTGCTGTGGTTTTGTTTAGCCAGTGGTGTGTTTAAGCAAGTCAGTGTTGGTAGGTCCAAGCTAAGATGTCTCAACAACCATCAGAATGAAATGTGATGACCCTGTTCATCCACTTGCATTTTTATCTAGCACCTCCTACCACCTGTCCAATATCTTCTACCTGAGTCAACACAAATACATTTTTTAATTGATTAATCCATCCATCAGTTTTTTTGCTACTTCACAGCAAAATCAGCATACCCAAATCAACTCTATCAGACTTAATTCCAACACTTTTAAAGTGTCTACATGGGTCCACACCACAAAATGTCAATTTTACTCTTTTTGAAGTGTTGGTATCTTAACACTCTAAACGAGTTACTATTCAGAGTCAAAATCCAACACTTTCCAGTATTAACCAGTGTTAGTTTTTCTCAACTTTAGTGTACTAGTTCACTACTGCAAGTGTTGAATCTAATTTACACTATGGTGTAAATATACTTTTTTTTTTTTTTTTTAATCTGATACATGTCAACTAAACTATGATTAAAAAAAAGAGGCCAAGCTAAGGTTAAAACATTTATTTTTAAAACTCTGCACCACATTAACTTTTTAAAATATACTGTTAAAACATGTAACAGTATGGAACAATGTATGCTACCTCGCTGTCATTAGAGTATTGTTTATCAAAGGGTCTAAAATAAGTCAACTTTACACAGATGACATCATGTTCATTATTTTTCTCCTCTATACAAAATGCATGAAAGTGGTCATCAAAATACACTGTATTAACAGCACAATATATGAAAAGCATGCTGTTCATATATTACAATGTTGCAGATCTTTTTGAAAACTGGTAGGTCACTGGATGTGCCAGTGCAAATGAACAAATCTACATGATACTCAGTTCACCCAGCTGGTTGTTGAAACATCTGAAGATGTGTCCATATATAGTAACTGACTCAACCCTTCTCCACCTTTTAAGCCATCAAGTGTTTTAATTTTTATAGGACCAAATTCAAATCTCTTAAAATAGTAATTTTCATAGGAAAATGCCATTTGATGCTGGTGTTGCTTCACTAAAGATTTAGTTAAGTTTTTGAAGTTTTTAATAGATTTTTTAAAGAAATTATGTTTTCCTTCGAATCTCATACACCACATATGAAAAAGAGGACCAATTTTTCCTAATACATCTTGGATAGTGAATCATCAAATAGTGTTTGGGAATCAAATTTCTATCAGGATACAAGGACTTGAATATCTTATGGTGGTCACAAATCAGATGTTTCAAGTAACATATCATGCCATCAGTAAGGATTGGGGAGAACACAATATTAACAATCTGCAACAAAAGAAGAACAAGGTTCCAGTAACTATTTCCCCTTTCAACTATATCACCAAATATAAGAGGCGTATTGCGCAAAACACACCATGACTGAATGGCATTTAAACCTAAGTGCTTTGTGTTGTCGTCCATTTTTAACCCACCTGGTTTGTTTTTACATTCTGTATAACCATAATTAAAGCTCTGTATCCTCTCTGACAAAATGTTCAAAGAAAGGTTTTTTTAAAAGGTACTGAAAAAACAGCTTAAGCTCATACTGTACGACCCCCTCTAGCAAATCATGCTTTATATCAACAGCATAGTTATCAGTGCTGTAATAATATTCTAATGAATTTAGCACACAAGGTTTTTTAATACCGTAAACAGCTGGTAGAGCAGGATCTCGCTTGGTGCACTGCAATGTTCAATGTGAAGTTTTGTGAAGGATTGTCTAGTTGATTTAAATTTTGCTCTATTTTTTGATAAATGTCTGAACCCTTATATTCAGGAGAAAATGTCTGGAGAACCGTTTCTCTTGCTTGGCTCTGAACATCACAAATAACTTCCTCCATTGAACAAACTATTGTTTGTACAGTGCTTTCAGAAAGACCAGAGGCTTGTAAATGTGCAACAATTGACCCACACATTGATGAGATGTCACTTTTATCAACCACCTTATGGGAGGATACAGGTGGGACCTGCAACATGGAGTGAGAAGTTGTTGCCTGATCACTTGAAATTTCAATCTCAAATTGTCTTTGTGATGCTGTTTCTTGATTAATATCAACTTGTTGATCATGGAATTGCCTATGAGCATCGTTAACGTGCTTTCTGAAGCCACTGTATGTACAAAAAGATGATGTACATCCTTGCTCTCCGCATTTTAAACGCAAGGTTTTGGCAGGATATAAACCATGCTAAAAATTTTAAATGCTGTCAGAGAACTGAACAATTTTTGTGGTGCACTTTAGAAACAAAACATATGAACATACCTGAATGTTTTAACTGTTTTCTGACCTGTCAAAACAGATGGCACATCAGCGCTCTCGCAGTAGTCTTGCTCTAAGTTCCTTGACCCGTGGGGTTTCTTCATCATAGGAGAGACTCAAGATGAAGTGAGCTTTGAATAGCTCATCAAAAGCAGCCACTGATGTCTGAGCCTTGCATGGGATTGACTTTTGGTCCACAATGATGAAGAACCTTTGGATAGTCTTCTTTTCTTGACCAATGCAAAGGAGGAAGGGCTGTCTTTGATCCACTTTCTCAAGAAAAGTAGTGATGCTGGCTCCTTCCTGGAGTTGAAATGGCACATTAAACATAGTCATCAGATGTGATATATTTTTTTAACTTTTAAATTACATAAATAAACTCAAACTTTGTATTTTCTTTGTTGTTAATCAAATTAACTTCAATGAATACAGAAACCAAACTGTAAATACCTTAACAAATCTTAAAAGGTGGTCTGCCACTTGCGCTGAGCTCATCTCAGCCATTTTTTTCTGGCCTCTTGATGTAGGGGGCAGGAGATGTAACAGCAACAGGATAGCTGACATATCACCATCCCAAACAAAATGTGCATTGAAAGAGAGAACAAAAACTCAAGTGGCAACTGAAGAGAAAACAAACCAAAACAAACCACACTTACCAGATTTATTCTCAGTCACAGGGTCAACGGCTGTCAGCAGCTCCTCAACATAAAGATTTGAAGGAAGATTCTGGCATTCTGTGATGACTTTGCTCTTGAAATATGAAGACCACTTTGCAAGAAACCTTCCAGATACTTCATTGCCAAACATGAGGGAAAAATCCTGTTCAATCTTTAAGCAGAGACACAATGCCCATGTACAGGTTAATTACTTTAACTTGGAGAGAAACATCAAATATTTGAACTACTACAAAAAATGTCTATGGATGCAGTCATTCATCCAGGTCATGTTATGTCCAAGAGTTTAAATCGAGGCAACTGGATTCATGGATTTTTTTCTGAAGATAATTCCTCAGTTCTGCTGAGGAGAACAGAGGAAGCCTCTCGGAGGAGTGGCGAAGCGTCTTCAGAAAAAAAACCATGAATCCAGTTGCCTCGATTCAAACTCTTGACATACTATTTAAAATCAGAATGTCCTCAACAGTCCAGGAATGTCAAGGAAATAAGGGAATACATGCAAGACCGAAGATGCTGCATCCTCGTCATGAACCACCTTCTGTCTGTACTCAAATGTTGCTCTCATTTCCTCTTTAATGACACAATTATCTGCTGAGTGTCTGATGACAGACAGTGCCTCTCTGCACTCCTCACCAAAGAGCTGTTCACCAGTTAACAGAGATTCTCTTTGAGCTGTTGGGCTATCCTTAAAATTAGGCCTGGAACTTCTGTGAAAACCATCGTTGGTGTTGCGTTGAACAGTCTTCAGCCTCCAGGCAAGATAGCCAGTATTGGCCACTGGATCATAGTAATGTTCCTGTTTAAACATAAATAGACATGTACACAAGCACCCAAAAAGGTTAAATTGATAGAGAAATCTAGCCAAATCATGAAAATAGAGTTTTGGACTTTATGTAGGCCTTTGGAACTCACATATCCATTTTTAGTATGTATCCTGCAGGTATGAAAAAAGTCACAATTCCAAGGGCATAGCTAGTCCGCACAATAGTTGGTGGAATCCTTTAAAAAAAAAAAAAATCAACATGTGTGTCCAAAGTACAATTTCAGGTTAAAATTAAGAGACCAGAAATTCTTACCCATGTGACTGAATCATGTCTGAAACCAGAATGTTCACCATGCATCTACGCACTGCATCTGACACTGATTTAGTTTTGGCATACTCAAGATATCTTCACCCTTTGCATTGGACCTTAGCACACTTTCAACCATCTGGAGAGATACAAAAGCAATTTTATCCAAATAATACCTATCCAGAAAATTTTAACATTTAGTTTGAGTTTTAGTGGACAGAAAAATAGTGCATAAGACTAAGATGAAGCAATCACATTTGTTTAATTACATTTAATATCAAGATCAGTAACCAGTATAAGTTGAATACTTAAATAAACATGACAAATGAAATCATTTATAAGAATCTTTAGTAAAAACATCTAAAAGTAATTCTCTTTAATGCCACATAAAATTAATATTAATATATCTTAATGACTCAACATTATGGAAAAATGCCTCAGACCTGGAATATCAACCATTTACCAACAGTAACACTGATGCTTCGCACATTAGCTAATACACATATGCCTTTAGTATCTTTACCTGGAAGGAAAAAAAAAAACTAAATAAAACCTTAGCACATGTGATACAACGTCCCACTTTTCTCCTTTGTCAATTTGTTATTGAAGACAAAACCCAGAAAGCAAGAACTGTTCAGCACCGTTCAAATATTTACAATATTTATGCTGACAACTTGGTGTAGCAGTGTATACAAACCCTCATGAAGAAATTAGACGTAATCATGTTGGGCTCTCTCTATTTTACAATTTAATTAAAGAGTTTGGTCTAGACCTGCTCAAATTGGAAAGAGTCATGAGATAACTTTTGTTGTGAATTGGCGCTATATAAATAAACTGAATTGAATTGAATTGAATTAATCACAGCACAGTTTTCATTTCTCTGTGGTACTCTGATGTACTTCAGGAGCCCGTATTGCACCTTTGTCTGCATTTTCTGTATAAATCATAGTATATATACACACACACACATACACATACATACATATGTGTGTGTTTGTGAGTGTGTGTCAGGGAGTCAGCGTGCTACATAATTCACAATGCAGCACACTGTAAACCAACATCGCATGTTAACAAATCAGTTTTCTTACCACAAGAAATACCAAGAGAACTTCTGCAGGTTTCACTAAGGATCTGTGGAGAAAACCAAACTGACATAAATAAAGTCTTTGTTATTCGTGTGGTAACAGAAACTTTGGTAAATTTGGAAATTTTACCCTACGTAAAACACAATAGTAGTACAAATAAGACAGGTTGGAAATATTGCACCACCGCATTAATGACAGAATACTGTAGCTACAACAAAACGCTATGACCCCTGAGTTTTCAACTCGAGACAACAGCAGGAGACTAGAAGTTGTTTTACGTCAGCAGTCACACACTGGTGATGTTTACTATCTGCTACAGAATGCATATAATACTTTGTGTAGTACAACAAACAGAGGAGAGCAGTGTAGCTGCAGTAAGGAGCTAACTTGAACCGGCGGGCGGCAGCTCATAGCGCTAACTGTTCATCGTCTTGCTAGCGCCACTAGTCTATGCCAGCTTTGCCAATGTCCTGTATTTCCCCTTAAAATAAAAAACGTAGATGAATATACGGCATCTCAATTTCATCGCGGGCCGGTGGAAACTTTTTGTTTATTTAGACAGGCAGTGGGCAGGGTAACTTAACACGCTTTGGCTAACGCTAACACACATCAAATTTGCAGCTAATGCCCACTAAACTTAGTAAAATATCTGCCAGATGGTTAGCGGCAATATTTACATTGACTGTGAAATTGTGCATGAATTAGCATTGACTAAATTTAGGATAGCTGAGTAAATCGTTAGCGTTAGCTTGGCGTGCGCGTACAGCGCTGTACTTAGTCTTCACAAAGCACACAGAGTGCGAGTTAATGAGGCACATTAACGTTAAACATAAGGTTATACACATATTCATCACATTTACTTACCAAACAACATCATCTCAGCTGGAGAAAAGTTCACTCTCCAGCTCCCAGAATCACTACGTTAGCAGTCTACTGACGAGGCGTGTGTGAGGGGGCGGGGTCGATGAGTTAACACCTGAGGAGTCATTTCCATGTACGGAGTTCATGTTTAAAATAAGAGAGTAAAATGTCATTCACTGACACTTAAAGAGTTAATTCACAAACACTCCGTTCTGACACTCCATTCTAACACCAACTATTTGTCCCCAGAGAGTAAAACTTTTAAGAGTTTAATTAATTCTGCTCCAAACTAAATTTTGCCAACACCAGAAATGTAACTCTTTTGCCTTTGCTGTATTATTTTGATCCAGGTCCTGCTGATTGATTACTTGCAGTAAGAATTATGGTTACAAAGAGTTGCAATGTAAATGTGATATATGTAAATGCCAGTAAATGTATGCACTTAATAATAAGCCTTATTCTTATTTTCTAAAATTTGGCCTAAAAAAAAGCTTGGAATTGGTGATTCTACATCAGCATTAATTATGCTTAATCTCAAGGCTGTAATTAAATATAGACTTGGGGCACACACACACCCCAACATTCAAATATGTTCAAAAGTGAGAAAACATTCGATAGACACAAGTCAAGTCCAGGTCATTTTAGGGGTCATAAACATTTAGAAGAGGGGATCTTAAAGGTCTTACTGATGAGGCTGTACTGGTCTGCATAATGCTGAGATGTTTCCCATTTTCTACACTCTTTATGTGTACATGCCTGCCTCTCAGTGTATTATAGTTCACTGTTTCTTAGCAGCCTAAAGGCAGAGAAATGATAGTGATAGAAAGCAAGAAGTCTGCTCATTTTCTCATGCATAATATGACTGTGAACAAACACCTCCCAGTAAATCAATTAGTCAGTTTCACATTTTATTAGAAGTGAAGTTTATTTACATATTTCACAATGTATAATTTCACAATGTTTTATGTTGAAAGCTTCAGAGCAGATGGAAAACAGGAGAGGTTAATGAGGAGAAGATAAAAACAGCAGAGAGACAGAGAATACAGGTTTAAGATGCTTTAACTATTCCAGTTCCTGTTGCATAGTTTGACATTATAAAAGAGAACACCTTCTCTAATATTCAGCTGTGTATTCATTGTTGCTGCATGGGGGTCAGGTCTTGTTCGAAAACCTTTTGCTGGTTTCCTGTGGGAGACCAGAAACCAGACTGGGGTCAGAAGAGTCTGTATAATGACCTTCCATCAAATCTACAGAGGTGTGCGCACTACATGTTCTTTCACAGTCAAACATCACGAGAGTCTTGAGAGCAGGAACGACCAGGACAGGAGTCCGAGTGAAAATTTCCTTAAAAAGAAATCTAATAGAACCCTTTTGAAAAGTGAAAATGGGTACAGGCTATGAGCTAATCTGATCCTGACAAAGTACCAGTACAGGCTTTGCTGTTGTACTGATAATTTACAACCCCATCTTGTGCCATCCATCATCAAATTTATTTTCCCATTTTGATAGACATTAGGTCGATATTATGAGAAACCAAGTCTGAAGTATCTCACAATTTGATGACTCACAATGACCTGGTATCATAAAAATGGCTTGGTAAATGCGTAATTAAATTTTCTACATCTCTGCATACTGTGTCATTTTATGTTTTAGCAAGAGATACCTCCATATAGGTTTGAAATACTAAGTCATAATAACAATCAACTAAGAAATCCCAAATCGCAATAATTAGAACAAAAGTTACTAATTTTTTTTCCTTTTTTTTTTAAGTGAAACATTGTTGAGCTTCCCTACTTAGCTCCCTCATCAGTTCAAATTTGTAAATGTGTAAGAAATGACAAAAAACATCCTCTGAGGAACATAGCCTGGAAGCATATTTGTGCCACAAAAAGGATGAACATTTCTGAATGTATTTGTCTTGTGATTTTTGTTTTTGTTTTTTTTTTTTTAAACTTCACTTAGCCATGCACAAAATAAATGACTATTTCCCTTAAAAAAAGGACATCAATCAAGTTGTGGACCCTGTTCCACACCAGATGCAATTAGAAGAATGGAACTGATTCTAATGAGACACTCAGGCCTTGACTTCAATTTTTATTTATTAATTTTACTGTATGTTTTCCTGGCTTTCAATCTGGCAACTAATTTTTCATCCTGATAAGTACATGATTTAGACAGGAATCCTGAATTGTGACATTTCCCCACATTAAATAGCTCTGATCCAGTCCCCTTAACTGCCAACTCACAGGTCAGCTCTGACAATGCACTAACTAACTGGATAGTAGGACATTTCCTTCATGACTTTAAAGCTGCGGCAGATGTGAAGTAAAAATAAACATGATTTAGCATGATTTAGTCAAATAAAGAAAGCTGTCTTCCATTTAAGTTAATACAACTAATCAAAGATGACACAGGACTGCCTCACCACTGGACTGGAGAGCAGCATAAAATCAAAACAATTTGTTCTCAAAGATGTTTTCTGACATTTTAGGTAGTCCTTACCCATTGACGGATTTTTCTGATAAATTTGTTTTTAATTAGTTATTTGATGCTATAAAAGGGGGTGAAATGTCATAACTTCATGCTGAGGCTCCACTGCCTGATCGCTACTGCACAGACTCTGGCTCCAAATGACATCATCAGTGCAAGAGGGCAGCTCTCATAGCCAAGATATTTTGGCTCCGTTTTTGCAGATTGATCCTTGAATTGAATGCATTTTACACAGTGTTAAAACAACACGTGGTTTTGATGTTTTTGTTATATTTGGACAGAGCCAAGCTAGCTGTTTCCAAACTAAGCTAAGCCTCCCACTGGCATAAATTATAGGCTATTTGTTGCTTACTAAACATCTGCCTATTGTTGTTTTTTACAGCTTTAAAGTCACATATTTTATGATCAGAAGTTCAAGTTCCAGGAGATAGCTGTAACATGTAGTGTAACATGAGAGCATCTAATTAGCATTCAGCTGACAGTGTGGGAAGATAAATCCATGTCTCCTCCTCTCTCTCATTTAGTCACACTTACAGCTCCAGAAAGTTAATTATTTAAACCCAAGGAATAAAGGTGAGTGTAGCTCACTTGGTCTTGGTCATCACACTGAAATCCACCATCATACAGAAGTACTGTATGTCCACAATAACACACACATTACCAGGGGGTGTGTACAAAAAAAATATAATTTGAACAAAAATAAAAATATTTAAGGAGCCTAATTAGTACATCTCAAAATAGTTAATTAATAGTAATCCATTTAAATGTTTTTTTTATAACTGACATTATCCCTGAAGTCTTCATATCCTTAAATAAATATTGTTTATCCCGAAAAATACACCCTATAGTACCTTTAATCCCCATTTTCCTCTCAGTTCATGTACATTTCTAAACTTTGACTAACATTGCAACAATCTGGAGAAACACACTTTCTTGCTGAGAGCTGAAGAGAAAATCAATTTTCATGTCTGCTTGTTAAGTGCAGAGCTGAAGCCAGGATGTGGTCAACTAACATAAAGCAGAGAGAACAGCCTGCCTGGGCCTACCCCAAGTTTAACTATGAAACTCACCTCTAACATACTGTACTTTGTTTGTTTAATCCAAACATAACCAGAAATGTAAAAACAACATACAATATATAGACAAAAGTATTGGGATGGGGCTGTTTTTTACGGGCTGGGCCCGAGCCCCTTACTTCCAGTGAAGGAAAATCTTAATACTTCTGCATTCCAAGACATTTTGGACAATGCTATGCTTCCAACTTTGTGGCAAAAGTTTGGCTTTTCTATTCTAGCATGACTGTGCCCCAGTGCACAAGGCAAAGCTCCACACAGAGCCCTGACCTCAACCCCATCCAACACCTCTGGGTGACATCAGTGTCTGACTTCACAAATGCTCTACTGCATGAATGGGCAAAAATTGCTACAGAAGCACTCCAACATGTTGTGGAAAGTCTTCGCAGAAGAGTGGAAGCTGTTACAGCTGTAAAGGGGTGACCAACTCCATATTCATGTGTATGTTTTCAAAATGCAGTGTCCTTAAAGTCCCTGTTGGTGTAATAGTCAGATGTCCCAGTACTTTTGTCCATATAGTGTATCATCCAAAACACACGTCTACCAAATGTGATGCATTGTGAGCTTCCCAGCTCCAGCTCCAAGTATTTTCTTATGTATCTTAAGGTGCCAAGAATGTCTGGAGGAAGGTAAACTGTGTGCTTGTTATTTGTCACCACAGTGGCAGCTAGACCCTGCACAATCCTTTTATTTACAGCAGATTTAGTAAGTAACAGGTTTCTCCTCCTAATTCCAGTTTGGATCCTGTTCCTTTGATATTTTTCATAACTGCACCGAAGAAACTTTTTGGATCACAGTTAAGGTTAGATTCGCCCAAGCAAAAACTGTGTTACCATGACAATGTGATGGTATTCTCCTGGATTAAATAAATCAGTAATTTTATACCAATAATGCACTTGAGATGTCAGTTGCAGCAAAGAAAGAAAAATAAATATCTTAACATAAATCTAAAGCAGCAACGTGTTAAATTAAATCCAGTCAGTTTATGTGAACAATCAAACAGAAGCATTAAGTGTGAGCAGAGGGGTTGCAAAGCAATAGTTTCCAAAAGTTGCTTCGAGCCTCTCTGGGAAGCAGCATGATGCAGGAGGCTGTTGGCATATAACACTCAATGACTCAGCAACTCAGGTCAACTCATTGACCTGGGTGTCAGATTAGGGACATGGATCACTGCTGCAGTTCCTATACACTACAGCATCAGACAGCAGACCCATACCCTCTCCTTCCTTTTCCTATTATTTATACAGTATATCACAATGTCATAGGGTTGTCAAAAGTGATACTTTTTCAGTACCATATGTTTAAAACAATACAATATCAGCATTTGATAGAATTGAAAGTATAGAAGCTATAAACAACAGATCTCCAGTCAGATTTTTCACCCAAATGTATACAGCAACTCTTTCTGTACCAGTACTACGTGCAGGTTTTGTGTGTGGAGGAATTTTTGTCTTTTTGCCATGGTATTGAAATGAAAATCTTTTTATTTTTTAAAACTGATGTAGAACTGCAGTTGAATATTCTGGTATTGTAACAACTGTACTACATACCTTTGATCATGGCAACATGAAGGGTGATTGATAACCTGATCACCTGCATTAAAATGAGTTATGAAGCTCACATTCCACACACGTGCAGTTCAACTGTTCTCCAAGATGAAGAAGGAGCTCAGTGGTCGTCATGTTGACAGTAACGATGACGTTATTGTTGCTGCGGACCACCTTCCAGAGGTCCAAGAATTCTGCAAATGAGGGATCCGCATGGTCCACGACTGCTGAACCAAGTGTGTGAATGTTATAAAATAAATCCGCCAGGTTTTCTGAAATGGACATTTTCTACCTCACTGTAGGTCACAGACTTATCAGCCAACCCTTGTATGTCCTTTCAGGTATTTACTCATTTACTTAAATTTGACTTAAACATTTGTATGTACACGGTCCTACAGTGCAGTGTCACTACAATGTCACATCATGTCTCAAGATAAAATAAAAAGTGGTTGATGGTATTCCACTCGTTTTAGTATTTTAGTGCCATATGACAATTTTTTAGTCCTATACTTGCTATGTAGCTGCACAGGACAGATAAGTAGCTATGGGTAGCCTCCCTGGGACTACACATACTGTATTAAAACTGTATCAAAAAATCATTTGGTGAAGAGCCCATCTTGCAGTAAAATGCTGGATAGAAAATAAGTCAAGAATCATTTGTACACAGATTTTAAAATGTTTTCATCATTTAGTCTATTTTCTTCCACTTTTCAGCTGATCAGATGAAAATATCTCTTAATAGTTAAAACACAAGAAAAAGAAAAACAGCATCCAGCACTTTAATACATTATGAGTTTGACTGACATATTCTGTTCTAATTTGCACAGCTATACCTGTGGTTGCATTGGGAGGGTGACGTAAGACATGTGACAGTGGGTGAATCCAAAACCTCGAGCTTCAGTTCAACAAGGCTGTTACATTCACTGTATGAAACCAAGAATAAATGAAGCACTGCGGACGAAGCAGCGTGTGAGTGAACGAGTGTATGTCTGTGCCTCTAGATTCCACTTGTTCTGCCTCAGTGGGTCTTTTCCATAGGATAAGACATTGTGTGTTTTCCAAGTGTCACATCTGCAAAGAGTTGAAAACAGTTGACCGGCTTCCCTCTTGCTTATCCTTCTTCCTTCACTCCCTTTCTCCTCATCAAGTTCCATCTCTTTAGTCCTTTGCGGGCATTACTTCTTGTCGCTGTTTTGAAAAACTTGTTCATAGGGCGGAGGCGGGTGGTTGCAGTAGGACGGAGGTGGAGGATAGGAGCCCATCATCATATGTGCAGGGCCAGGCTGTGCTGGGTAAGCCGGGTGTGTCATGGCAACCCCTGGGTCGCCACCTGTCATCCCATTGACCCCGAAGCCCTGCATACCTCCTGGCTGCTGGGAAACTGGACAGAAGAAGAAACACAGTGATCACATCAGTTCACTTGCTTCCAGACTGTAATCTAAGGCTACACTGAGACACCGTCATCTGTTTCATAAACACAGGACGATGTTCTTTCATGGTTAATTGAGGTCATGATCACAAAGAGTTTAGCCCTTCTTGAGTTAGCGAAAACTGTGCTTACTAGGGACGAGTGAGTACATCCTTATCTGTGTCTGTATTGCTTTGAATTTTGGCCACGACATCATGTTCACTATGTGCACACACGATTTCCAGGAATTTCATTGGTCATGAGTTCCCAATTTGAGCTTCACACAAGTGTACCAGTAACAAGCAACGCTACTATATAGATCAAACACAAAACGTAAACGCACTGAATAACTATTGCAGAAATGAAGTGAAATCTTTAGGATTCCAACTTGCGGGTTGCTGAATGGACCATGAGGTGAAAAAAAACAAACAACAGCATTCATCTGATTATTAAAAGAAGCTCTGAATGAAGTCTTTGACATGACATGACATTCTCTTAGTGTTTAAGCTAAGCAGTTGCATCCATGTCATGTCATTCCACGTTCATCTCTTCTGAGGTAAATATTTGGCTACAGTCCAAATCCCTAAATTGAACTCTTATGAAATACTTTTATTATCCATTCAATTTTCTGCTTGGCTGACTGAGTAAAATTACATTCATTTGAGACTCACAGAGTTTTATCTGCTGCCCCACTTTCTCCCCAGCTATCAAGTATTAAAAATGAAATCCTTGAAAGTCACAGAATTGATCACAATGAACAGCATTAACTGATGCAGAACCATAGAATTCAAAGTGCATTTTCTTAGAATTCATCCACTGGTTTTCCAAATTGCTTGTCATGAGCGAAAATGTTAGTGAGGAGGACATTTTAGCTTTGATCGTCCTGTCACTGTGTATCTACCCCCGCTTTCTGTGTAATGTGGACAGCTGCTGTCCAATCATCTCGCTATTAATCAAAAAACGACAAGTCGCTATATTTATTCAGATTTAATTTTTTAATTAATAATTTGATTTCCAATTTCTGGCGTTTCCACTCATGCCTTCTATGTACACAAATTAAAATAGGAAAACACTATATATATATGCACAATCAGGTGTTATGTTGCTGGTTTGGACAGCTGTACTGATTCAAACTGCTCCATTAAACAGGCGTAAAGACAAGTAAAAAACAACATGTCTGAAACAAACCTGCCACTAGTGCTGTAACTCAGCAGTTTGAGCTTATGCCTTTATGATATATACCTGGGGTTTCTTTTTCTTTTGAGTTATTTCTCTGTAAGTACTCAGTATTATTTACAGAGCCAAACATCTTGCCTACAGTTATGTGCAAAAATATCTTATATATGTGCTGTGCCTAAGATAGTGCAGACAGTTTTACCTGTTGGATGGATGTATTTCCATTTCACCTTTACTTTTGCTCTTAATATTTCACCCTGTTATATTAGACATTTGTTTATATTTGTTTTGTTTTTTTGAAAGCCTTTTTCTGAAAGTATACACCAGTTTCCCTTGTTTCGCTCATTATTACTGACACTGCCATATTCTGACTATCTACTATCTATAATACTCATATATTATTAAGGTATAAAGATAATTATTTTTTCACATACATGAACATTCTCAACAGGTTTTCTGGAAGAATTGGCATGCAATAAATAACAAAACCTGACTCAACATTTGCATTCTTCTACATTCCACAATAATAATTAATAATTACAGAACAGTTTCAGAACATTTTAAGAATCCAGTAACTTTTTCATTTCAGTCATGTTAATTAAAGTAGTAATTAAAGTCCCCAGGCCATGATGTTTTGTGCATATATGGGATAAATGAAAGGGAGGAATACCAACAAGACAGCACAGCAGTTGTGTAAAAGACAGTGAGCAGACCAGGATGGTCATGCTAGCCAAACATGTTAAGGATAATCAAGAACTTTAAGTTGAAGAAGACGTCAGATCATGTCAGGCTTCAAGAGAATTAGCCTTTTTGTCCAGGTCAGTCAGTACTGAGAAGATGAAGTTCACTGGCTTATTTAACCTGTATTTTGACTGTGTTGCTTCATGTCACTTGCAAACGCTGAAGGCTACAAGTAAACTGAATTTGTTGGCACAGTCAAATAGGCTACTGCTGATGTTTAACACTAGACTCTCAAAATCGAGATAAGCCACATCTGCATAGAACTGATCACCAGTGATCACTGCACAATGCACGCCGGTCAGATTTCTGTCCCGCGCAATCTCGACTTGCATGATGGGAAACAGCCTACATGTCACCTTGTCAAAGGGTTGACACAACAATGTGACATTTTAAACATATTTTTCTTTTTGGCTGAATGGGTGAGATTTTAAGTTTATTTGAATGATTTTGAACGTTTGTTCTGTTAACAGAATACATGTTAGGTGGCTCGTGGTGACATTTAGTCACACATACATTTGTATTATAATCTACAAGCAATATATCATTGCTGTACACACAGGCCTATACTAACTGGTACTGGTTTAATGTTGAGGGATTTGCAGTGTGGGGTGTGGGCATTAACATCTGTGCAGATGTGAGGAAAAAGAAAAGAAATACAAGACAACAGTTTTCATTATTAATTATCTGTCAGATATTTACAGTATTTTTAATTATAAATTTGAGAAAAGGGTCTGGTCAGCTGATTTACATCCAGCAGTGATGACTCTTACATACATTTGTGTAAAAGGTAGTTTAAACATTAACTTTAATGTCTCAAATAGTATTGTCGTGGGCTAGAGGCTGCAACGTGAGATATTACTGGGCTAAAAGGGGCTCTGGAAATGCACATGGAATCTACCATACCTGGTGTTGTGACAGGGTGCCTGGTGAAAGAGACGTTGAAGGCTGGCTCGTCCCTCAGAGGGGACGGATACATTCTCCTGCGGATGAAAAAGCCAGCACCGCAGCAGAACAAAACACCCATCATCAGCAGCACCCTGGATGGAAAACAAGGGACATCTCAGATCTCTCACTAACCCAACTACATGATCACATCCATACAGGTCCAGCAGGAGCAGAGAGACTCCGGTGAGGAAAGAGGGTTCAGGAAGTTTTAGTTACTGCTTATAGTCTAAATGTTTTGTAATTATTATCTGCAACACAGCAATCACACACAGGTACCACCATGAGTCAGTCACAACTAAGTCACACCTAGTTACATACTGCAGGTAGTCATGGTCTGCATCAGAGCAAGCTAGGTAGGGAACAAAGTTCACGTGGTAACAAGTAGGCCAACCTCCATTTGCTAAGACGTGGTCGGACGCCTGGGATCAGATTACAGTTAGCAGAAAGGGAAGAAGAATGCAACGCGAAACAGTCGACCAATGGCAGGCTAACAACGGCGTTTACTTCAGTTAAAACAGTTACAATACAACTTAGAACCAGGGCTTGAAAATCACTATTTAATAGAAAAGCAAAAGGTTTGGTATACAGACTAAAACAGGAAACACAGAACCATACCAGACAGCCTGACTGAGAGGTGTGTCAGTCCATCCCTATAAGAGAGTTCAACAGACACAGTCCAAACTGTAACTCACCAGAAGTACCATAGTCTCTGGATGGACAGGGCTCTCACACAGCAGCGAGTCCCACAGCAGTCCTCATAGGAGCGACATCTGCAACGAAAAGACAAAAAAGCATGTAGGTCAGCAGTAGAACAGTATGATCAGTATCAAAATAAAGAGGCATTCATACACACACAGAGAGAGAGAGAGAGAGAGAGAGAGAGAGAGAGAGAGAGAGAGAGAGAGAGAGAGCTCCGTGAGCTCTGCAATTAGCCTTTGTGAGTGAAACAACAGTAAAGCTGTTAACTTAATGATGCAGCTTGTGGGCTAAATGATGATAGAACAATATTCTACCTATATTGCATTTTACATATGATGGGGATAAAAAGCTTGGAAAAGATGTGGGACTGCTGATCTTTCAACTGACTTTCATTAACTTATTTCATCCAGACACACAAGGTCTGCTTGAAAAAGTTTTCCCTCAGCAAGCTCTCTTTTCTTCCCTTTACAAAGCTTATCTGATATGCAATAGGAGCGTCAGTGTGTCTTATCATGTCGCCTAAATGGACTTCATTCCTGAATAATTAATACTATCTGAGTCATTTCTCAGTAAAATTAACACTAGAAGCTGCTAAAGTTAGCATAACTTGCTAGTTGAACCAGATTGAAACAGTTAAAGTAACAGTTTTCTGATGGAAAAAGTTGTCATAATGTGAAAATGTAAAAAACCCCAAATACTCAGAAGAAATACTGCTGCAGTATCTGAGCTGTTTGAAAGAACAATACCAGAATACAAGGAAGGACCTTCTTGTGCCAACCCCAACCCCAAAACCCCAAAATTGAGGTACAACTGATTTGTACAGCCTCACCTGTCAGCAAATTTGCTGACACATTAACTATACCAGCTGAACATCAGCATGTACACATTGTCATTGTTGTTATAGTTAGCATCAAAGCACTGGTATGCCTAAGAATGCAATCACCAGGGCTCTCAACGCATTTCAACCATTTCACACGCCACACCTTGTATTTCTCACGCAGAGAAATTAGCAGGGTAACGTCCACCAAGTTGTGCCGCTATATATATATATTTTTTTCCACTGAGCCCTATCCTAACAGAAGGTTCTTCATTTGATAGTCTGCCTGTGTAATAGTACACTATGTTTCTGAAGTATTAAAAGTTCAGACACATTTCAGAACATTAAATAATGCAGCCCTCAGCGTCTCAAAAGATGAAATGGTTTTAATAATACACACAAGGTATTATTGAGTGCAAAAGTACAGCCCTTTTGTCTTGGTTACATTATATAGCTGTTAGCTTAGCCACTGGCCCAAAACAAACAAACAAACAAAAAATCCCAGTTGAGGATGCTTGTCACATTCTCTTCAGAGTTGGCTGTCCCATGTGCAAACATGTATTAATGATAGTGAGTGAATGTCACGAAGATGAGTTGAGTATTATTTTTCTTTTGTTATATAAGGAAAAAAAAGGCAATTATAGAAATTATTTTCCCTGTATACGTTCTCTCATTGCAAGAGGACTGCCTCTATTTTTTCCCTCAGGACAATAACACAAGGAAAAGTCTAGCTATTGATCCCATGATGGTGATGGCTGTCAAAAGTGTACAACATGTATTTGACAGCCCACATCCTTTGAATAGGCTTAAGGAAAGTAAAGTAAAAAGTGGGACGATCAACCCCTTCCTCCCTGACCTGATGAGTATAAATACAATCCCAGCAGAACTTCATGCAATTTGAATTGGTCTAATCAGCAACATGACAGAAAACACATGTCAAGGCATATTATATATGTGAAATCAAACTTTAGTAGTCCAGCCAGGGTGACATATCCTTGTCAATGTTCATTTTTTTTTTTTTTTTCATTTAAGTTACTTTATTAATCCCAGACTGGGAAATTACTCTGCATTTAACTCTCACTGATTGAAACACACACACATGCAACATGCAGTGAAACACACAGGAGCAGTGGGCTTCATCAAGCACCCAGGGAGCATATCTTGGGGGTTAAGTGCCTTGCTCAAGGGCACATCAGCCAGCTAATGGGGGGTGGGGACATTATCACTCCACCACACTCAAATTTTTCCTGCCTGTCCGGTGGAGGAATCGAACCAGCGACCTTCCAATCACAAGCCTTCAATATGCTCATTTCTGATGACTAATGAAATGGAAGCCTTAAAAGTTCTGGAACTCCTGTGCTTTGACGTCTCCTCTATATGGAACTGATGTTTCACAGTGAAAACATTCCGCCGTAGTGTCATTAGGTGTTCCTTTGATCCCAACACAGCAGTTCGCACTACGATCTCGAGCAGATTCGACGCTATCACACAACGTTTCTGACAAAGCACCTCATACGAAGTTTTGACGACACAATTCTTCAGAAATATTCGTTTCTCCGCAACCAAAGAAGCTTCCTTAAATTCAGGTAAGTCTACAAGCCTGATCATGGCATTGAGCACTGAACAGTATTGAGAAAGAAAATAAACAATTGCGTGAATTTAATTAATTAGTTAACTGTTAAATTAACATTTCTGTTTTGTCTTTTCACAAAGCCACACAGCATATCCTCTATTGATTTTGAAGTGACATTTTATTAGATGTTTTTGTTACTACACTCACAACGCTGGCATTAGTTTAGTTCAAGTCATATTTCTGTGTTTGTGGGCTGACAGAGCATAGTGTTTGTCCTGGATAACTGGACTCACAAAAAGAGTGTGTTCCTATTTCAGTCAGAAATGTAGTCATGTAAATGTGTGGCAGTCAAGTAGTTGAACAGATACTTAAATTTAAATTGTCAACACAAATACATAAACTAACCTGCTAACATATAATTATTTTTATACATACCTTAATGCGCCATTTGCGCCAGTGATGGGCTGAAAATATGAAATGTAAAAGCTGAGCACAGACAGTGTGGTCATGTGAATTTAAAATAATATTTTAGCTGTTGTGTCTTTTCAGTTACAATGGACAGAGGAGATGGACCCCACATCGGTGATAACCACAATGCTCCTGACCTTGGTAGGTACCTCACTCCTCATTTCATACCAACATGCCTGATGTTTAATCCAAAAGATCCCACAGTGACACTGGTGTCAAAAACCTTTAAATGAGGAAAAAAGTTACTATAAAAGTCCAATGTAACATATATGTAGAACTACGATCTTGGACACTACAGGGTACTTTTTAATGATGTAATGATGTAATCCATTTGATATGTTTTATATCCTCCATCATTTTCCTATAAAGAAGAATGGGTCTGGGCTCTTTTGTGTTAATGTTACAAGGTGTAGGACAGACATGTTGTGATGTACTGAAAACATAAAATGTAAATAATGAACAAAAACAGTGTGATCATGTGGATTTAAAATAGTCTTTTTTTGTTTTGTTTTCAGTTATGCCAGAATCAGGAGACGGACCCCACATTGGCCCTAACAATGGTAGGAACTTTACTCCTCATTTCACACAAACGTGTCTGAGGTTTAATATAAAAATGTATCGGGCAGACACTGTTGTCATGTATAGAAAATAATCAAATAATGATTTCGTGCTGAATTTTAAGATCAGTCAGTAGCTTCAGATCATTGCTCATCAAATAAGTGCTTGTTGCTGGAGCTGCTGAGGATATAAGACACTGTGTGTAAGGTTATGAAAAGCATCCACACATTTCAAACTAAGTAACACTGATTTATTAGTAAGTGATTATTGTAGAAGTGTGTGGTTACTTTTCCTGTCATATAAGTAGTAATAATCAATTATTTGTCTAAATGATCTTGTAGCTGGACCAGTACGTAACCCACTGCAAGAAGTACTGGAGGAAATTGAACAAGATGAGCGACATGACGCTGAAATGATTCAGTGGCTGCGGTTCGTCTTCATCAACGGACTTCAGGACGAAGCCCTTGATTTTCTGAGGCAAATGAGGGTTGATCTGGAGGGCAACAATGTTGTCGACAATTTTGACAATAATGATGATGACAATGAAGAACAAGCTGAAGAAGAAGATGAAGAGGGTCCACAAGTTCCTCCTGCCGAGCCTCGAGTTGACTTGGAAGTCAACCATCCAGTGGAAGCTGAAGATCCCCTGCCTGGAGGATCCAGGAGGAATGAACTGCCTGGTGCCATCTCAGACAGTGACACTGACAGCGACGCTGACAGCGACACTGACAGCGACACTGACAGCGACACAGACGATGAACCAGAGTTAGCGCACTCTTCTAGACAACTGTCTGGAGGAGCCAGCAAGAGGAGAAGAGAGGAGGAGGATGATGACGACAGCAGAGGCAGCAAACAACCCAAACGCCGACGCTATTAGATATTATCATAAAATAAAAATATAATATACAATATTTCTCTATGAAATGTAGTGGAGTAAAATTTACTGTTAATTTTTTTTAGATTTCTACTCTATTCAGTGTTTTCATTTAACTGACTTTTATTTGACTTTATGTGACATAAATTGAAAAAAAAAAAACAAAACAAAACTTGTCTGAAAGGTTATCTTTAAACTCAAAAAGGTCAATAAATCCAAGTATGGTATAGACAAAGTACACTCTGTCTAATATACGAATATACAAAAAAAAATAAATAAATAAAAAAAACCCATCAAATACTGGTGTCACTTTAAGAAAAAAAGTTTCTTAAGATAATCCACAGACCTTCTGTGAGCAGTTATATGTATGAACTATCTAACTATCTTTTGTTAGCAAAGCAAGCTAGCCAACATTATAGCTCAGCTAAGGAAGATATCGCTACAGTCTATATCCTGCATCATGGGCACAAGGTTTTTGTCCATGAATAGATGCAAATTCTGCAACTCACATCAAAACAATCTAGATGGATGGATAGCCCTACTTGTAAGAGGAAAGATACTCACATTCTGACATGGAGAAACAGTTTTCGGTTGCTCGAGAAACAGTTTCCTAAGATAGCAGATCACAATAGCCTATAAAACTGAAAGGTTAGACAATGAAACTGATAATACTAAATGAACAGATAATAAAAACAAACCTTCATTTGGAAGAGTGTTAGAATCAGCTTCACCTGTGCAGCTGCGGTGGCTTGAAAGAGTGATTTGGTTTCAAAAAAATAATTAAAACTGGGGGGGCAGCCGTGGCCTAGAGGTTGGAGAAGCGACTTGTGATCGGAGGGTCATCGGTTCGATTCCCCCACCAGATGGGCAGGAAAAATTTGGGTGTGGTGGAGTGATTAATGCAACAAAAAAAAATGCTCCTCCCCCTCCATTAGCCGGCTGATGTGCCCTTGAGCAAGGCACTTAACCCCCCAATATGCTCCCCGGGTGCTTGATGCTGCCCACTGCTCCTGTGTGTGTTTCACTGCATGTAATTTGCTGGGTGTTGCATGTGTGTGTTCAACTAAGGATGGGTCAAATGCAGAGGACGAATTCAGTGTGTGTATGTAAAAATATATATACTGTCAATAAAGTGATTCTTCTTCTTCTTCAACCACTGCCCCGGTGCTCTGTTCAAGGTACAAAACACCGATCCAAATGCAGCTAAAACCTGCCCGCCTAAAGGTAAGGTTGTTCAGGGTATGACACACATGTTGCACACTATCAATTTCGAGTCCGCTAGGTCGACAATTTAACACAAGACTGGAAGAACTGACTTTAGAAGTCACAAACAGAGCTGTTAGCATATTTCTCTATGCAAGGTGGATTCTAATGTCATCTATGCTGGTCAATCCCATTGGAGGATGTTCGGAGCTAATTTTTCACACTGACACCAGTGATAATTACATCCACAATTAAATGTGCACCCTCAGTGTACAGCTTTTCAGCCAACTCACTGGTCCTACTGTAATTTAAATCCCATCCTGAGCCATGTCCTTGTAAGTCCATCTGTGAGTTTAGATGTTCTTTAAATATTAAATATATGTTTCACACAAAACATGTGAAACATTTTAGTCTATATAAAATGTGGGTTTGACGATAATTCTCTATAGCCAGCATGACAGTACATAGCTCAGACTCCCATTCCTGTTTGGCATCATAGCACTAGGCTGGGGATGAGCAACTATTGTCCCTGGAGGTCTCGGGCTCTAGAGTATGAAAACCACACTCTTTGCACCATATCACATACAGTAAATGACAATCCCTGCTTGGATTTAGAACATTTTTCGTGATTCTGTGGCCCTCCTTAAGACAATGATGGGCGTCCACCTACTTCAATCAAGAGAAATAGGTTGATATAATGGAGAGCAATGAACTACAAATTAGTTATTAGCATTTCCTGCAGTGCACCCATGGATGTACAGACAATGAAATTACTTTGATGATTCTCATTATTCTTTACTATTCTCTTATTGCATCACGTCCTCATCATTAGAGTCATCGTAACAAATGACTGATTATTCCTTATCTTTTGTTCAGATTAACCAGATTAATTCCTTTTGTTTTATCTTTGGTTTTAGTCATGGGTCTTTTATGGGTTTGACAAGAAACCTGAACTAAGCCTGCACAAACTCAAAGCAACCGTCAAACCATCACTATCTTTGACTTTTTTATTTAAGTGAAATGAGAAAGCTCTTGTTTCTCTTTTTTTACCTTGTGATGTCACAATGAAGTTTTATTTAGTTTATTTAGTTTCCTTGGTAGCTTGTTTTAATTACTTGCTTCTTTAATATTCTAACTTTGAATCAGTGTCAGAGTGAATGAGCAGTACCACTGGGGTGCAGATGACTGCACTTAACTAGTTTCAGTAAGCCTCAAAACAAAGAAAAGCAGCCTCTAAATGCATTATCGATTTGTTGAGAATAATAAGATAACATGGACAGGCCCAGTGCTTACAGGAGTCTGGAAAAACTTTATTCCCATTAGTTAAAATGCTGGTGTCAGCATTATTCATGCACAGCAGAGAACAAATTTGTAATTATCAAGAGAAAAATTAGAGTTTAAAGTTTTTAACCAGAAGTCTTACCTGAAATATTTGTCTTTTTAGAGAATTACTGTCTTTTCTCAGGAGACATAAACATCAAGGCCTCAAACCATCCGTGTCAAGTTCTTAAATTTGGCTCCAGGCAGAAGAACGCAGCAACAAGAATGAAGCCCAAATGGATAAACTGGGCTAAAACCTTCTGAATGAATTTTAACTTTACCTAATGGAGGTGCCACAAATTCCACAAATGTGTATCTGAAAACCTACTCGACAGAATTGCACCACATTTGGTGCACATGCTTTGGAGACAAACATAAACCAAAATCTAAAAAATGCATTTTGATAGGTGCATCCTTACCCCTCCAGTTGATTTGACACATATGTACAGCTCAATGTGGTCTACAAAAAAACCTTATGGATGATAACATGTTTTGCTAATTTGCCTGATGTGAAAAACAGTAATGTAAATAGTTCTTGGAAACTTTTTTGTACTTTGTCTACGCCAGCACAACATTTCGTAGACATAAGAAGACATAGACTTAGTAGACATAATTGTACTCTAAACGCTTAGTGATGATGAAAAATGTGTGTTATCAGATTCACTCAGAATCAAACTAGCTTCATCAGGCCTGAATCTCACATCTTCCTGCTTATGGCTTTAATTTTATTTGAAAGGGCTGCTTGTGTTTATTGCAAACAGGTATATTTCCAATTTGGAAATACAGAATGCTGAAGTAGGCAACAGTGCTGGAATGTCATTTAAATATATAGTGCATCATCTATGCTCAATTATTATCAAATCAGAAGTTTCTGCAATAAACTGACTGTGCAAAAAGCCTCTTTTTTCCCCCTCTCCGTCAGTAATTCATTTGAATATGTTGTGGATTGTTTTCTGTTATTGATGCTGAAGAGGGAAACTGAGAGGACGAGGAAGAACAACGTGCAGGAGAAAGGTTGGTTTTTATTACAAACATAATCTCTCCTCACTGATGCTCCTCTCTCTGTGTCCTCCTGATCACCATCATAGCTACTGTCTGCAAATAGAAAGCCAATGAACCAATGTTGGAGTACGTGGGGTAAGTTATCAAAATGTCATCTGTATGTATAAGCAAAACTATCCTTGAGAAAAGAGTGTAAGAATCCAATGCTTAGCTCCAGTTGATTGGTGTGTAAGGGAGGTGCATGCTGATCAACATACTAACATGGCTGATTCAGTACTGTGCAGCTCAGTCCAAATTTTAGGCATTTTATGTAAGTTTCCATCCATTTTTGATGCAAATTGAACTAAATTTCCTGAAAATTTTGAAAATAAAATGAAAATAAGAAGAGTATTTGTATCTGGCTGAAACAAAGGAAGGTGAAATATCTGATGTAAAAGATAGTGAACCACTTGCTGACAGTGCAACGTCAACAAGACTGCCAGATGTCTCCAGAAGTATGTGAGATCAGCTCTGAATAGACATATGTGCTCAAATGCAGACACACATGTAGGCATACACGCAAGCACTATGCCCACATGCAAGACCCTCTCCATGGTTACATCTGACGGCGATAATTAATTCAGGCTTCCATGCGCAACTGTTATGTGAATATTAGGAGCTGGTTCCTGGGAACTGGTGGAACTGATTCTCCAGTCAGGGTCCAGAACAGGCAGCAACAAGATGACGGAATTGAAAGAACTGCTGTCATATTTGAGATATCTTCCTTAAAAATGCCTGTGGTACATGTTAGTGTTTCTATTACTGTGAGAGGTGCTAAAATAAGTTCACACATAAATCAATAATTAAAGCTGGATCACAGAACTGTAAATATATTCTTTAATCTTATAGTGGTTCTTAACCTGGGTTCTATCGAACCCTAGGGGTTCGATGAGTCGGTCTCAGGGGTTCTGGCTGCAGATGATCACGTTACATTGCTTGGCCAATCAGTGCTGCAGGGAATTTAGCGCGCTCAGTAGAAAAAAACATATGCCTATGTCTTGAATTTGAAAAAAATCATATTTTATTTTTCACTAAAGAAGGGTTCGGTGAATGCGCATATGAAACTGGTGGGGTTCGGTACCTCCACAAGGTTAAGAACCACTGTTATAGGGTTTTCTTTGTGTGTGTGTTTTTTGACACACACACAAAGTGTGTGTTTGAGTACTAACTCTAACAAAAAATAATCAGTTTCCTTGCCCTGATATAGACCTGAAGTATTTAGGAATTGCAGGGGTAGGGTGTATCAGGTGTTGGCCAGTGCATTTGAAAGCAGCCATGTGGGCAGTTTGGAATTCATCGGTTTAAAGTTGTTCGGGGGGAACATTGTGGTACTTACATGAAGTAGATGGGGTATCCGCCTTCGAAATACCAGCAGTACTTCTTGGCTTCTATACACTGTAAAGGAGAGAAAGATTAAGATTATCATGAAAAACAGACACTAAACACATAAATGGCACTTGTAGGCCAGACACACACAAGAAACAAAGGTGCCAAGTCCATAGAGGGCCAAGAGAAAACAGGTGAATGGTGCAAAGCTAACGATGGTTCACCTTAGCTTATGTCTACCCTGGGATAATCTCAATAGAAATGAGCAGGCCAGCTAATAATACTTTTTAAACTTGGAGCAGCTGTTACATTGGGGGAATCAATGAATTAAATATAGACTCCTGGATTACTTTGGAATGATAATGAGGCATAAACTGTTTCGCCCAACACTCTAGTGGTCTTGAGGGTATGCAGTACCTAATACTGAAAAACCTCACATCTTTAAACCTTTAAATATTTAATATGCATCGTTTATCACATAGGGGAACATTTTCTTTGTGTGATACCAGTCTACCATAACATGCAGAGCAGTATACTCAGCAAGGATCCTCCTGCATCCTTTGTGCATGAACCCTCGTTTTTCCATTTCTGGCTTCAGTTCAAAACGCACAGAGCACTGACGCTGGCTGTCTGGAGAGCGTCTTTAATTAACTGTCTTTGAAATGATCTCCTTCTGTGAAAATACAGCCTGCTTTGTAGTGGCATACAGAAGATTTTCAGCTTAACCGTTCTGCGCCCTGTAACAAAACGGTATGGGATAAGCTGGGGGTGCTGAGAAGAAATACAGAGAGAGAGAGACAGCGAGAGAGACAGAAAGAGAGAGAGAGAGAGTGAAGATGGGAGAGAAAAGGAGATGGTTGGAGGCGGAGAGAGGAGAGCGTGCTAAATGGAGTGAATCACACTGCAGGGACATGTCTTGCCTCAGGGTGGCAGGCAACATGCACAGCATCACTTTCCGTTAAAACGGGGACATCTCCTCAAAGATAACAAGCTGAGCTGGAGTTTCAATGCAATTGAAAATATGCAGCTTTTGGATATGGTTATGAAATTGATGTGACATTCAATCATATTTCATTGTTAAGCATTGAACTCTCTTAACTCCCAGTGGTGATAAAAATGAAAATTAAACATAGTACAGTGAAGTCATAGCAGTTTTTGAGAGCAAATTTGATGTTTCACCTGCAGCTAAAGCATCCCCTCACTCAGTTAAGGAAAGACACTACAGGGGAAAATGTGGGGATTGTTTTTAAATACATTTGTTAGGATCTGTCTGTTTCCCTCCCTACTACACCTACGTTCTCCTCTGTTTTCCCCCTCCCTTGTGTTTTGATTCGTCCCTGTCTCATTGTCCCCCTCTCCCTGTCTCTTGTTTCAACATGTCCTGAGCTGGGCGTGGTGACCTGGTTTCCTCTTCCCACCTCTGTACCTGCCCATCTGCCGCCATCGCACTGCGATCAACTCCTGACTACTGCTAAAAAGAACAGTTCACTCGCTCCACCTTCACCAGATTGTTTTGACACTAACTATGTTATCAACACTTCAGGCTCTGCATCTTGATGGTTTTTGCTATTACTCCTTTGGTATTCTCTTTCATTAATTTTGCCTCTCTTTTTGTTCCCGGTCCATTACCTCCCTCCACCATCCCACTGCACCTAGCTCCTCTGTTGTTTGTTGGATTTCCCTGACTTCTCAATGTCCTGGCTCCCTGGACATCTCACACCAAACCAGACCAATTTTGCCTCAACCTGGACTGTCTAGATTAATCCTTGAACCTTTGTATGTAGTTTTTGATTGCTTCACTATTTTTGAGAGATTTGTTATTAAACGGCTTGAACCTTCTCCTTGGTGTCTGCGCTGCTAGCACATCTGTAGAGTCACAGGTTTCACTGGTATTGCTTATCTTATTGGTTACATTGTGTATGTTAGGTCCTTTAACTCATAAATGGTTCATTTTATCTGCACTGTTGATTCATTTGCCAGCTAGGTATGCTACATTAATCTTCTCTTTGAATATGATAGACTACTGAAGGTCAGAGTAGATAGACTGGCTTCCTCCAGAAAATGACAAGAAGAGACAAAAGTGCTGAAGAGACAAGAAATGGAGGAAAGAGACAAGAAAATGAGACAAAATCAGAAAGAGAGGCACGCAGACTGCTTCTACAAACATTTTTGAAAGAATGGGTCGCTCTCAGAAGCGCAGTGAATTCCAACATGGTTCTGTGATAGGATGCCACCTGTGCAACAAATCCAATCATGAAATTTCCTCACTACACAATATTCCACAGTCAACTGTCAGTGGTATTATAACAAAGTGGAAGCGATTGGGAAGGATAGCAGCTCAACCATGAAGTGGTAGGCCATGTAAAATGATGGTCACGTAAAATGGTCAGCGGATGCTGGGGCGCATAATGTGCAGAGACTAACTGTTTACTAGCAATAACTTTATTTATTCTTGACCAATTAAGAGACTTCTGGAAGCTCTGTCAAATCTAAAAGCTTATGCTAAAGTTTATAGGTAAATGCATAAGTTAAGGACTTTTTGTTCTGTGTTTCATTTATGTTATTTTTTTTTTCTTTTAGCAATTTAATAAATACAGGCCCAGAAGAATACAATGAGGAATCAAGAATGTACAAAATCCAACAGCTCTGATCTGTGTGGAGCAGAGCTGTGGGGTGGCATGCCACGTCAAGCTGTTTTGGTGGCTCACAACATGGCAACACAATAGGTTATTTGTCAGGCTACTGGTGGAGAATGGGACCACACTGTGGCACTTGGACTGAGAGGAAATGGCAGAAACACACACACACACACACACACACACAGGGAGTGAGACAGAGAGAAAGAGAGATGGCTGGGGAGATGTTCACAAAGTAGAGTCGCAGCAGAGAACAACATGTCAGCCTCTCTTACTCAGAGAGGGAATGTACATCCACTGTACGTCCGGATTGTGTTCTCTGGTGGGAATTCTTCTCCACACAGGAAGTGCGTGATCAAATCTTCAGAGTTAAACTGCTGTCTGAGGAACAATGAGCTGGTTCACTCAATCTTCTGTCTCTATTGCCATCTATTTTGTGACAACGTTCAATAAAAAAAATAAAAATAAAAATAAAAAAAAGCCCAATCTGAAGAATAAAAGTGATTGGCTTATTAAAATTATAGGGTCACCCTCATGGAAGCATGAATAAGCTCTTCACATTTCTATCTACAATTTGCCTGTGCTGTACTAAGGCTGTACTAAGGCACAGCAGTGCTTTGAGATAAATGCTAACATCTGCATGCTAACATTGTCTGGACCTGAAAGCGGTGTGAGAGAAAATATAAGAGGGTCACCCATGTCATTTATATTCATCTCCTTGAGACCATTAATGTATTTCTTTATATCAGCCACAGCTAGTAACTAAGCACAAGTTCTAAGGCTTTAGAAAGGATGCCCCATTAACTTCATGCAAGCACCATCAATTTATGTGCCTTCCTCTCTGCATCAATATGTCCTCTTTTCTGACTGCAGTCAATTCCTTTTTGCTTGCCTCAGTGCTACTGAAGCAGATCCTATGAACAGCCGGGGCTATGATAAGAATGATCTTCACTCTCAGTTCTCCTCAGAATCAGCTTTAGGCCTCATATCTTACAACATTCAGGCCAACATTAGCCTCTGTATGACTCATTTAACAATGTCGCCCCTGGCAGGATGGATGTGAGTGTAGGCAAAATTAATGAAAACTATTTCATTAGCATTCTGTGAACAGTACATGCAAAGAAACAGGACAAAAGCAATGATCATATATTCATATGTAATATAAAAATTCTGATATAGATATAAAAATAGCTAGAATAAAAAAGCTTTAATTTCACAAATTTTGACTTTAATGCTATTAATCTATATTAATTTAGACCTAATTGTTATCCAATCCCCAACACTTTGCCAGCAATGGTCACCATCCAGCTCTGTTCATTGTATTTCTTTAATTAGAGCTCAGTGAAAGCGCTGACAGCAGAGGAAAATGTCCCTCTGTGCTCCCACAGGACAAAAATGACCGTTACGCAACCACAGAATGTGTTTCCCTGTTTTAAAAGCAGCTCAGATGGGTTTTGGCCAGAGGATACTTGGGGGATGAATAGTTCAAAAGGTTCTACACCGCACATTAAAGCTTTAGAGGCTAGAGTGTGTGTGCAGTGATCAGGATGTGTTTTGCCTTTGAAGGTGCAGGATGCAGTAGATGAGGCTGTGAAAAACAGGTCAATAAAGAAGCTCAGACATGAAAAGTCAGACAACACTGAACACACCTTTGCTCCAACGCAGGACCTTCAAACTCATGTAAAGTTTTGCAGCTTGCAGTGTTACAAACATTTTGTAACAAGGCATTTTGATCATTTTGGACATCAAAAATGAAATGTTTTCTGAATAGCCAGGATTTTAAGGCAGCTTATCTCTTATAGTCTCTAAATCCTGATATACAATAACAAGCACACTGCAAATTTTGTCATTATCTTAGCACTAAAATGGCCAAAGAGAATCTGAATATTGATGCATTTACATAAATGACAGCTTTTAAAAATTCAAAATGATTATATTTGTCTCCTTTCAGGCCTTCAAAATTTCTTTTGCTTGACAGTAACATTCTGTCTTCCAGTTGTCTGTGCTTTACTCCTTTCTTCCTTTCCTCCCATTTCCAACGCATCTCCCTCTCCTTCCTGTCTTATTGATCTCTGTTGACTGCATAGACTCCTCTGCCATTAGCAAGAAGAACAGGCCAACAAGCATCATTTGCTTGAGTATGTGTTTGGCCTCAAGTGGAGACAACAGTTAGGAGGAAATAGCCAGAGGAAGTCTCTTATGTCATGTGCAACAGCAACATCTGTTAACACTGGTCTGCTTGTGTGTGTGTGTTAGTGGGCAGTTGTTCTCTTTTGTTAAAAAGGCAGGGTTTAGTGCCTTTTTTAGATTAGGATCTAATCTAATTAGAGTATGATCTAATCTATGGCAGCCATGATTTGTATTTATTTAGACATTTTAAGTCTTCTATATGGGTCAATGTGAGACCTAGTGGGTAGGTACTTACAGGCCCAGCCATTACAGTCAGTTGCTATCAGCCTGCAGATCTGTTACCTCAGTACGCTATCAGTGTTTCCTCGCAGACATTCCAACCGATACAGATTAATCATTTCAATACAACGAATCCTGAACTGCAAGGCTGCTAATTTTGCAATCAGCAGAATTAATACCAGACAGGGTTAAATTCTGGACCTTAACACCTAGAACATTGAGGTTGGACAAAAGTGGCATGTTACTGTTATTTTTCCCCAGAGCATGTGTCAAAACCACTTTCACACCAGTGTTTCACACATTCAAACAACCTTCATCTGCCAGAGAGGGCAATTGCCAACTGCGATCAACCAAAACACCTCTGTTTTTGATAGCAGCGAAAGTTTGGGTCCGCCACCACAGCCCTGTCATCACTTCCAGTCTAGCTGCCATTCCACTAGGATCTGTAACCCTCTGCGTTCCCTCACTGACTGTTTCATTTGTCTATGAGGTCATTCTTAGTATTTGGTTTAAGTCTTGTTCATATTTGCAGTATGTATAATTTATATTTATATAAGTAGAATTAAGTGCTATATTCATGTTTTAATTTTAATGTCAACATTCAACATTACAACTCCTATTAAATTACAGACCATTCCAATGGTAATTCCTTGTCCATATATATCCCCATGCCTTTTCTGTCATGTTATCTTTTCAAATGTTGAGTTGTCTAAAACTACTGTGGTTTAAATAAAGTTTTCTTACTTCTGGAACAAAAATCCGCTCTGCAGGGTTGTTGGGTGGGACATGTGAGTTTGATTTTTCCAGTCTACATGAATTGAGAATCCTATGGGAGGTACTGCAGAAGCATGAGGTACTGGGGACTTTTTCATCAATGGTGAACCCCTTGTTTCCAGTCACTTTTGTGATAATCATGGGGGATCTGAAGGCACAGAGGGAGGCACAAGTTTTGGGAACCTCAGAATTGCATCTCTGCTTTTGTAAAGTGAATGAGTTTAAATATCTTGGGGTTTGTTCATAAGTGACTTTAAATATAGAGGATGAAATGGACAAGCAGATCGCCTAGGCATCAGCAGTAATAATTTTCCAACTGATCTCAATTCAAACTCTCGCCTATGGTCAGGAGCTCTGTGAAGTGATTAGAAGAATAAGATGACAGCCACATGGCCGAAACGAGTTTCAAACAGGACCAAGCTGAGGTGGTCCGGGCATCTGAATAGGATGTCTCTCAAGCACCTTCCTTTAGCGGTTCTCTGGGAATGTCAGAATGTTAGGACAACCCAGGGTAGACCCAGAACTCCCTGGTGGAATTATGTATCTCATTTTCTCTGGGAACATCTCACGATCCCCCAGGAAGATTTGAAAAATGTTGCTCTTACCCCAGTTCCTCGCTGGATAAGAAAAATAAAATGGAGGATTGGAACAAAACCCAGATTTCTGATTTCACTCCAGCTGATAGGATTCAACAGTCGGTGATAATCCAATCATATCTTAATTGCAGGAAGAGACAGAAAGAACATCTTTGCAAGCCTGGAAAAAGGCTGTGTATGAACAACAGACATAATAAGTACATAGAGTTTCTCGGTCTAAAGAGAACTCAATGTAGAATTGCCTTAAAACTGGATGCTTTTTAATGGCAAGCAAGGGGGTGAAAAAAAAGTCTGATTGTATGTAAACTTGTGAGGCTCGAGGCTTCAGACCTGCAGTTCACAAAACAATAAGTGACGTCATGGTTGCTCCGGCCACTATTTATTATACAATCCATGTAATTAACTGGACGACTGCACACAAACAAGCCTGCTCTAGCACAAGAGGGGATACAGTGGCCTGAACAACTCAACTCAAAATATCAGTCGCTCTTTGTTGTGTAAGAAAAGGGGGTCATCAAATCCATAGAAAGGAGCAGACATTCAGAATGTGTACCCAGGATGGGATCGATAATGCAGAGGCAAATTCATGGACCTGGTTTTACATTATGATGCTTTAAGAAGACATGAACTACAGTTCTCACACTGCCCTGGAGAGAATGGAAACAGGAAGTATATTTTGCCATGGAAGCCCAGTTTCACGGAAGCCAATAATTGTTCAGATTTTGAGCCCCATTAAGCTGGCACCATTAACACTGGGTTTGGTAAAGTTGGAAAAACAATGAAGAGTAGCTAGATTTTGAAAGTATATAGCCAAAATAAAATTTCCTCTTTCAGGCTTTCCTCTAAAGCCACATGAAAGCACACTGACTGCACCATAGTTCCAGTGTTTCTAGGCTAATAAACACATAAATACCTGGAAATGTCACAAGTCATATGAACATGCAAAACAGCTGTCATGAACACAACTCAACCTGAAAAGGTTGCCCAGTCCAGCAGTTACTGTTCACTGTGGCGGGTATGTGAATTGTGCTGACTGTGCTAGCTGCTGAATGACAGTCTGTCACAGCCACAGTGCATACAATAAAACATATAACAAAAAAATACTTCTAAAATACGTTGCCAACCCCACCTTTAAAAGTATGCTGAATTAGCTATTAGCAGTTCCTGGCCTGCAGTGTACCCATGGATGTACAGTCAGCTATCACTGGATTACTCTGATAGTGTAAAAAAATGAAACATGACGATTCTCAGATACATTTTGAATTTAAGGAGACATTTTTTCAAGAGTCAGGCGCTGAGGGTTTTAAAGTAGCTTGCTACCTACATTAATCACCTCCATGAGCTGTGTGTCTCAGCTACTGGTGCTGCTGCAACTGCTGACTGTGGTTATGAGTGGGCCAAATCAATGGGTCAAACAACAATAACTAACTTCCCACTGTAGAACACCGGCATGCACCTGTTCCTTTTACTTCATGCAGTGTCTTGGCCTCATTTGCAGACCTCTGCTGTGGAGAACCGAAGGTCCCACAAGGTCTCTGAACACTGAAGAAGGTGGTAGGTCACCATACAGATAGTCATGTTTTAACATGGATATAAATTCCCCTACTCCTCCACTTTTAACGATAACGTGTATCTGATACACTGTATGGACAAAAGCATTGCGATGGACTTATTTTTCAGAGGTTGTGCTTGGCCCCTTACTTCCAGTGAAGGGAAATCTTAATGCTTCAGCATATCAAGACATTCTGGACAATGTTATGCTGTTATGTTATAACAGTTGGGGGAAGGCCTTTTTCTATTCCAGCATGACTGTGCCCCAGTGCACAAAGCAAAGCTCCATAAAGACATGGTTGGATGAGTTTGGTGTGGAAGAACTTGACTGGCCCACACAGAGTCCTGACCTCAACCCCATCCAACACCTTTGGGATGAACTGGAACAGAAACTGCAAGCCAGGCCTTTTGGTCCAACATCAGTGCCTGATCTCAGAAATGCTCTATTGCATGAATGGAAAAAAATTCCCACAGAAATTCTCCAAATTCTTGTGGAAAGCCTTCGCAAAAGAGTGGAAGCTGTTATAGCTGCAAAGCTGTCCATGTGTTTTAGGATGCCATGTCATTAAAGTCCCAGTTGGTGTAATGGGGAGGTGGCCCAATACTTCTCTCTCTAGATGTATGTTCTTTCCCCATAAAAATTCAATCACTAAAGTGATCTATTCCTTCTTATCATTAAAAATCCAGAATCTACAAACAAGTTGAACTGCTAAAAGATGTTTCCTACTTCACTGTAATAATACTAAATCATCTGTATTCAGACTGTTCATTTCCAGTGGCACTTCTGTTATTGGATTATTGACACAATTACATATGGATGGATTCTCAAGGCAGATTCTGACATGGTTTACCCACAACACAGATATAAATTTATGGAATTTGTATAAATGTTGACATTTTTCAAAAAAACTTGCAAAATGTCAAAACATATATATAAATATATTAAAGTGGAATTGTTCAATGACAATTCAATAAAACAAGAACAGGTACAGACTTGTGTATCTGAGAAGCAGACGAGGCATAAAAGGTCTACAAAACACAAGATACTTTTCATAGAACTGTGCCATACCTTCACTCTGGGACATGGAATCACAAGATCCATTTAAATGGGTTGGCAGCTCTTACAGTAATATCCTTTCACTATTAATACGCTTTGCAAATGAGCACATACATCACTCAAAGTCTGCCTGAGAGAGAACATATTGTTCAACCATAAAAATGTTGCAAAACGATGCAAAATGCTTTCACACTGAATACATTGCAAGTATCTCCACATGCTTTGCTGGAATCCTGTTCTGTACTGAGATCCTACTACATGTATAAGATTCTTCCAACCCATGGTTCAGTTCAGACCTCCATTTTTGAGCCACCTCTTTTTTGTTTGTTTGTTTTAATTCAATTCAGTTTATTTATATAGCGCCAACACAACAAAAGTTATCTCATGACACTCACCAATTAGAGCAGAGTGAGACCAAACTCTTTAATTTGATTTTGAGAGAGACCCAACAAAACCCAGCAAAACCCCCATGAGCAAGCGCTTGGCAAAACTGGTGAGGAAAAACTGCCTTTTAGAAGGCACAAACCTTGGAGTGGACCCCGGGGCCCCAGGTTTAAATGAGAATGACAGGGTGAAAAAAATCGGGGCTTAATTATATCACCTTCAATTTGAAATATCAGCAACGCCAATGCTCTCTTTTCTACATTGACTGCTGATTCCTGACCCCTCTTAACCAGCTGGTGGGGGGCGCAAGTGATCAACAACTGCTTCATTTTGGAGTCTTAGGGACAAGGTGAAAAATAGGGATTTCTGGCAGTTAGCTCAGCTAAAAACAAAGGCTGCCTAGTCTGTTTCAGGCCGGTTTAGGTCTTTGTCATGGCTCTAAAACTCCCAACAATACAAAGGTTTGGTCTCGTTTCACTGATGCTACAACTAGACATTTAAAGGTTGTTTATTTTTGAGCTTTTGGAGTTTTTCTATGAATGCCTATCACATATGTAAACTTGGATGTAAACAATGGTGAATTTAAAATACTTATAAAAAACAACTTTGGAAATGTTCGCAAAGAAAATGCATTCAGACAGTGTGTTTTGGTGAGAAACACAGACTGGAAATATAACTTTTGTTTGTTTAAGAGAAAATTCAACAGAGAACCTTTAAGTGTGTATGGAGTGTGTTCGTACATGGAGGCTTCAAGCACCCATCAGCTCTCTTCTTAACTACAAATAATCCTGCATTACTGGAACCCATGTCAGTGACCCTCATATCACTGCCAACAGTTAAGCCTAAATCAGTCTCCATTAGTCCCCTTAACCCATTACATGACAAGTGTTTTGGCACATATACAGCAGATCATCTGAGTCCAGATGAAAGCTCAGCCATGCACTATGAAAAAGAATGGCAGACACCTCTTATTATCCTGAAAATGAGAAAACTCTCCGTCGCAACAGCTCCCAGACAATTAATTATCATGATAGGAATCGAGATCTGCCAAGTGTGCACAATAGACAATTTGACAAATCTGAAGTAATTGTTTATTTTTTTGTCAAGTTTGTCCGTCTTTGTGTTAGCAGTTAGCAATATTAGTGTCCAAAATCCCTCATAAATAAACATTATCTGTTAGAATGCAAGGCTTATATCTTGAATTTTGATTCTCCTTAAGTCAAATTTCACACCATATCCTGGTTTCACTCAGGAGTCACATTGCAGTCCACCGTGACAGGCTTATGCTGACATACGTTTTTGTTGGTCAAAGTTCATCAAACATCTGAAGCCTAAACCCAGACACACAGGTAGTCAGGAGCACTCATCAAAGAGAACACAGCAGTCTGCCTAACACCACTTGGTCTGAGGGTTTGATTCCTTCTCAGCTGCCTGCTAACATTCAAAATGGATGCGCTCACTAAGTCAGCTGAATGAAATAAAATAATAATGGTGTGAGTTAATAATACATGAATAGACATGGGTGTCAGCGGTATTGGAGTGGCAGGAAAAGTGGGGATCGTGACCACATTATGTTACCTTCAAAGTACTGTAAAATAAAATAAGAGCTCACCGTTGTCCCTTCATTCTGCTTAAATGATCCTCAAACTCAATTTAAAACAACAAGAGTCTGTGATAAAAGATAAAGCGATGTGATAAAAGGTGAAGACAAGAGGAGGAGCGCTTTTGGTGGCACCAGAGTGGCTTCATGAAAAGTCTAACTATGGGTGTATCAAGATATTTAAAAAAACAAAACAAAATCAGTGTTAGGTGACACCACAAATGACATAAAGCAACATAAAGTGACCCCTAATGACACAAAGATAAACTGAATTGTGAATTCCACCCCTCTTGCCTGCCATACATCTACCCTGTGTGAGTGTGTGTGAGTGTGTGTGAGTGTGTCCTACAGGCCCAGTAACCCAGTGAGCGGTTAGGGGCAGTCTGGGAACGAGGACAAAGGATGGTAGAATCACAGGTAGCGCGTTAGCCTACTTGGCGTCTCTGTTTGCACCGAGCATCTCAGCGGGCAATTTAATATGCTAACAAGAACAAAAAAAAAAGTACACCTCTTTGCATATTATACCTCCAGATTCACCTCTTTTCACATTTCTTTTCCGTCCTCGCATCTTTTAAAATCCCACATCGAGATGGTGGTATGTAACAGAGCCGGCCAATCTTAAAGTTAATATTTTATTGATGTGAAGTGTTTCTTGGTGGTTCAATTGCACGCCGAAGTTACCAGAAGATGCCATATTTGTTCGAAAGATCTCAGCATATCCTCTACGATGCGTTTCATTTTGGGCGTTTAGCGAAACAATATTGAATTGTGTTTTTGAATTCGGCGAACAGCGCCTCAAAACAATACGGAGCGGCACGTAGCGGAGGTACATGACAGGCAAGCCAGCTGGCTCACCGATAAAACCACTTAACGTCTCTACATGATAATAAAACACTGAAAAGACAAAGGTGACCTTTCTGTCCCTGTCTGTCAAAGCTTGAATAATATCGTCGCTAATAATAAAGGCAGGCATCGCTCACCTCTAGAAATAGCCAGAATGTCAGGGCTAAAGCGGCCAGTGGATTCCTCATATCTCCGCCGGTAGGAGAGTGAAAGCCAAGCTCCGCTCCTGGAGAAAAAGAAACACTAGGAGGAGATGCTCCTTTATCACTCTGTCGGTCTCATCGCTACAGAGGACACCTAGAGATTACATCAAGCCGGTCCGACACGCAGTCCTTCGGGTGACAGGACGGATGAAGGCAACCTGGGCGACGGTCACACGGTCCACAGGCGGAGATTAATGGCATGATGGGAGGCTGCGTTAGCCTGTGATGCTGTTGCTTATTCTACGCCCCTTTCCTGCCCACCCGCCCTACACGCACGTAAACACGCATATGGCCGCACACACATCGGCTACGGTTTAAAGAGATTCTGAGTGATTTTGTGGTATGATTTCATAAGTCTTTATTTCTTGGTCCTGTGTGTATGTTTTCCATTTCAAACAGTATAAAAGTGATATTCTGCTGTATTCTAAGAGGAAAGATATGTCACTGTCCTCTTCAGTTGAAAAGCCCCCAGCTGTTCCTGTCCACATCCTTGGGTACCACTTCCTGTATTTTTGCTATGCCAAAGCATTTCTGAAATTTACATGGGAATGACATGTACGCAACCTGGGTGTGTTAAGTGAGCTTGGTTAAGTAGCCTCAGTGCCAGTGTGTAATAGCTAACTGAGCTAAACTGGTGGGCACCAAAACAGAGCTAAAAGAACCATGGATTTTGGACTTCTACTTGTCAGGCAGCTAGAAATGGGACTGGTTGTGGAGTAGGCACGTTTTCTTTCAGCAAGTGAGAATACAAATTAATTCAAGGTGATTTTGTGTCAGGCTGCTTTTCTTTTGTTGTTGTTAGCTTTGGGCGAGAGGCGGGGTACATCCTGGACTGGTTGTCAGTCAAATGCAGGGCTGACACAAAGACAGACAAACACACACTCTCACACTCACACCTTGGGGCAATGTAGGCATGTTTTTGGGATTGTGGGAGGAAGCCGGAGTACCTGGAGTACCCGGAGAACCAGGGAGAACATGCAAACTCCACATAGAAGGGCCCAGACCGGGATTCGAACCTGGAACCCTCTTGCTACGAGGCGACAGTGCTAACCACTGCACCATGCCGCCCCTAAAACATTCATTTTAATATCAATATTCATAACAAAGCTAACACTTACATGGATTTGTTTAATCTTTCTTTTTTCTTTTTCTTTTTTCTTTTTACCATTATTGCCTTTGATGGGTAGTTAGAAGTGTAAATACCAACAGAATTACTCTACTAAAAATACTGAAATAAAACAGCACCTGTTTATTACAAAGAGCTCTGTACTGTTTTATCCATTGTTTAATAATCTTTATGTATACAAATAGTGTCAGAAAGAAGAGCTTCAGTTATGGCTCTCAAGTTGGGTGTTTCAGATTCAGCACCATGGACAGCACCTGAGCTGGCCCTGACAGCTGAGACAGAGGAGACAGCTGGACAGGTGCTCACAGGAGACACAGCACAATCTGCAGCACTGGCTTTTTGATTGGCTGGTCTAACTGAGCAGGAAACATGTTGTCTGCATGTTCTGCTTGACGCCCCAACAACACTATTGGGCGTGACTTTGGCCATGTGGCAACAGTTGGAAATCAAGGTCACTACATGCACACACACACACACACACTGTCCCACAGTCCCATAAACAATCATCACACAGTCTCAAAGAACCCAGGTGTTAATACATTTTAAAAATGAACATTAGCATAACAGTGTCTCTGTTGTGTTCAGGAGTCCCAGTAAACCGTGGAAGTGTGACAGTGAACCAGCATGCAATACCACCAGGGGCCTAAAACTGAAGCAGCCAAATGGATTTCAGTTGTCTTTCCTTTAATTAAATACACCTGTGCTTTTCCGTGATATGACAAAGCAGGAGAAACAGTATTGCACATATTCAATGGGCACTCAGAAAATAAACCCGGAAGCTAGAGGGCTTTCCTAGCCAGTACATAAGCCGAACAATTCTCATTGGACAGAAAAAGCGCCACGTTTTGGATCCAGTATCTAGTTCGGTTATACATAATCGTGTAAGCATTTTCTCATTTATTTAAATATTGTACTCAGTTCACTTTTAGAATGAAAATGGAGTAGAATGAAAAGAGTTATAATGTTTTAGTTACAGAAAATATGGTCATTTATGGAATGTCAACAGTAATGGAATTGATCATTTAACTGCAGAAAGACAAATTTCTTCAGTTTCTTCAGTCTTTTTGTATTGTCTTTAATCTTTAAAAAACAAAGTTGCACCAGTTTTTTTTTTTTTTAGTATTTCTTGTAATAATGTTTGTCTTGTAAAAATATTGTCAATTTAGTAAAGTGGGTAAAAAGGTTGGTGGAAAATGTTCAATAATAAAAGAAGGAACACAAGGTGATTCCTTTTCATATAAAGTCAAATGTTACTAACAGTACAGAAACTGCTGGTGAACTGCTGAGGACTGGTGTTTGCCATCATGTATTCAAACACCTGCTGGAACATGAGTTAGCAGGGTGTGGTGGCCAGCTGTGCAACCTGTGTGAAAGCTTTGGTTATTAAACCAGTGTCACACAGTGTGTTTTTTGTGTATCCGTTGCTGATTTCAGGCTACTGACACCAGACACCTACAATTAATGTCCCATTATATGGGAAATTATACTTTGCTTTTGTTCAATTCTATGGAGGACACACACTGAGACCCTCAGCAGAGAGAGTGTGTGTGTGTGTGTGTATTGCAGAGCAGCAGATTGTGACTGACAGGAGGGAGAGGAGAACATAAAGCTGGATGTTACTGTCAGGGAGAAGAAATTAATGATACACAGGATATATGGGCATCTGTTCTCTGTAGAATCCCCTGGATGAGAGACTATACCAGTATGTTATGTGATGAGTGACTACAGTACCAGTCTTAACTCCCTCCCTCTCCATATTAGCTGATAGGACATGGACCAAACTAAAAACGCAACATACACGTCAAATACATTTTTCCCAAAGATGGTTTCTGTCATTTAATTTAGTACTTATCACAATGATGTATGTTCAAGTATTAATTTTCTGATAAATTTGGTTTTAATTAGTTATTTGATGCTATAAAAGGGATGTGGAGTGTCAGTAGGTGTATGGGCTGGAACTCAATACTGTAGCTTTGGCTCCAAATGACATCACCACCACAAGATGGCAGCCCTTGTATCCAGAATATTTTGGCTTTATTCTGTACAGTGGGATGAAGCAGAGATGTGTCGTCCATCTTTATACATATCAGTGGTCACAACTCCTGATCCTACCCACTTGTTAGCTATGCTGCCTGTGCCGCAGATCGCAGCATGTTGTTGTGACAGAGGCCTCACTTGGTGCACTTTAGTGTGGTTTATTTGAAGATGAAGGTTTTATTTTAAAGGAATATGTTTCACTTTTTAATTGCCTTCTTTTCAAAAGCAAAATAATAATATTGATATCAGTATCAGGTCTTACAGAACTGGAATCAGGACCTGGTTAGCTTAGCTTAGCATAAAGACTGAAAGCAGTGCGAAACCAGTTGGCCAGTGTTTATAAAAAAAAATACAGAAAAACACTTCTGCGGCCGTGTGGTCAAATTCTAAATTCAAGCTTAACCCATTCCATCTTGGCTGAACTTACTGACGAAGCCGTTTGTTACCGAGGCAGTTTCTCCAGTAAAGACTTTGTTATGCTTTGCTTCAGCCTTCGTCTCTGCCTCTGTGACCGCCTGTTGTCATGTGACTGAGAGTCTGTACTGTGGTCACATGACGACACCTGACTTAGCTCCACAAGTTAAAGTAGAAAACAACTGCCACAGAAATCAACATGGCTCTCGGTTTCCTCCCACACTAAGAGTGTTTCCCTACCAGCATATTGGCTGTTACTTGTCTCCATCCCTCCCTCACCCGTGCGTGGTCCTTTTGGCAGTTTTGGAACATATATTAAATATAAATTCCCAGAATCCTATTGGTCACACCACCCTTAGTTGTCAATATTACAATTTAGATAATAGAAACAGCTTTTCCTAACACATTGGGTTAAGCACTGGCTCACCAATATTTACTGACCAACTGCTTGTGTGTCACCATCGAAATAGAGGAACTGTACAATAATTAGCTTAGCTACATGAAATTGTAAAGTTTGGTCTAGACCTGTTCTAATTGGAAAGTGTCATGAGACAAATTTGTTGGGATTTGACCCTGTAAGGAAATGGACCTGAATAAATTGAATACACATTTATTCACCCATAATTAATCCTGGACCTACTGTGCTTACTGAGTGAATACTGGACCATTTTGGTATGAGGAAATTTAGCTTTTCATACATTCTGATGAGAGCAACCACACTCAACTGCATGTTTCTCTGTTCCAAACTAATTACTGAATTGTCAAGTATTATGTAAATAAACGAAATGAGCGCCTTGTACAATCTTTTAGAAACTGTCAAGGATAACATAAGATGGTATGCTTACTTTTATTATGGTCCTGGGTGGGCGGGGGCACAATACACAGGGATAGTCGTCAGCAGATGACGAACTTGCCAGCTCACGCATTCAATAGCACTATGTAACAGAGACACTACATTTATATACAATATCATAAATCTTTGCCATCATAAATCTACAGAGCCCTTGACAGGCGACACCATTTGCTAACCCTGACCTAATGTGCCTTTAAATTGCCTTTAAATCTTATTCTCTGCCAAGTAAAGAGCAGATACTCGGCTACTTAACCCAATCTTGTGTCTACATTGTATAAAATAGTCAGGCTAAACTAATTGGATTGTGACAAAGGGCACGTCGTCACCTGGCTTTGCACATATATCACCCTGCACTTTGACTGAGTAAGACTACATATGCACTTTAATAACTGCACAGGCACTTTAAGAGCAACAGCACTTTATTGAAGATTTGCACAATACATTTTAACACATTGCTTGTTTAAACATTTATATGGATATATTTACCTTATTTATTGAATATTTATCAATATATTTATTGTCCTTTTCCGGGTCTGACTTTGACTTTGTTGATAGGTGCTGTGTGGGCCACACAGTTTCACCTAGAAGAGAGGGACATAGGATTAAATGTGTATATTTAATATGTGTTACTTGGTTAAAAATGAGGTAAGCTAAGCTGTATTGGGTTGCTTAGTGTGTGCATTAAGTAGATCAAGAAGTGTTGTGTACTCACCAATCTTTCTGTCTTTGGGTGTTCAGGCAAAAGGCTTCCCCTGGCAACAGACACAGATTTTATAGTTCCGGGGGAAAACCAATTGTGAATTGGTGTGGGGTGATGGATATGTGTGCAGTGTAGTACAAGAAATATAAGGTGATTTAGATGTGTTTGTTGTTAGTAATAGTTGATGTAAATGGGTGTGTATAGGTTACTGAATATGTTTGTATATATATAAAGAAATAAAAATGGTGGGTTACTTATGTTAGTAGGCAGTGGATCCCCGTGGGTGGAATCTTCCAGGGTCATTAGCTAAGACACACTATATATAGGCGCCATTTTAACATGAGTTGTTACTGTTCTGATGACTCTGTGCTGTTTGCCAAGATGGATGAATAAAAGAACCACATCTGACCCACCTTAAACCTGCCTTGGATCATTCTTCTTGCTTTACCAACCAGCCGTAATTGTTTGCATTCCTATATGGATTGATGGCTGGCCCAGCTGGTTTAATGGATAGGTTCACCTGAAAACAATCCCCAGCTCAAATGTCCAACTACTGTCATAGACATTACACTAGACTTATCTATAGCAGCTAGTTAGCGACTGGTTTATCATGAGCCATTTCCCTTCACCTTGACAGAAAGGAATACAGTTTCATTCTAAATTTAGGTAGGTCATCAGGTACGCACGCTGGAGCAGCTTATATTCATTTTGTCTACAATATCACCATGTGGGAAGGTGAGCACGGCCCGCCGTGCCCCTCGCTCACCACATCCACAACTCACCCGTGACAGTTTTCTCCCCGGTCCAGCATCCAGGCGCGTAGTGAAGTACCCACTACTCCTCTCACTCTTCCTCTGTCCGTTTGTAAAGACTCTGGTTCTTCATACACTCACGTACAGGTGCTCACCTGCATTCCCAGTCCGGTTCCACTACTCCTCTGCGGAACCGCGCGCTGCTGCAGGGGCGGGCTTTATTGAGCGTGGGGCAAGGGGGCACGTCCCATTGCACTCAGGGGTGTTTGTATTTCTTTACTGTGTTGATTATGGAGTATTTCTACAAAGTTATTGTGTGATGTGTGAATATATGGTGTGTGGGGAAATGAAATGGTGCATTGTTTGTTTAAGTATTGATTTATTATGATTAATAATATTGTATGGACAATGATGATTTTCGGTGATCCCTCGATAATGGTTTGAACCAATTGGGCTCAACTAGCAGCCCTATTTAAGGGAGCCTCATTTAGCTTCTGGACATCTTGGAGAGAAGCACTATGAGCTGCTGTGAGTTTATAAAAATAAAAGCCTTTTTATTTTATCCCCCCCTGGCACCTGAAACTTTGCTGCCTCCTGTTCCAAACCTCTTCCACCTGAATCTGAACTTGCCTAGAGCCCTTTATTTGGGGAGACCACTCTGGTCCCTCACACACCAGCAACCACAATCAGATAACAGCATCCTGACTAATATTGTAGATTGTTCCACCTGGTCCTGTCCTACCACTCTGTGCCTGACAGCCTCTCTGCTAGACAGCTCTTTCCCCTGGGGGAACTGCTATTGTTGTCCTGTGTTAAAACCAAAAGTCAGTGTTGACTTTGCTTTACCATGATCTTTTCCTAAACTAGTAGTAGTTGTGTTGTCCAAACTTCACCAAACTATGACTGAAAACCGAAGAAGAAAAAACAAAATAAAAAGGCAACTCTGTCTAAAAATAAAAAGTCAGTGTTAACTATTAGTTTTATATGAGCCATGACCCTGATCCACGAGTGAAAGTCATCCACGACAATCTCCTACCTATTCTGACTTTGCTTTTTAAACTACGCCACCTGACTTAATAAAGGCAAAAAGGCTTTCCAAATCTATCACAGTACAGTAGCCAATCATAGCACATTAGGGCAGGAGTATGTGGAACATTTTGGGGGGAAAAAAAACTCTAGCTGATAGCATGTTAGCCAACACCAAAAAACACGTTAAGCTAACTGGCATGCTACTCAACCAAGCTAACCTCATCTTTGAAAGCAATACACTGTGTTGTATAGTTCCGTCAATAACATTAGCAGATGACATTATAAGTGTTGTAAAAAGTGTAAAACTGTGACCATGCATGCTAATTGAAGCTGAATTTTGAAGCAATCACAATGCAGAAAACAAAATGGCCTGCCAAATAAACTAAATACAAAGCTAATACTAAATACAAAGCGCCGTCATTAGTTTAAGAGGTGGAGAGGTGCGGGGAGCTGCCTGTCCAATCACAGCTGTGGAGTCGGAACTACGTGCAGACCTTATCATCGATGACATGAGCTGATTGCAGCCATGACAGACCCTGTTTTAATATGTGTTTTTCATTCAATTATGACACAGCAAATGCACACAAAAAAAGAAGATGTATATGCATGTGTACTGTACTTAACTTCGGTGATTTGTGTGATTTGTTGTAGTCCAGCCACTGCTTTTGCGTTAAATTATTTTGGCATTCTGCTCTGAAGCATAATGGGAAAGAGGGCCGCTTAGATGTCTGCTGCAGCCACTTGTTATTTGGTGTAGGGATTGTTTTGCATCAGAATCAGCAGTAGCACTAATAGGAAAAATGTTCTAGGGAGAAAACACACACACACAAACACACTGAGTGATTCTTTGCCACTTCTGTCTTTCATCTGCTCTGTTTCCAGCTTTGCCCCCAGACAAATCAGAACTCTGATGTAGTAATTACTGAGTATCAGAGGATGTAAACACTACAGTCCCTGTAGCTGAGATTTGCAGCACAGTTCAGGAACATTAGTCATCTTTTTCACTGTAATTCAGTGCGTTACATTACCGCTGTAGTGGATTAACATCAATATATAGGCCTTGATATAGTTCATTGACATTGAGATAAGGAAAAACACTTAGATCAAATCTACAGAGGCAAGAAAAACAAACCACAGACGTACAAGTAGCATAACCTGAACAGGCATCTGCATAATCTGCATTTGTGTAAGAAACTGATTTATGAAGCTGGCATGGAAGGAGGCAGCAGCAGCAGCAGGCTGATGGATGAATATGACCTTGAAGATGATTTTGTCACTTAAGATGATTTGGGCTCTTTGTCAAAACCCCCACGTTAATGTTTGATTCATTCGCTTCGGTCTCAGAGAATGCAGTTCTTTGTTGCCAGGTGAATAACAAACAAGGAAAATAAAAAACTGCTGATAAATTACTTTAAGTTGTTTCTGGGCATATATGCTGTCCTTAAAGGTTATGCAACTTTGATTCAAATGCTGATTTACATCATTTTCAGAAGTGATTATAGTATTACAATAAAATGACAAACAGCAATCAGTCAAAAATGTATGTAATGTAATACTTCTACTGCTGCACAGTCACGAAATGCATTACAGAACAGATAAAACTCAGTCAATAGAAAAACAACAAAAACATAAAAATACGCTAATGATAAGAACAAGAAAACATGAATAAAAACATATAGTTTAAGATCTGATAGATTCTATCAGATAGAATAAAATCACATAAAATAAAGGTGACAAAAGGATGGATGGAAACTAGACAAATAAGACATTTACTATAAAACAAGCTTTCCTTTAAAATAAAGTTTGACAGAACGACAAAAAGAAGGGAGCCGGAAGGGAGCTCCGCCGCTGCCAGACGTGGACACAGACACACTGCAGTTGGACGATGAATATTATCTTCACGGTTTCAGAAAATGTAAATAGAAGTTTGTTTTTGTTTTTCTCATGTTAAATACAAGCTGTGGATTGAGAGGGTGTGATGCCCCCTGGAGGTCACCTCTCACCTGGCACCCAGAGAGCACACTAAAGGGCCAGGCTCTATGAAACCATCATGTTATATTTTTCTAATTGTTGATCTATTCAGCTGTATAACATATCTAATGTCTGGCCTAAACTGTTGTGTATATAATGAAGGAAAAATGGATGCATGGCATGTACTGAACATGTAGCACTGCTGGCTCCACAGCTCTCTGCTGTTGATGTATTTTTCTTCTCCCCTCTCAAACTCTCTCCTGCCATTCCTCACATGTCATTTGTGAGCTTCAGCCTCATCTGTAGTTTGTGTTTTCAGACTGTCCTGTTGTCAGATTGATTCAGTGTGGTGTTATTGTTTCGGCTCTCACTTTCTATCTCTGCAGCTGCCTGTTGGTCTCTGTGGATATTGTGTTTTAGTAACTGTAACTCAGTGCGCTGCTGCTGGTCCACTCTACACTCTCATGTTTGTACGTACTGTTAAAAAAAAAAAAAAATCAACTGTTGTGTGAGTTTAAACATTTAAACAGACCTCATCTCTTGGACCTGTGATGCTGACAAAACCATCTGCCTGCTGCTGCCTCCTTCCTTCCACACCACAAAACATGTTTTCATTTCTACAAATTGAAGTAAAACTCAAAATGATTCAAGTTCATTTCCTTTTCAGCAGAGGGACTTGTCATGGTTTTTTTGCCATAGCATTGCTGTGGCATTTTTTATAGACAAGCATGGTCCTCAGAGGTTGAATCCTGATGACTTCACTACTTCCCTGGCTTTCCATCTAGTGCCACCATGAGATTGGAATTTTTTGGCTTTTAATGAAATATTTAGACAACTAGTGGATTGGTTACTATGAAGTTTCCTACACACATTCTTGCTGGCCAGAAGAATAATCACACTGACCTCAGTGATCCCAGGGGGAAGTCTGAGAGCTGAAGAATGCAGCAGAGGATCTCAGGTGGACAGCCTTAAGACCAGACAGAAGCCGGGCAGGAATGCTCAGACAGGTGGCTTGGGTCAAGACAGATGAGTGGAGCAAAGGGGCAATGAGGCTGCAGGACTGGAGGCCAGAGGTCGAGAGAATGGCAGGTAAAGGTGGTGGAGCAAGGGAAATAGGAGGCTGTCGCAGCACAGGAAGTGAGGCTGCTGTGGCACAGCAGCAGATAACTGCTGCAGCTCTGGCTCGGCAGATTGCTGCAGCACAGGAAGTGCAGACACCATAATGCGTTTATGTATGTGTCCGTCTGTCTTCATGTCCCCAAGACAGAGCCCTATGACACAGGAGAGCTAATTGGCGCCACGTTTAATGTGTGACTCTGTACTGGATACCGTAGTGCTGCTGAATCTCGGAAAGATAAGCATTCATACACATTAACTGGCAGCATCTGTTTTTCTGCTGGAAGAATTGGGTACATATTGTACATTAAGTCTCTCAGAGAAGGTGCACACACTTATGAATGTTCACCAGATTGAATCCCCAGACCAGCTGGGAGAATAACATTTTCTTCTCCACAAACAGCTGGTGCTAAGAAACACCACTCAGCTGCTAACAAGCTGTGCAGATGCACAGAGCAGCTCCCAGCATTGCCAATATGGAGCTCTGCTGAATTTCCATCATCCAGGAAAAAAAAACAACAAAACAACAAAACATAAACCGATGAGAAAGTCAAGCTGGGTTTATAGTTCAGTTTGTGTCTATGAAACACAAACAATGAAAACTGCATCTGTGAAGTCATTTCAGAACTCTCCATATTTCAGGGGTAAAAGAACACATTTGATCAGTTATGAGTCAGTTTAATCAATTTGCTATATGCATATTTTTATGAAACTATTTCTGTTTTTGCTGTTGTTTATGCCCCTGAAAAGTTGGAGACTTCTAAATTCACCCTATTTTTATTTTTATTTGAAATATTCTCTTCTCCAAAACTATACACGTTAAAATGCCATGATAGCTTTTTATTTCAAGCATTTCTTTGCACCTTTGTGGACAGTGCATTCAAACTCTTAAGCTTTGTGATCACATCCTCCACATGGCCTTTAAGATAAACCACTGCTTCCATCTAGTGGCCCCTTGAGGGAAGACTGCAGCTTAGCAATAAGTGTCATGGTGCAGAAGAACATGTTGTCACACGTTAACAGAGTGAAGCTACAGTCACACAGCGAAAACAAAATTCAAAACAGATTAATGTTTGGCCTGAATTTGATGATTCTGTCATTGACTTGGATAATAGAACATTGAGAAATAATTCTTTGCTTACATTTTCCATTGCATCTGATGGTCTTAGTAGTTGGAGTTGCTCAGTTTGTGGTTGTATATGGGTGGAGACGAGGATCCATCTCTGCTGTCAGATGTGAGTGTCCTCTTTGATCTTACCCTCACTGCTGGTCTGTGATGTTTCACCTCTTCCCAGTGGATACAATGAGTGGTTTTGGTGTGGTGTTCATAAACATCTGAGCAAACTTCATCTGCTACTGAAGGCCCCGACTACGGGCGAGAGGCGGGGCAAACCCTGGACTGGTCGCCAGTCACACACAGGGCTGACACACAAAGACAATCACTCACACACACACCTAGGGGCAATGTAGAGTAGCCAGTTAACTTGATGTGCATGTTTTTGGTATTGTGGGAGGAAGCAGGAGTACCTGGAGAAAAGCCACACAGGCACAGGGAGAACATGCAAACTCCACATAGAAGGGCCCAGCTAACCACTGCACCACCGTGACAGGTCATTTATTGAGATATCTGCTGATGGATGGTTGATTGTTCAAGTAAACGTTTTTGGATGGAGAGCTGTCATTTAAACAAAGCATGTATGAAAAGATTCATCCTAAATATAAACTGTGCACAAGTGAATTTAAACAGCAAAATGTGGTTACGTTCGAGCGCCTTTCTTAAGGTAAAAATAAATAAATAAATAAAAAATTACAGATCATATTTTTCCAAGTTCATAATCATCTATTTTAACCTGTATAATTGTCATTGTTTATGACAGAGTTCATTTTTGCAGTTAGAATACTGTGCGTTTAATTCTTCAGCCTTAGCTGCAGTAAAAATTGTGAGCATATTATCAACTGAAATATTTAAGTCATTAAACTAGACTTAACACCGGCCCCCTCTAACAGACAGGGAAAATGTCGCTTTAGGGCCTTTGTTTGTTTGTTTTTGGTTGTCATGTTACCAAACACAAACAGTTATTCTCATAAAATAATTCTTTCACAGGCAACTTCCTCCAAGGGTCTGGGGCCTCAGGGGAACTTTCTCCAATTTGCTCCAATTTCCGATTTGTAACCGAGCCTCGCTGTAGCCAATCAAATGCTTCGATTGCTTTTCTTTCAAGAATAAAAGCAGTTATTTAAAGCAACTTTCTCAAAGATGAACAACTGATCTGCACTGTTTCAAGAGCCATGTTGGCTTGATGAGGAGTAACTGGATCAAGTAAGTCTGATATCAGCATGTGAGCCATGCATGTGAAAGAGGACCCAGGTTAAGTGAAAGGACAGTAAGATTTTTGCTTAATTTAGTCGTAACTCAGTAACTCAAAAACATAAGTTCCTCAGAATTAGAGCTTACATGGAGCTGGATGCGATTGACTGGCGACCAGTCCAGGGTGAACCCCGCCTCTCGCCCGTAGTCAGCTGGGATAGGCTCCAGCTCCCCCGCGACCCTGATGGATAAGCGGTATAGAAAATGGATGGATGGATGGAGCTGGATTACAATGGAATGGTTAAAAAAAAAAAGTAATAGTAATGGCTTTCTTCCCAGCCACCAGAAGGATCTTGACCAGATATTGTTCTCCTACAAGCACAGTTCCTTCCAAATATCTGAGGTTCATCTGCAGGGTTTATTGTGTTTATTTATCAGTATCAATATAATACTGATAATATGCTGTAGACATATCCAGTATGCCTACCAGAACACACTTTCCGTCCTGTCCTCTCATCACACATGATTACTCAAAACTCTCAATTCACTTTTGAAATGTTTATTTACAGTATGGGATTTGAATGTACAAATCTGTTCCTATGGTAACAGAGCTTACAGTTTCTTAAACAGAAAGTACAGTACAGACCCACTGGAAGTGTAGACTGCTTGATGTCTACATGTACAGATTTTGTCTTTATTGCTTCAGAGAACACAGAACCATGGAAAGCTCAGTCGGTGATGTAAGAGGAATATGTGAAATGGCTCTTTAAACAGTACTGCTGAAAATACCTTTTAAAAGACTTTAAAAAAAAAACAACAACACAAATTTGCATTATGTACACAGAATTATAAAACTCCTCAGAAATATCTGCAATATTAAACAGAAATACCCAAAGTTTAAAAAAAAAAAAAAAAAAGACAATGAGAGCTATGATCATCAAATCATAGAGAAAATCTCCAAGCATGGCACCAAATACAAAATAAGACAAAACATAAACAGGGTTGAGAGAGCAGGAGCTGGTTCTGTTCAGAGGAGAGCGGCACAGATAAGGAAGCGGACTGACGTTAACTACAATTTGCCTTCTGAATTTAAAAATCATGTGACGGGTAAGAAAAGTGAGCTACGTCTCACTGTTTTGTGATAAAATCAACAAACAGTTCAGACAGCAAATCAACCTCTTCAGTCATCAGCACACATGCACATGGATGATGACCGGAAGTGAAGATTCGCTATACACAATCTCTACATGCTGTGGAGAGATTTCCACCTAACAAAGTGGAACTTTCACCATCAGTAAACGCATCATCAGCCATCTGTGGCAGGAGACAGTCAGTCAGTTTCTACATCGGTGAGTGCGAGTCAGGTGTCCTCCTTAGCGGCGACACCTCGGAGACGACCTGATGTCTTTGACAGAGCTGAATGTATTATTCACAGCTGATGCGACAGTGCTGCTCTGACTTGTTTTCAGTTTCGCTGAGTGGCCACTCACAAAACTGCAGTGAAAAATTCCAAAATAGGCATTTTTCCCCCACCACAGACCACCATTATAAAAGAAACATCTGTAAAACTGTTGACAAGACACCTCAAAATTCAACCAAGATCAGTTATGACTCTTTCTATAGTTACAAACAAGCAATGCCACATACATCTGCAGCTTTGTTTCAGTGGCCACTATTGCAACAACAACAAAAAATAAAGAGATCGTGAGACTGTCAGGACACCACCAACTACAGACACGAACAGCTGATACTCTTTGTTACTCTTTGTTATTATGACGCTTTAAATCAGGAAGGTTTTATGTTTGGCAGAGTGTAAAAATGTGGTTTTAAGTTGACGGCACAGAAATTTAAAACGGAAAACTGACTGACAAACAATTTCTGTTTTTAAATGGATTCATTTTTGTTTGGGGGGTGGTGGGGTGGTGGTGGTTAAGAAACCCTTAATGCAAAGCACAATGTAAAGCTCTGCACTGTGTGTATATATATATATACATATAAACATACCGTACAGCCTCATTGTGGACCATCAAGCACTTGCTGTCTATAAGTTTCTGAGGACAGGTCATTGTTAACACTCGGGTGGCTAAGCTCTGGTCTGGTTTCCTGACCCTTTGGATTTGTCTCTGTGTGAATTCAAATGTCCAACTGCCCTGCACCTGCAAGTAACTGGGACAATCAGACTTCTAGACAGTCTGTTAAGGTGTGGACTCTGAGTAATAATAATAACAATAATAATTACAATAATAATAATGAATTAAATAATAAGTAAGACAATTTAGATATATATATATATAGCACAAATATCAATATTTATTTTCTGGTGTTTCGGAGGGGGGCAGGTCCATTTAGCAGCTGTTCAGTCATGGTCCACCAACCTGAGGCCCTTATCTGTCTGCCTCTTCTCTGATTGATGGCTCACTGTTTGACAAGTCAAAGTCAGTTTTAAAATCTCCAAAGAAGACCTCACTCTTCAACGCCAAAAGTTGAAGTTTAAATTTCCAAACTCTACGGGAGCATCTCGAAATATCCCAGTTTCGTAACACTGTCTACGCCTGGCCAGTTGTTCATGGGGAAAAGAAAAAGAGCAAACCTAAAGAGAGAGACATGAACCTACTGTAAGTGCTTCAGGAGATGGCCTGGGTGGCTGTATCGGGGGGAGAAAAAGGTGAGTAGGTACGCCAAAAATGCACTTAAAATCCAACAGCTTAAATATCAGATTGAGTGATCATATATAGCATATATGGAGGGGAGTCTGTATAATCAGGAGGTCTATATTTATTGCAGAACACTAACTTTTACTCCTCAGTACTGAGGTCAGTAGATGAACTCTCCTGGGACCTCCTGAAGAGCACTGAAAGGCTCCTCAAACTTGAAACGTTTGGAGATGGCCTTCTGCTCGGCAGCCAGAGCCTCCTTCTCTGAGGTGGAGGTGGACGACTGGCGGCACTGACCCAGGGTGTAGGCAGCCATAACTATAAGCTCCTCCGTCACTGGGGCCTCCCCCTCCTCCTCTTCCTCCTCCTCCTCAGCTGTTATTGTGCTGCTGGGTGGTTCGGGGCTACTGGTGGAGCTACTGGTGGAGCTGGATGCCTGCTGGTCCACCACCGGGAGGATCCCCTCCACCGTCTGTGTTTCCGGAGGCCCAGTGGACCGAAGCCAGGGGTGTTTGAGACACTGCTCCGCTGTGGCCCGATCCCTGGACAAAGACATACATGAATACAGCTGACACCACATGTCGTGCTTCCCTTCTCTGCTGAACATACGAATTGGTAGGAAAAAGACTCAGCTATCATTTTAACTTGATATAATAGCAGGTAGCGTAGTTGTGAAGACACCAAGGCCGCGTTCACAATGCTCAGTTCAGTTTCATTTCTCAGATCTGATTCTTTTGTTTGGCTCTTCACTTTAGTTTTTAAATGTGGCCATATCAGATCCCAATGTGTAACAATATTAAGGATGACTCGAGCACAGTTTTGTACAGGTAAGAAACATAGAAGCCATTAAGTCGGTTTGTGAAATTTTATCCCTGCTGGATATTCTACAGGCAACTGTAAGTGATATTGTAGGAAAGTGGAAACGTTCAGGAACAGCAACACTTCGGCCAGCCTGTAAAGTTTGGTGGAAGACTGGTAATGGTATGGTGCTGTCTTTCAGGGACTGGGCTTGGGCCCTTACTTCCAGTGAAGAGAAACTGTAATGCTTCAGCACACCAAGACATTTTGGGCAATGCTATGCTACCAACTTTGTGGCAACAGTTTGCTCACAAAGTAAAGCTCCATAAAGACATGGTTGGACGAGTTTGCGGTGGAAGGACTTGACTGGCCCACACAGAGTCCTGACCTCAACTCCATCCAACACCTTTGGGATGAACTGGAATGGAGACTGTGACCCAGATCTTTTCGTCCAACATCAGTGTCTGACCTCACAAACGCTCTACTGCATGAATGGGCAACAATTCCCACAGAAACACTCCAACATGTTGTGGAAAGTCTTCTCAGAAGAGTGGAAGCTGTTACAGTTGCAAAGCTGTCCTTGTATTTAGAATGCAATTTGTCCATATAGTATATGACTACCTCAGCATCTGTGAAATTCTACACAGTTCTAATATTCCCGAACCTGAGTGTCCAGGCGTCCACTAGGGGTCATCAGAGTCACAAAGATTTTTAAATTTCAAAGAGAGTATATAAAAAAAAAATTCTTAAAAGATGATGTCTCAACACATAATTCAGTTCTGTAGCAGCAACATTTCAAAGTATATATAAAGTTTGTATGTTCTTTTATTTAGTGAAGTTAAAAATAGCACTCTTTCATGAAGGGATAAAAGGCCATGCTGAGATGCTTCAGTGAATGTACATAGCAAATTTAGCTCAGTTCTGGCTTGATCTCACAGCACAGCTGCTGTCATTGTATTCTTGTTTGTTTTATGTGACAACGTAATGATCATAAAATAACAGTGTTATCTGCAGCTCCGTCGTGACTGTGTTTACGAGCAGATTTCAAAGTCATTCGTTTGTCTAACAGTAAACAGAAAAATAAAATTGACCCCCGTGCTATCCAGCAACATAGTGAGAGGCAGAATCAACAAGATGGCAGAGAACACAACCAATGCACTGCAGCAAAGATTATTACTGTTACATATTTAATATAACAGCCTGCAAAGCACTGATAAAACGTGTTGAATTGCTATATTTTTAGTAAGAAGTATCTCAGTAATGTCCCGTTGTGTGAAGGGGTAGGAGGTAGAGAAGATGAGACATTGTTACAGAGAGAAAAATATAAAGATCTGATTGTAGCATCACTGTCCCATAAAGCGTGTGTGTTTTTCTACCAGAGGACTGTAAAGCTAAATTATGGAGTTTATTTCCTGGCCATTCCTTTGGTGTGCTGAACTTTTTTTGCTTTATTTGCTTTACTTTTGCTTTCGTTGTGTGGCTTTTGTTATATTTTGTAGAATAGTCTTTGTATTACTTTCTAAGCTGCAACACTTATTAGATAAATGGAAGTAAAGGTTTTCAAAATGATGCAGTTTTCTTTCAGTCACAGATAAAGGGATCATATAGACTGGGGTAACTTCCAAAACGAACCAAGATACATTCGGTTAATGAATGCATCCTTTCTCAGCAGTTTCTGCAAGTACCACTTAAATTGTCTAGTCTTGACGGTGAGATGTGTACTGACTGTGGATGTTTGCGGAGCAGCATCTGGATGAAGGACACGGCTGCCGGGTCCAGCTGCTGCACCTCCTCCTCGGTGTAGCTCACATTGAGCTGGGAGATGTTGAGGAACGTCTCCTGCTTGTCTTCGCCCAGGAATGGAGAGAGTCCTGTCAGCATCACGTAGGCCAAAACACCAATACTCCTACAGACACAACACGGAGCACAGTGCAGACAGGAAGACATGGAAGCATGCTGCAAATTCATAATGCATACATAGCATTATATATGACATAACGTGCATTCTTGACCCAAATGTTAGCCGTGTACAGTGGTGAAGTCTGTAGCATGAATATGCAAAACAAAACAAAAATAAAAATGAGCTATTACAAAATGAAGTAATTAATTGCAATAAAAATATAGAACAAAGATATAAAATAATAAGTTCAAGTTATGTTTCATTTGAACTGCAAAATGCACAGCTTTGATTGGCTGAGTAGCATCACATGACATGATGTATAAAAAATGTACTGTAGTTGGTGGTTTAGTTTCCCAGGCAACATGCTAGAATATGCTGTGCTGTTTAAAATATAAAACTCTCTGTCACGACTGAATAATTCTCAATAATTTATTTGTTACAGGTCCAGGTTATCTTTGTCTGGACCTGGACTACAGTCCACCTACTGGAGGCCTTAAAGGCGGATGCCTGCCCCCTCAATTGCATGTGCTGTTCTCCTCCACCTCCTTCCATAATCAACCCTCTGTTTCTTCCTGTTGCATGCAAAGACAGTCATAGACCGTAACGCACTTCTTACACTGAGCTACAGAAAGATTTGTTGTTGAAGTTGTTTTTTTTGTTGGGATTCATAAAGAGAACCAAAACACAAGTATTAAAAAAAAACAATATCAGTACTGTGATTTCTTAATAAAGTGAAAACAAAACAATATACTAAGTAGTAGAAAAAAAACCTTGGGTAATCCACATATCATATACTAGAAGAGCAATGTTTCCCACCAGTCACTGATTTGTTGAGCTGTACATACACATTCAAGCTGTGTCCATATTCCTGAGTGGATTTGGTGAAAGTAAAATTGTGAGCAGTTGATGCAAAGGCCACACGTGTTTATGTGATTCTAGCATCTCTGATACTTCTGATGGTGTTCTGCTTCTGTTCTGTTCTGCTTTGTATGGCTCTGTGGACGGGAAACTTGGTGGTTGTAACTTTGGTCCGGACCACTGACATACATTTATAAGAAGATGGCCAGATAGCGTTTATTTTCTCCCGGTAAAACAGACATGAAAAAACATTTTGGTTCATAAATTCTTCTGGGGACAGAGACACCCCCCTGCAAAGAAACACAGGCTAACAATGTCCATCTTAAGTTTATAACAATCCCCATAAAGTTTATGTCATGAGTACAAATGGACTACTGTTATCATCTTTTCAGACACTCACACATACAGAGGACTTTTCTTACCACATATCTGTTGCTGTGCTTATGGGCTCGTAATTTAGAATCTCAGGAGCTGAAAAAGAAGAATACAAACACAGTATTTATTATTCAGAATAAAATCAGTCCAAACATTTAGTGCAAGGTGATAGAAGTGTCGTTGAACGCCAACTCACCAACATATTCTGGAGTTCCCATGATCTCTCTGAGCTCCTGGTGGCTGCTGACCATCCTGGACAGACCAAAGTCCACGATCTTAATGTCACCCAGAGGAGAGCTGCTGGTTAGCAGGATGTTCTGAGGCTGACGGGCACATCACAGCACACATTAGTACTGATAACAATGTGGTTTTATCTTGGGCTGATTGCTTCAGAGAGAAGAAACGAATGACCTACGCTTGATAACAGAGAATCATGTTTGTGTGTGTATGTGCCCACTGACCTTCAGGTCGAGGTGGACTACGTTGTTCTGGTGGAGGAAAGAGACTCCCTCGAGGATCTGCCTCATGAGCCTCTTCACGTCGTCCTCACTGAAGGCCTCATCTTCCCGATCTGACACACACTGGTTGAAGATCTCACCTCCCGCCGCACTACACAAACAGAGGCATATATATAAGATTATAAGGCAAACATGTTCACTTGCCCCTGAAATTCATCTGTGTAAAAGCACTGTAGATTAACCAGCATCTAATCATATCCTCTGCTTAACCCCTGCAAGATCGGGGGTGGGGTTGTCAGCTGCAGCCTATCCCAGCATGAATGAGGCACCCCTCTCACACACAGACAGAAAAACACATCCATCTGTAATTCAGAGTTTGTGTTTTGACTGTGGGAGGAAACCGAAGCCGCCGGAGGAAACCCAAACTACAGTCTGTGATCACCATTTCATCCACAACTTTCACCAAAAATGATGATGAGCTTAGGTCAGGTTTGAAGACAATCCCAGCACACATCAGGGAAATAAACGACTATCTAGCCCCAAAGTGGAAGTGTTATGACTTGTGTGTTATGACTTGCTGGAGGTAGTGGCACAAATAGCAGAGCGCCGCCAAATATAGCAAACTAATTATGAGCTTCACTTGAACGAGGCCATTTGAACTGTTGACTGATCACTTTCTCTCCACCTCTCACACGAGAAAACAGCCGTGTGATTACAAAACAAACAACAGGAAAACTTTCTGGAATCTCTCCAGTTTGAAACACTTGAAACAACTGCCCTCTTTAAAGTGCCTTCAATTTCCTCTGGCCTGAGATGAACTCAATTAGACTGAAAAGAAAAAGAGAGGGCAGTCAGGAATAGACAAGGCGTCCCCTCAGGGTGCCGGTGAATTAGGCTTTATCTCAGAGGAAGGTGGAGAGGGGGAGGAGGGAGTGGGGGATGACTGTGTTTTGGTTCTTCAAGGCCAGCGAAGAAAATGCCATTAAGCCAGCCAGAGAGAATGAAAACACTGGCAGAGCAGGCTGGAGGTTTGGCCTGACACGTGGTCATGAAAGGCCACACGCAGCCTCCATTCTACACAAAACAGAGCAGTCCAACTTTGCTTAAGCAACTTTACACTCGAGGGCTGTGCTTTTGCCGCCATCAGCAGCACAACGGTGATCCGGTCACGTCTGGGGAACTTGTGCTGTGAGAGCGAACACAGCAAATAAAAACTTTTCTGTGATGTCACACACACACACACACAGATTGCCCACAAGCAGTGTTCAAAATTAATCTTTTGACTCACTGACCAAGATGACCTGAGGAAATAAAAAAAATTACCACATATAAAAAAATTTGGATTATGACAGAGGTACATAGGCAGTTGTTGTTGGAAGAATGTACAAAACAATGTAGATTTCGGGGTTGCACATGAATGCAGCATGGAGTCCTTGTATCTGTGTGTGTAAACCCCAACAGTAGCCACACCAAAAGGCTGTGGAAACCTTTTGTTTTGTGACTATTTTGGCAGCTAGCCTTGTGAGATTTGAGTTGGCTGAGGCTGAGCTCATTTTGAACTATTCTGTCCGGGACTGCAACCAATGATTCATTTCATTCTGGATTAATCTGCTGATTATTTTTGCCGTTAAACAACTGAATGTTTGGTTTGTAAAAATTCTAAAAAATAGTGAAAAACAAGGTGACAGATACCCTGAGCCCAAAGTGATCACTTGACAGTGTTAGTTTTATCAAAGCCACAGTCCAAACCTCAGCATTATGACAAATACATCAAAATTATTTATTAAAGTACTCAAAATGAGTTTGTAAGGCTGGAACCATGACCATGTATTTGTATGTGAAAATTAGCCTGATCAGGACCAGGCTATTCTGGGAGCCCCAAGTTCTATGGTTACTCAGGTCAGACTCACTTAAACATGCTTTATCAAACTGAATTTCCTGAAAAACAGCCTAGTTAAACACCAGGATCAAGCCCTCCTTACACACACACACACAAAACACACACACCCCTTTACTACACAGGCTTTGTTGTGTCTGACCCTGCTGCTTTAATGAGAGAGTGTGTGTGTGGAAGCCAGAGAGCTGAAGAAGTGGAGAATCATGATTAATAATTAGGTCATCTGGGGGAATGTGTGTATGTGTGAAATGACTAGTTTCTAATCTGCTACACCTTTACACATGCATACCTGCATACGTGACTGCTTCCTGCACGTGCATTAAACTGCTGGAATGAAAAGTTCATTCTGGAAAGGATCAGACAGAAATTAATCCAGTCTGACAAACAGAAAACAACCACTATTAGACCACTTCCTACTGGACCCTGTTGGCTTTGGGAGGTAAGACACACAAGAGCTTTACTAAATCATAGCAAATACTTGAACATATTCATAGTTAACTAAAATTAATTATGTGGCAGGTAATGTTGATATTATGGAGGGTCGCCACAAACAGATGAATGGATGGGAAACCCTGCATAGACGTAGAGCTTTTAAATACGTGCGTGGTTGAAGGTGGAGGTGAAGGTGTGGTATGCAAACTGGGAGCAGAGGGACAGGGAAGGAAAGGAAATCTGTACACATCAGATTTCTATTTAGCAGAATTTATGTTCTAATAACTAGCCTGTATATTTATTTCACTTTGCACAATATACATAAAGTCTGCAAAAGATTCACTGGCAACCTTTTTCACTAATTTCCCTACCATAGCCTCCTGGAACTGCTGAAGTATGACTATCATTTTAATGATGAGGACTGGGCAGCTCTAACCACGGGTTCAAGGTTAGGAGAGACATTGTCAACTTGGTTAAATATTGAACTGGTCACTGTTGATCTACAGCATGAGATAGAACTTCCATGATCTGTCTCAGAATGAACTTACAGAATGAATAAATGAAGACCCCAGTGACCAAAAAGCCCCAATAAATGGGTCATCCTCCCTACCAGAAACAGACAAACACACACTATACAAGCTTTTCCATTCCTATGACCCCAAACAAAAGCAGATTGGCCTGCTGCCTGTGTGCTGGGCCTGAAGCCTGACAGACAGTGGCTTTGAAGCCCAGTGAGAGGTCAGGTTCATGAAGGCCAGAGGGCAGCCACAATTTGATTGGCGAGTTGCTAATGTAATTAATGAAATCATTGTGAGCGCAGCGCTATGGGAATGGATCAATTCAGCTCTGACCAGCCACCCGTTACACTCAACCTCAGATGTTTCAGTTAAAAAAAAAAAAAAAGAAAAAAAAGTTGACCTAAATAATCTGCTTCAGCCTTACAGACCATAAACACAAACACACATTACAAACAATGGGGGGTGGGGGTGGGGAGGGTTTACTCGGAGAGCAAAAGAGATACGGCAACAGAAACCGATCAGTGGAAGAAGAAAGCCTGGCCACAATGAACAGCAGAGACAAAGAGGCAAAATGTGCGTGACAGAGAATGAAAAAGTCACAGTGAGGTCAAGTGAATGCCCTGAGAGCAGCTCTTCATCCTGCACTCATAATGTATTCACATCCTGCAAACCGGACTTTCCCACACGGTAACGGCTCCATTTGCTGCAGAGAAACAGCAACTTACAGTTTGCTAATGAACCAACATTTGTCCAAATGCCTGAAATCTGACATCACCATTGGCTACATTTAGGATTAAATAAACCCACTGTGGGGGGGGCCCCAGGGCAAAAATGAGCTGTGGGCCCCGATTGAGAAAAATCCCTCACATGACCAGTGAGACCCATTTTGCAAACCATGTGCACCATACGAGCATCAATCTTTCTTTACATTGTAGTTTTAATTGTGCTTTATTTTTCTTTAAAGGTTTGGGAAGCTTAATCAACTTTAAAGGGACAGTTCACCCCAAAACCACATATTTTTCTTCTTACCTTTAGCGCTAACAATCCATCTAGATTATTTTGGGGTGAGTTGCAGAGTTTTGGAACACCAGCTGTAAATATGTCTGACTTAAAAAAAACAAGTGCTAAAAAAATACATCTGAAAAACTCATCAGCACTCACAGATAATCCACAGTCCACCTTACTGTGTCAATGCAACTGAAGTGACTGAAGTGAAGAATGAGAGTCAATGTTGGAAATTGAAATTAATCAGGGTGGGAGAATTAGTCCTACTCAGCCAACCACAGGGGCAGATAAATGCTAAAAATAAATAAATAAAAAATAGTTGTGATATTACAAATCCTGCTTGTCAATGTCTAACCGACTTTTAAGATGAGTACAGAGAAAGCAGATGACAAAAACAAAAACAGCTTAAACTGTCAAGCTCTGTCGTCATACTGCATGGTGAGGCTCAAACAACAAAAGAACTTAACATTAAGCAAAACTTGCCAATTCCTCATCCTCATTATAGATACACATTATTTTCTGTTTTATTTCAATTTTTGTTTGTTTGTTTTTTGTTTTTTGGCAGTGCCAGAGCACAGCAACAGATCAACACTGAACCTGGTGATATTTTCCTTACTGTCAAAGAATCCCAAGAGCCAAACCACCAATGAAAGTACTCTACTGACAGGTATCGTGGAACTGACGTTATGTTCCTTCATTACCATGTTTATTTTGACTCAGTAACATCCTGCTGCCACAAATTATCACTACAACACTAAATGTGGATTAATACGCTACTGGACAAAGTCCCAAATAAACTTCTTCCTCTTGTCTGAGCAACGTGTAGTTAAAACTACAATGTTTTAAGGAGATTCCTGAACCTTTTTTAAGATGAAGCATTGGTGTCTCATTCTAAGATACGTTTGGTCGTCTGGGACAGGAGCCACAGGGGGCAGGGGAATCAGAAAGTATGGTGAGATGGACTAACATATTGTTGGCTTTTGGTCTTTTCAAGAGCTTTATTGATAGTAAGTAGAATATAGTACAGCACCAACCTCATCTGCCTAGAAGTCAGCAGAAAACTTCCATAGAGTCTAGAAAGTTGCAAAGCAGTTTGTCAGTGATGAATATTAACAAGTCATTCCTATGCTCTCCCCCATACGACTCTCTCTCTCTCTCTCTCTCTGGGCGAGCGGCCATGCTTTGGCTGGTCACGTGCACTCGTGCGGCTCAACTGACATAATGAACTCTGTACTGGAGCTCAGCCAGCAATTAGGCCACGAAGCTCTCCATCACTCTCATCCATTCTCTGTGGTCGCCTTCCTTTATTCTGCTAACTGCTCTCTCCATCACCCTCTCATGTACACTGTTCTCGCCTCTGTCTCTTTCTCTCCTTTCTCATCCCTCTCACTCTTCCTCTCTGCTGTTTTTTTTCCCTTTCCCCTCCAGCCTGAAAAAAAAAAAAAAAGCTGTGGCCCCTTTGCCTGTTTTCCCCACCAATCCCTCCCTTCCTCCAATCATGGCATGAATGGTTTTCTATGTCAAACTGACCCTCATTCGTTGAATACCTGCCCCCCTCCTCCCCCTTCCATCCTTCCTTCAATCCTCCGTCATCACCATTTGCTCCACTGCCCGAAATATCTGTCAGCTGTGGGCCAAATAAAAGATGGGGAGGGGGAAAAAAAAAAAAAAAAGACAAGAGAATGTTGTTAATATTGCTCCGCAGACAGAAAGACAGCATTCTGCTCTAATTCCCTGATATATTAAAAAAAAAAAAAAAACACAGCACAGTAAAGGCGGGGCTCTTTTGAGGCTGCTTAGATCGGATGCTGCCGTCACGAGCTCCTGAAGTTACTCATGATTCATATCATCACTGACTTGAACAGACTCTTTTGTTTGGTTGCTTGTAGGTGTCGATTAGGGTCTGATCAATCTTCATAACAATTTATTGATATACTAAATAAAGTTGAGATTATTGTCATTTTATATTCCAACTAAAAAATGATACAGTCTATTATCTCAATCCCAAACAGCAGATATAATAATGCAAAGTGATGATGGTATACACTGTCATATATTAAAGCATGTTTGTTGGAATTTAGGGTAAACAAACACAGGGTAAATTCACACTGCGACAGTGTAACAGTGAAATGATGACAGAATGTGGCAGTTAAAATGGAAAGTAATGCGAAATGTAAAGGAGATGAAATATCACACTGTAATGAACAGCAGTCAAAATCCAGATGGCTGGATAAGTCATAAATATAGACTTTATTTGTTGTCTCCAAAATCTGATTTGAAAGTCTGAGAAACACTGGACATAGTTTACTCACACCAGATCACTTGAGGACTGAAGGTCCCACGCTGCATTATTAAACTGTTCGTTTTAACATTCAGAACTGCAAATTCAGAAGTGTATACAGTCCCTCTCCCGCTCTTCCAAAGAAATTAAAGTCTAGAGAAGACTACAGATATAGCCAGAACCTCCACCCTGTCATCACTTTATGGAGTATTCATACAGCCAAATTCTGGTTATAGTTTTCGTCCTGGGGTTAGCCAATAGAGCAAGAAATAGTTCCTGCCAATCAGATTTGTGTTTTACATTCACATATTTTATCCTGTGAGACACAGAAACATTTAAAATGGAAGGCTGTCTTCATAACTTGAAATAATGCTTAATATTTCCATGGCACTCTGGTGACCTTTTTCTAAAAGATCGGTAACAGATTATGACTACCCAAACCAAACCAAAGTGGAAACAAATTTTAAAGAGCACCAGTAATTACTGAACTCACACTGGAAAGCTCTTGTCGGGCCTTGCAGTTTTCATTCATTCTGTCCAGACTCATACAATATACATAGCGACTGACAGAGAGCTGTGTCACATGGCACAGAGGCAAACAAAAAGAGCATCAACATGTAGCTAACATGTAGCTAACATGTATCTAAGGGATCTAGAAATAGGAAAGACCTGATGAAAAGGTTTTGGCATACGAGGGCCTAACAAAAACATCTATTTTTTTTCCCGGACCAACACTGATAGAGAATATTAGTAATCAAGGAGATTGATGACCAGTATTTGGAACCAATTTACAACGATCAAAATCAAACTCTAGAACTCCAGCACAAAATCTAGTTTAATGCCTTTAATTAAATGCTAAAAATAAAACTTTTCGATGTTATCTTAAAAGGTGTACTCCCAGCAGTATTTCTTATTAAGGTGAAAGGAAGTTTTAATTTAAAAAAAAAAAAAAAAAAGAGCGTCACAAAGTTTTATAAAGCAAAAAAAGGAAAACACATACAACTAGTAAATTTGTATTCAAAATTTTATACCTTGTGCCAAAATTGATTATTTTCTATTTAATTCATTTAACAAATTTGAAAATTGGTCTACCACAATGGCACATTGTATGCTAAAAAAGGACGTAGTGTTACCATGACTCATGAGACAAGCTGTACAGTGTATTGTCTTACTGTTGCCTAATTAGAGTGATCAGTGTGGCGATAGCTATTCAATCAAAAAAAAAGTATTCCTCATATATCACTTACAGCTATTCCTTATTTTTAGGAACATTCTCAGATTCATTAATGCATTTATAACAGCTCAGTTTAGCTGTTATAAATGTATGGTTTCGTCTGTGTGATATGTATGTGTGTCCATACAAAGAGCACAGGCCTGCAGTTAATTCTGGGATTATCCTTTTTATGAACAATGGCTGGGATTGGGATTACGGACTGAGGTGGGGGAGGATCAGGCCGACCGGAGCGTTTAAAAGGGGCATTTATGGGATCTCCTTAACAGGACAGATTGCACTGTATGGCACGTGCTGCCGACAGCACATAATCCATTAAAACACTACGATCCTGACAGCACTGGCAGTCTCTCCACTCTAGTCATATATGACTGCATGCAAACACACAGTGGAATCAGAGAGGCACACCGGCAACACTGAAGTTACTGGTGAAGTTACTGAAGTTACTTGTGATGATGAAGGAATAAAGCTGGTTGCAGAAGGACGAGCTCTCAGCTCTCGCTCTCATTTTTTTTGCCCCCAAATATTTCAAATGACCGTAGGAGCAATTCCATGGGTATGAAACTGAGAGGATCTTCAGCTGAGGTTTATGCTCTGCAGCCGGGCAGAAAACTGATTTTAAAATCTGCAGCTTAAATGAATTCAGGCCAAACAAGTGAGAGAGAGCGACAGAAAGAGACAAGACAGAGGCAATGTTTTGCCAATTTTGCTTGAAAAACAGATTTAACTGACACCAGTATAGTTGCTGATTAATGTGCTGTTGATATATTACAGACCATGGAGAAAATCATTGAAAAACAAAAAAAACACAAAGTGAAACTGGATGTGCTGATAGCACGTTAAAGAGCTACAGACTGGTGGCCTTGAAGAGAGCCTGTGACTACTACAGGTCACAGCGGGGAGCATAAGAGAGTGAGAAAAATTAAATGCTATTGAGCAAACTATGTATCATTATCACATAAAAATGAAAATGATGGGAAGTGATAGATCACGAGCATCTAACGCAGCCTCTGGTGGTGGAGAATCCAACTCAGCCTGTGGAAACTCTTCCCTTTCAACAACAACAAAAAAAAAAAAAAAAAAAATCCAATATCAATAATGTAGTTTCAACATGAACACATCTTATATGATCTGCTGCTGTTAAATAAATGACTGAAGAGATTTCCGACACTGTATCCTTTACAGGCAATCCTTTACGAGAGCTTTGGAGGACATTTGGTTTGTCTTATTGCACTGAACTACAATGCCAGTGGCTGTACATGTAGAGGTCCTAAACGACACATGACAGCTGATCTTGAATGTGTTGGTACCATCTAATCTAGGGAGCTGCCCTCAACTCTTTGAACATAGACTCTTATCTGTGTGCCTGCATGTGTGTGTGTAGGTTCTGGGTGTCACTATAGCAACAGATGCAAGCAATATCCGATATGGCATGTGAGGAGAGAGTCAATGATAGAAAAAAGTAAAAAAGTAAAAGAGACGTCCTTGATTAGCCTGGCGTGCCATGTACTGACACATATACACTAGAGGTCAACTGGTTTATTAGTTCAAAGGATAAGCAATGATACATTTTACAAACTAGGCACTGTAGTGAAGTGGGAGGTGGTAGTCTGACATTATTACTATATGAAACTGAAGTTAAGTGCTGCTCTGTCAAAATCATGCCGTCTCTTGCTACTCTTAGTATGAGTCTTGATCATTATTGTGACCCCCTTTTGAACTGGCAGAGGCAGCATGACAATTCACAAAGAGTGCAGAAAAAAGTTTGGTCCACTGCGCCGCCGTCCGTTACTCCCATATGTTTTCATTTGTTGTTATCTTGATGATTTAATGTTTTATTCTACCAGTACACCAACCAAAACGCTAACTTAGCATTAGCTTGTAGGAGGAACGATCCACACTGAGGAGAGAGAAAAAACACGAGCTGTAACTATAACCTAACTTACAGCACAAGCACATTAAGAAGAATCAAAATCACTTTATTGACAGTACGGTATATATATTTTTACATACACACACTGAATTTATCTTCTGCATTTGACCCATCCTTAGTTGAACACACACATGCAACACCCAGCAAATTACATGCAGTGAAACACACACAGGAGCAGTGGGCAGCATCAAGCACCTGGGGAGCAAACTGGGGATTAAGTGGCTTGCTCAAGGGCACATCAACTAGCTAATGGAGGAGGAGAGGGGGTCACATTAATCACTCCACCACACCCAAACAGACTCTGGAGGCCAAGTTTTTCCTGCCCGGTGGGGGAATCGAACCAGCGACCCTCCGATCACAAGCCGCTTGTCCAACCTCTAGGCCACAGCTGCCCCATGACCAGTTAACTGGCTATCAGCTTTTTCCTGTTCTGTTATTATATTGGGCTTTAAAATTCCACTATTGGTTGACCTCTTACATATGCATGCACACACACACACGCACACACTATCTATGGAAACCAGGTCACGCATGGCATGAGCAGAGAGATGAGATCATCGACAACTGGTGCGGCTACTGTGATCAACACCATACAGTGTCACGTGTGTGAAACTCACATACTGGGTCAAACTGAGCTGTGTGAGCTCTGGTTGGTCATTATTAAGTGTTGCTGATGGATTTAACACATCAAACTGTCTGTCTGACATCCCCTTCACCCCTCAGCCATAAGGAAACCCAGTGCACTCATATTCCACAACACAATCTGTGTCTGCATGTGTTCTTGTGCGCATATTCCTGTAGTTGTAGGGACAAAAATTTGTTTACACAGTGACACTGTGAGGACCCGCCTTACTCATGGGAACAAAATGCAAGTCCCCACAACATTAAATATTAGGGTGAAAGAGTTACTTTAAGGTTAGATTTAGGTTAGGGTTAGGATTAGGCAAGTAATGTTTATTGTTATGGTTAGGTGGTGGTTAAGCCTCCAGGAAATGAATGGAAGTCTATGTAATGTCCCCAGAAGTGATGGAAACAAGACTGTGTGTGTGTTTATACACACAAGGACACAGATGAGGTACATTGTTGGAATAGCTAGTGTTTGGTGGAGCATTAAGGTTTAGCCTGAAGCTCTGCAGGACTAAAAACAGCTAAACTGCTATTCCTTTTCTCATACTTTTACTTTGAGAATATCACAGTTTCCATCCTGTGGGTTTTCAATGTTTAGTCACACAAACCAAATCTCAGTGAGTACTGAGCAGTTCCACTCTGACACAAACATTTCTGGCTCATAGTCTAAAGAACACCCCTATAAACTGCAGAAATATATATCAGATTAGTTCTCCAACACATAGTGGGGATTGGCTCGTTTTACCGTAGCAGTTCTGGTGGCTGGTCAGAATGTGTTGATATTTGTGCTTCATTATGTGTTTATAATAATAATAACAATAATAAAATAAATAAAGTGTGTTTCAAACATTCAAACAGTCACTGTGGATTCATTTAGTTGGTTTCACTGTCACAACAAGGTTGCCGCTAATAATTATTTTCATTATCATAATTATCATTAATTAATCTGCAAGTTATTTTCACATTCAACCAATTAATCATTTCAACTATAAAATGTTTAAAAAAAAAACTGTGACAAAATTCTAACAGTCTCCCAGAGAACAAAGTGACTTCTTCAAATTGCTTATTTGGTGCATTTAACAGTCCAAAAACCCAAAGATTCTTCATCTACTTCATCTTAAATTACAATGAAAAGCAGAAAATCCTTACATTTAAGGAACTGTAATCAGCTAATGTTTGACATTTTTTATTTGAAAACTGACTAAAATGATAAATTATGATAAAAATGATAAAGTTATCAGCAACTAGGCAACTAGGGACATGGGCCATTAGTTGACTAGTCATTTAAACTACTCGATTTTGGCATTATGGCCATTATCATGTTGGTTTTTTTGGAGCCAGAAGTGACCATATTGGGACAAGAGGGTGGAACTGGAGAGGACACATAGTGCTACACCTCTACAGTGAATGGATCTGACCGAGGGAATCATAATATACAAAATAAACATCATGCCGAAGACTTGAGACTGAGACCATAAACTGGGTCAATTTCTTATGGGCTTACAGTGAAGTTGCCCTCTGCTGGCCATTAGAAGGTTCTTCCACAATGGCTTCCCGTTTCAGACCTAGAAACTTTATCCACTTATGTTCATGCTATATTAAGTACTCCAATCATGGTTCTCTTGTTGCTTGGAATTAAAAACTTTCACGTGAACACACTCATGGCTGTACAGAAAAACTCAGAGTTAAGAGAGACAACTGATCAACAGCTTCGTGAGTTTCCTAAATAATCAAAGGATTTCAGCTTAAATATCTGGCAGATGTTCATATTTCTTGTTTTTGTGAGTGTTTTTGTGTCACGTGTAGGCTGGATACTCACAACTCCAGGACTAGCACCATCTCAGAAGCCATCTCATAGACCTGGTGGAGGTTGACGACCCGGGTGCTGGCTGTGGCCAACTCGAGCACAGCGATCTCATGGATGATCTCCATCCGGCAGTCTTGGCCTTTCCGTCTCTTCCTCATGAACTTTGCGGCGTACTCGTTGCCTGTGCATTTCTCCACACACTTTCTGACCACAGCAAACTTCCCCCTGAAAGACAAGAAGTACTCAGTACTGCAAACACAATGGTGTGAAACAGATGGTCAAAGATGGTCACAGTATTTGGCGTCAACGCTCGGTTTAAAACATTAAAAACACTTTGTGGAATTGTCTGTGGCTGTTGTCAGCAGCGTTGTCCTTTGTCTTTCTATTACAGCCAGTCTGGTCTGACCCAGTTCTATTTCAGGCTAGAAGGTGTTCCTGCGTGAGGACCACAGCGATGCGTGTGCACACATGTGCATGCTGCCCAGGGGAAATCCTTTCACATGCAGCTGGTTGATGGAGATGACAGGCCCACATCGTGCCTTCCCTCCGGCTACTGCTGGCAGTCCATGCTCCAATAATCAGCAGCAGCACCCTGGCTGAACCTGACTGATCCACAGCCAAGACTCTTTTACACTGACAAGCCAAAACTGTGGTCTCTTTCTTCTTTCAATGTGGATAGGGTTCAGCATGTTAACTCCGTATGTCTCCGCAGTTTTCTAACTTGTCGAAAGCACAAATGCTACTGAGTCAATCTGTTTTTAACAGATGCAAAAAGAGCCGGTGAACGAAACAGAAGAAGAACTTCATTTATCAGTTATGGATGATTTTCCTCCATCTATCAGTCACCAAAGAGAAAAAAAGATTTTCAGCTGTTCTTAGGGTTGTTAACCACCCACAGAGTTTCATGTAGAGTAGCACAGCAGGCAGTGAGTTGGAAGTTTGAATACCAAGCCATTATTCCAATTAGATGTCATTGGTTGCCGTCTGTCTCGTGCTGGTAACTACACATTTTCTCAACAGAGGAAAAAAAAAAGAAAATGGATATAACTCTGGGTCTAAACAGTTCCAGTAATTATGAAAGCAAAGATACTGAACTATACTAAATATAAAAGGATCTGAAAATGACCACTAGCTAGGGCAACTTTAGGTGTGACAAAGACGAAACATTATCTGGACAGAAAAAGGTTACTGAAAAATACATTCCTATATAGCTGACAAATCAATGTCAATCTGACCTTGGTACAGTATTTCGCTACCATACATTCGTACAGCACACTGAGATAATAATCCAGGATTTGGTGTCAGACCAATGTGTCACTGTCTTGAGAAACAAGTGATGGTATTACAATAAACTATGAACTATGAAGAAGAGAGACCTAAAAATACGCTGCACTGGATTGTGCTGTTGGGACCAGGCACTGCATATTGTCCCTCTTCTAAACACATCTGAATTTCACCAGCTTTTGACTGGCCTGAACGAGATTTAGTTTAGTTATCAGGAAAGACAGAGAAACACTCAGTTCTGCTGTAAAGAACAAATCTCAAACTGTTTTAAGTCCTTACAACGTAAGAGTCGACCAGTGAACACACTGCTGAAATGCAATGATTTTATAGTAAAACATTAAAATTTAAACATAAGATTTAAAACATTAATTACAGTTGGAACTAGCTGTCCTGCACAACAAGAACAAAACAAATCTAGGATGAGTAATTCAATCTGTTCTTTATGAAATCATAGCTAAGAGCAAAAACAGAAGACTGATGACAAGAAGACAATGAAGAAGACTGTGTGCTGGCCATAAAGGACCTGTGTCAGGGGAGAGGAGCATGAAGTGCAGCCCTGGGCCTGCAGCACCCAACTGGGCTGCTTCATCCTCAGCCGGCCTCATGTGAGAGTCATGGGGCTGATGCAGCTGGGAGCTACAGATTCCAACATAACACATCACAGCAGAGACTTGTTATTCAGCAGTTTAGAGATTTAACTGCTCTTTCCATCCGTAAAACAAATATGAAAAACTACACCACAGATGCAGACTTTGTCCATAAAATATGCTTGAGTAATTCTACAGCTTGTCAACCTGCATCATAATAATCGTACCGAAAGAACCATTTTCAGTTTGGTGCTCTGGTAAATCTGTTCAATAAAATCAAAAGAAAGAGTTTAGTCTAGACTTGCTCTAATTGGAAAGGGTCATGAGACAACTTTTGTTGTGATTTGGCACTATATAAATGAATTGAACTGAACTTAATGAAGTACTATATTCACTATACAGACAAAAGTATTGGGGCACCTGACCATTACACCAACAGGGACTTTAATGACATCACACTCTAAACACATAGACAGCTTTGCAGCTAAAACAGCCTTTTACAAAGTTAGCAAACAGTCTTCACTGACAGTTTTTCCATCTATGTTATTCAGTACTAAATGTTTTCCCACATTACTTGTCAAATGGTTTGGAGTCATGATTAACTGCTCATCACAACTCACTAATTTTTTCAATGTTAAGCATTCAGCATTCAGAACTATTTTTTTTTTTTTACATTTTAACAAAAACAAGACTTTCATGTGCACACAAAAGACATTTCAGTCACATTTTAAGCGCAATTGTTTTTCAAATCCATCTTAGTGAGCACTTTTTCTTTGCCAAAATAATCCATCCAACCTGGCAGGTGTGGCACATCAAGATTCATACAGGTGTGTTTTGGAATGGCTGCAATAAAAGGCCACTCAAAAATGTACAGTTTCACCTTGAAAAAGACATTTAATAGGCCCTGAACTACAGACTTTATATGACTAGGCTTACAGATGGGCATTTATTTGGTCAAGCCAAGAACTGCAATGTTCTCAGCTTCTAGGAATAGTGTACTTGACCCTAAATAGTTTTATTTAATGGTGGTCATCAAACAACACAGAGTTAATTGCCAGGTTTTACGAGAAAGAAAAGAGATAGCTCTTTCCTCAGCTACTTCCATCATCAGTTTGATTGAAATGTATTTTCCCCTACAGAGACAGCCAATTAGATCTCATCATAAAAGAGAATTTAAGTGAGGGTTTAACATGAATTGGAAAAATCTGTCAACACACACTGTGACCACCAACAATCATAATGTGGTTCACTCTAAATGTTAAATATTTCATCTGACAGTGATCATGAAATGAAGCTTTCACAGAGGAGACATACGGGTATCATTTGGCGTCGCACAGACTTAACATTGGTTAAAAGGATAAAGTAGCCCACAGCATCCCATTCTGTGACCACGACCCATTCTGTGCACTGACACCAATGACCTCCACCCATTTCCTTCAATCTCATTAGCTATGTAATTACCTCCCAAGTCACCTTTTACACACATATGGACACTGTCGAAAAACCAATAGTTATACTGCTGTGTGTGTGTGTGCATAATATAAAATGTCTTTATAACGGACTTAAACCTCTTAACCCCCCATTCAGAGGTGTAGGTAGTTCACTAGAGCTCAGCTCTCCTGGGCCTGGTTTTTACTTCCTGGATTTTAGCTTGATAAAACAGGCACGTTCCTATCAATAACCAAGAAACTCTACATGCAGCTGTAACCATTATGGCATAACAAGTGATGGTATTACAATAAACTATGAACTATGAAGAAGAGAGACTTAAAAATATGCTGCACTGGATTGTGCTGTTGGGGCCAGGCACTGCATATTGTCCCTCTTCTAAACACATCTGAATTTCACCAGCTTTTGACCGGCCTGAACGTGATTTAGTTTAGTTATCAGGAACAGCGAAACACTCAGCTCTGCTTTTCATCCACTCATCTGAACGCTTGCTGCATTTCCTTTTCATTTTGTCAAACCTTCATTTATTCGAAGAAACTGAAGAGCAGCACATGCAAAAAATGAACAGCATTTGTGGAATAATAGGATTTTGTGTTTTACATGTTGTATAAGAATGGCCACCAAAGTATGTTTGTCAACCCATTTTTAACTGTTTTTTAGTTTTACTTTTTATCCAACCAACCAATCATCCACAGTTGATTAGCTGTTGGATAATCTCCCCTCGGTCTCCCAATTCCATCTACTGACGATCAGAGAGGCAGTCTGGTATAAAAACCCTAAATGCACTGATTGTGGTGTGAATGCTAATGTTTAATGAGTGTCTGCTTGTGCTGTTGCATTAAGCTTGTAAATGGACCTGGTTGGTGCCAATGTCTTGTCATTTTGACTGTTTCCTCCTCCTCCACATTGTTCACCTGCCCTTATGCAAAATGGTAAATGGACTGAATTTATATTGTACTTTTGTAGACTTACTAACGACTCAGAGCGCTGTACAGCATGAGCCAGTACTCACCAATTTTATTTTAGTACTCTTGTCAAAGCCATCATGGTTTAAAGACCCCCGGAGGCAATGTGTTACGGTGTGGGTGTGGTCATGCCTGGGAACAGCAGATAGATGCTGTTTGGTTTGGGAGTCTGGGCCTGCTCTTTAGAAACCATACTGGGCCACCACAGCCTTTTCTATAGCAGCGTCAGCACATTTCCAAAGCCAGCAGCCTCGTTCACAGACTACACCCTGAAAGAGATGGCTTTTGTGTATGTGTGTGTGTGTGGACATACACACATACCAAGCCAGAGGTGATGGAATGGTTACAATTGCTGCACAGAAGCAGTCTAATGGGCATGTTTGGTTTTGTGAGGTTACAGCCTAAAGCCAAGCTGTAGCAGAGAGGCTCACAGTGCTCTGTGTGCATTAACACACTTAGAAGATCTGAACCCAACATATCTAATGGCAAACTGCTGCAGAATGCACCAGCTGCTCATCATGGCCCAGTGTCAGAAACTAGCTCTTACACAGAGTTTAATTTGAAACTATAAATGTTTAAACTGCACAGATATTCCACAGTTCAACTAGCTTGAGCAACTTCATCATGCTCACAAGCTGTATCTTTGAACTACTAATTCCCAGTTTGCAAACCGGCCTTGCTGCAGCGTCCTGGAGCATTTATAATGACTCCTCTAGGGATGCTGATGCTTTTCACACTGCTTCATAGTTGAAAGGTAACATGCTTTGTCACGCCCTCTGTGTTGTGGCAAGTTAGGTTGCAGCTTTTAATTAAGCAGAATTTATGTTACAGTCAGTGACATGATGATTATGATCATGTCATATTATGGGGTACAACTGATACAACAGGGTGGGTGCCTTTAAGAAGCCCTTCCTTATCTTTATCTCTGGTGAACAGTCTAGTCTTATGTCGAGGCTGATGTCATGTCAGTGTGAAGCTCGCGTACTACAGTGTTCACGTCACAGTGAAGCAGTTCTCTCAAATGATTCCATCTTATTCATGCCTTTCAAAGCTACAAGCTTTAAAAAGGAGCCACACTTTCTGGGCAGGGACATAAATGAAAGCCTCAGGTTGAAAAGAGCATATCTGTTGCATGAGACGTGCCAGTAAAAAGTACAATTGACATGCACATGGTTTGAACACGGGGCAAGCGTCCCATGCACTAGAAAGATGTTCATGCCCATTAGCTGTTGCTGCTTTCATCTTTCTATATCAATGGACTATATCAGTGGATCCTTGGGTCTGGTCATGAAGACTGTGATAAAAGCTGTTTGCACTCTCATAGCTGTGATGGGCTGTGCTGGATGCATTTAATGAAATAAAGATTTTCATTGGCTCTGGGCCAAACACTCCCGCTGGCATCAACAGATTCCCCATGTGCACACCAGTGTTGGCTCAAAGCCACAAACACACAGGGACGATGACCCCAACTGAGGCGCAGTTCTGAAAGAAAAACATTGATCAACTGGTGACAATGTGTTCCCAGTCCCCAGTGGCTTCTACAGGGAAAGATCAGTGTCCAAAGTACAACTTTCCCAGACACAGCTAAATCCAGGTTTTGTTTCATGCCTCCTTATTCTTACTTTTTTTAAAATCACTTAGTCCATTTCAATACATGTTTACATGATCAAAGAAGCACGTGACCGCTGCTGCCTTAACAGTGTGGCTGAATCGAAACTTTTTCAGTTACCTTCATTCAAACCTCTTTGTACCCAAATGTAGAAAAAAATGACTGGTCTTGATTGCAGCCAATCACCACAAGTGTTTCAAACTAATCTGATGTATGATTGGCCCAGTACTGCAGCTGCTACAAGCATACAGTCTGCGGTGTGGTGAAGAAGAACGAGGTTCACTGACATTTGAGTTAGTACTTCGGTGGGCCAAGATATCAAATGAATTACTATAATGGTATCGGTATCACTTTACTCAGGTTTTTACCCAACCCTACTCGCCCCTTGTATTGTCACTTATCATTTTCATTCATTTTTTCATAGACTTGAAATGATTTAAGGCTTACCTTAAACAAACGAATTAGTCACCTGAAATGGAATAAGTCAAAATTAAAAATAATGAAAATGTAAGCTATAGCAAATTTAGTCTGAACAAAGTAATTGCAACCATGGCAATGGTGATGGGCTCCTAGTGGGATAACCCTTGCAATCACTAAAGAGCTCTACCCAGGACCATATGGGCTAATGAGTGGCCATTTCTGTCACTAAGACCCATCGTAGAAAAAGCTTTGGGTCTTAACCATATGGAAATCAATGACTGCTTCACTATTGTTGTAGTCTCTAAAGGAGCTTGGCTCCTGGCCATCTGGGACTCCCGATGCAGAGACGTAAGAGAGGGTATTACCTTAAACTCCCTCATCTTCAGCCTCCCTCAACCTCGAAATGTGAAAAGTTAGCCAGCAAATTGGGGTCAAATAGCAACCGTTGTTTAATGCACTGACAACGTCTTAGCATCCTTTTTACAATATCTACACTTTACTGACAAAACTACTGGCACACTTGACCACGACACCAACAAGGACTTTGATGATACATGGGCAACTTTGCAGCTAGAACAACTTCCACAAGATTTTGGAGTGTTTGCTGGAATAGTAAAGTCTTTGTATGCCGAAGCATCGAGATTTCCCTTCACTGAAAGTAAAGGGCCGAGCCCTGCCCTGAAAAACAGCTCCATGCCACACCTGAACAACCTAATAAAGAGGTGTGTCCCCATTCTTTTGTATATCGTGCAGTTTCTTAGTGTCTAGTCAGGAGCAGAATTTACAACAACACACAGACAAACATAAAATATTGCCAAATTCCTTTCTTTTTTCTCCGTAAATTAACCGAGGAGACTGATTACTGATAAGTGGGACTGATACACTTCCATTCCATTATCTGTCACCTCTTATTCTGTGTACTTTACAATATGGTCAGAGCCTATCCCAGCTGACAATGGGGGAGAGATGGGGTACAGCTGGACCAGTCACCGGTTCATAACAGGGCTGACATATAAAGACAAATAAGCAGTCATGCTCACATTCACACCTATGGGCAGTTTAGAGTCACCGATTAGCCTAACCATCATGTCTGTGGGAGGAAGCCGGAGTACCTGGAAGGAACCCATGCAGACACGGGGAGGACAGGAGGGCTCCTCCACGGTCGGCCGGTGGGTTCAAACCCAGAACCCGGGTGACAGAGCTAACCACTGCACCACAAACATACATCTGCAGTGAAAACAAAAACCTTAGTTTCAAAATTTAGAATCACCAATGATGGAATGTAACTAAATACATTTATCAAGTATTGTATTTTAGTACAATTCTGACGTACGTGTACCTTATTTAAGTACTTCTATTTTCTGCTATTTTATACTACCACTCTAGCAGAGGAGAAATACTGTACTAGATTCCGTTTATTAATTAATATAAAATATAAATAAACTATTATGAACAGTTATTATGTATTAAAGAGTTTGGTCTAGACCTGCTCTAATTGGAAAGTGTCATGAGATTTGTCATGAGACTTTTGTTGTGAATTGGCACTATATAAATAAACTGAATTGAACTGATTTGAATTATTATGATAAGGAATGGTGACCACAGACAGAGGAGTGGCTGCATTAGAGTCAAAGTGGTAAACTTTCAAATACATTTATCAGCACCTGGGGTAGAACAAACACTCAGCTGCTAATCCTAAAAATGCTGAACCCGAATCCTAAAAATTAAAACAACTGTTAGCTGTAGCCCAAAAATAGTTTATTTTACAACACACTGAACTACAATCAGAGGCTGTCTGGATGTTAGAAAGGCCATCTAAAATGTCACAGTTTACAAAACACACCAGCAGTAACCTTTACTGTGGATGGAAAACAACTTCCAAAGACTTGTGTGTGCACAGACTGAGGTTTGTCAGGGGCATGAACATGCCCCCTTTCCACCTAAAAAGGCAGGAAAATCTGTGGTTCAGCCTACATGCAGGGAGTTTCCCCAACAGAGCAGGAATGCTGGGAGGGCAACTGGGCGGACGCATGAGAGCTGGGCGGCATCTGTCCACATCTCAGCCCGGAAACTGCTCACCATGCACATCGCACTTCCCACTTTATAAACACATATACACACTGCTAGAACGCTGCGCTACAGGCAGAATGTTCTGCGTGCTTGTTTCATGGTCCTGCTTCAGTTTCAGGCCCTGCTATACAGCTTTTTAAATTTGGAAAAATCTCCTTCCATATGTTTCCTGTTGCTGTTAGTTCAGGTAAAAAAAAAAAGTCCAGTACAGAGCAGCACGTGGGCAGGCCAAGCCCAGTTTAATGACGAGGCTTCAATCTGAAAAAAAGCCTCATGAATGGAATTCCACCGCTGAGTTCAGAAGGCTCAATCAGCCGACTGTACAAGGTCAGCCAAGGAATAAACCCCAAGTTGCATGGCCGAAAAGAACGACATCCCCTTCATCTGTTATTACGCTGATTAACCGCCAGTCAGCAACGTGCTGACTGAAAGGAAGAAAAATCATCTGGACTAGATCCCAAACTGGTTTGGTTTGATTTTATTCCAGTTTGTTTACCTCTGTGTTGCCACACTCCTAACACAACAAGAGCTCACAACATCAGAGCCCTGCATTTAAAATCAGGCGGCATACCCACCCATGAAATGTTCTCTCTGGTCACAAAGCAGCTGAGGAATGAAACATGAGGAAATGACAAGAAACACCGACAAGAAACGTTAACTCTGTTCAGTTCTGAAAAAGTCTATTAATATATGAGTAAACTGCAAAAAAAAAAAAAAGAAACGTGAAGCAACAATCATTTTAAGTGGAAGGGCTATGGAATGAGGAGGAACCTCTGTGTTTGGAAAACAAAACAAAAGAAAACAAAAAAACAACCAAAAAACCCAAACGCTACAAAAGTGTTCCCTTCAGTTCATTTCTGGCAGATAAAATATAACTAAACGCCCTTTAGGGTGTCGTTCCAGTTGGGACAACATGAAGAAATGCCCTTTGAGGTGCACTTAAGATGGAGAAAATGTGATGTGGTGTTGCATAGGCTGCCAAAAAGCATGCTGACATTTTGCTGTCTAAATTTGTACGGCTTGTTAGCTAGCCAGTGCGGCTAACCTGTACCTGCTAGTCGGTGCATCACATCGACAATGATGTGTCCCAGTCCCAACTGTTCTGGAAGGTGATGGCAGGCAACAAATTAACAATGAGCATATATTTTTGAAAACAAACAAACAAACAAAACAATAAACAATTCATAAACTGCAATTCTGTACAGCATTACAGCATCCCAACTTTTTTTTTTTTTTTGGAATCGGAGTTGTAGCACTTCAGCATGCAGAAACTTGAACACATGAACTAATGTCAGCTGATCTGCTGATCACGGTGCTGTGGATCAGAGTGGTAGATGCAGATTAATGTAACCTTTCATGTTGTTCTGTGGCAACTAATCTCAGTCACAATGTCAGGTCATGCAATGCAAAGCCTCAAACACATACACAGCCTTTGGCGTAGCCCTCTTTGGCTGTATGCTGCTGTATCAAAGGAGACTGGCTGAAATAAGTGATTCGGCCAAGTCAAACTCAGCTCTTATCTCAAATGTTGTGCTTGGGTCAACACACTCAATACTGTTAGCTTTGTCAAAAAAGCTGAAAGAAAACCAACTCACGCTTGCAATGTGACTCTAGTCACTTTGTGGGTGATTAGTCATGGCTAAAGTATATTCTAATCAAAAAAGTGATTGCCTTTGGGACTTATTTTCGAGGCTGTATCCCAGATCAGTTCAGCCGACAGGATGCATTTCCTCTAATAATTAACCTTCAAGGAGTCCTGTGAAACATTAGCTGCTTGAAGGGGTGCTATAGCTGCCATACACCAGCTGTCAAACAATGGACTGCATTTGACTTTCCAAGTGCCAAAATGAACTGACTAATGCCTTTTTTTCCGTGCTGATGACAATTTTATTCACCTTCAAAAGGGTAAGTGGTATTTAGTGGCAGCTAGAAAGAGATAACAGAATGCCAATGTCATATTCAGATGGATTAGAGGGCAGCAGTAAACAATCCCTGCAAGTCAACGCAATTCATCACTTCTGCCAGGCACGGACTGTTTTTAATTGACTTTGGCAAGATAAGAGGAGAGAAACTTTGTCAGTCTGTATGTGTTAAATTTAAGACGGAAGACACGATGTTGTCCATTTGTGGTAAAGAAATGACCCCAAACATCTCTGTTTGCTGTTACATCCCACACACATCAAACTAATGAGGTGTGGATACAGTAGCCAGGCACACCGCCTGAACTGTTCCAGTGCCAGACCTGACCGGGCCCTGCCAAGATAACGACAAGAAATACTATTTTACCTGCTCTGACATCTGTCTACTTTGTCTAAAATATATATGCATTTACCCTGAATAGCGAGGCAAAAATGAGTTGCATTTTACAGACTGGCAGCGTGGCAGTGCCATGTTCCATCAAAAAAACTTAAAAACAAAATAAAAATGTAGGGGGGAATTATCGCCTAACTTCCGCAAATATTTGGTTTTCTGGTGAAAAACATTACCAACAGCTTGTCTTACCTTCCGAGCTCTTTACCGGGAATGATTGTGTAGTGGTCGGTGAAATGCTCGCTGTTGACGGTGGTTTTAATTTCGGACAACAAGCCGCTGCCGCCGCGTCCGTGGCTCGGTTCGGCTGCCGGGCTGCGCTGTGGGCGGGTTCGGCTTCTCGAGTCCCCGGCGCGTGGACACTCTGGGATCATGGCGTCGTTCAATTGAATCGATTTGTTTGCAAAAGTCCAGGTGAAAACTTCTACAAACAGAAGCACCCTGATATTAAACAACACAGCTGACTAAACGCGTAGCGAACAACTTCAAAAAACATTAGCGACTCTTGCGACAGAAGAATATCACTTTTTGGCAGCATGGGAGGTAAAAGTTTTCGGACAGTTTATTGTTCTGTCAAATAGCGCAACTGGTAAGCTCATTTTGAAGAAATTCAGTCCGTGCTTTGCTTCTCGTGTGCGCCCTGAACTTGCTCTTCACTGACAAACCGGACTGGTGCTGCGCTTTCAGTAACCATGGGAACTTACGTTGATTGACAGACGGAATGGCCAATTAGAGGGAAGGAAGTGCTTTCTGTTGCATTTATAATAAAACACGGATAAAATATAGCTAAAATATAGACTTCAAATTATGGAGCCCCAAAAAGTCCAAAATTAAATCAATAAATAAGTAATTAGGAAATAATATAAAGAGAAATGACACGATTAAATTCTGTAAGACGGCAATGAACCAGTAATTTGTTAAATAGCCTCTTTTAAAAAAATATTGTGCAAAATTGCATAAAGAGACAGCAAATGGTAGCAAAGAAACACAAAACCACCACAAAAATACTATTAATTATTATTATTATATATAAATATTATTATATTCTTAATTCTGGAAAAAAAAAAAAAAAAAAAAGCAAAAAGCAAACACAGCTACCAGTAAGAAATATTCATCTGATAAGATTTCTCCAACTAAGTCAAGATAGCCAGAAGAAAATAAGATCAACAAGAGAAATTTGAAGGAATTCTTGTTGAATGTTTGACTCCAGAAGAGGAAGCTGTAGGTCCACCACCACCAAGTAAAGGTTTTCACACTGAAATTTCTCAACAGTTACCAGACGGATTTTTAACTGGATCTGGTTCAGACATCGCCACAGCATATCCTTGCCTTCCTCAGGTCAAAATTTCAATTTGTCCTGCACTTTGGTTTATTACTGCTACTTTGGCTTTAGAATCATAGTCTGGTTTAGTAACAGCAGACATTAAGAAAATATCACGTTAGTGATTCATTAAGTGTCAACATCACTTTTTGTGTCAAACTGCTATTTCAAAGGTCAAGAATGAACCTTGAACGTTTGATTGTCACTTTTTAATCATCATGTCACGTTCTTTATAAATTGTACAATGTATCCACACAATGACAGCAAAGTAACAAAGTGACCTTTTTATTGAGATTCATAAACAGTTGTGTGGTGAAGCGATAGCACAGCCTGAGTATTTAGCAACCTGTTCTCAGACAAATCACAACTGTACCTTTCAATATTATGTACATATGTGTATATCTACACACACAAAACTGGAAACAAAACCAAAAAGTATGCATGCTTCAGTGTCACCTCCCAGCAAAGTTGCCACCATCCATCCAGTCATTCACATATCCCTTTTGTTAAATTCCCTTTTAAAACTGAAAATACATAGACAAATAAATAGCTTGAAAAGACACAAATACCAAACAGCTGCTACAATTTGCCACCACCATAACAACCCATGATTCTCTACTTCTCCAAAAGCTTATTTAAATGTTTCTATATAGCTGCTATCAATGCACTTACAAACCAGTGTCAGTGTTCTTAACCATACCTTTTCTACAATTAATGTAAATGTTTAAGATCTTCAATGCACGTAGCCAACATATCAATCCAGTACGAACAAGACTTCCCTAAACCCACTTTAAACATAAAAGCATACAGAATCTCTTATTTGTATGCATGTCATTTGTTGTCATAAACTGCCCGAAGCACAGATTACTTATCACAGACAGAACCGTTGCAGAAAGCGGTGAACACAAAGTAAGCAATAATAAATAAAATGCTGTGAGCAGAATGAAAACGGAAACCACATTTCCTGCACTGAGCGGCAGATAACCAGCGAGCTGAATAGATAATAGAAAAGATATACATACATATCAAAACGCAAAGGCTTCAAAAGTGAAGGCAAACTCTTCAACTTGATGCTTCTTATCACAACATCAAAAAAACTGCAAACAAACCAAACATTCCAGGAAAGCTTCAGGACTTCCCTTATAAATACCATACAGTATAAATAACAGTACAAAAGATTGTAGAAAAAAAGACAGGGAAGATGCAACATAATCACAGCCTTGTCCTCTGTTGTAGAGATGAGTGGATAAGGCCTCGCCACTGCCAAGGATGAGTGCAGCACTACTGATCTGACTACCGAGAGAATTCAGTTATCTGATTAGAATCTAATTCATTATTGAATTAGCGAACAGGAAATTTGTGTATTCCTGTTGCTTTTATGGCGCCCCATTACCCCATTTTGATCATTTCTGTAGCTAGCGCACAAATAAAGCACCATTTAGGTGATACCACACAACCTTTGAGTTAAGCATGTCAGTTGTTTTCAAATGAAAAAGATAAAACAAAAAAAAAAGTGAGACAGTCCAGTGAATTCAACTGTTGTTTATGAAAACAGTACCAGAACATGTCACGAAATCTGACTGACTGCTGATGATTAATGATGTTTGTCAAATGTTCAGCTGTGGTCAGATTCTCAGTTCTCAATCGTGTGGTCGTGTAAAACACTTCAGAGGTCACATTTACCTGTTCTTAACATTGCTGAGGGTGAATGACAGGGAAGGATGCTGTTCAGGTTACCAACCCCTCTGAGAGCTAACAGACAGCATCGTTTGAACCTCTGTACCCGAGACCCCATTTACACTGCGTGTCACGGCGATCGGATTTCAGTCCCATTTCCAGGCAAGAATTTTGGATTGGATGATTATGTGAAACCCCAGAAAACATTTAGTGACAAAGATTGTTACATTAAATCCAAACAGTTTAAAAATATTACATTGTATCTGTATCATCACCTGGCAACTAACTGTATGTTTTAAGATTAGGGAGAGATTGTCGTCATGGCAAATAAACTATAGCTAAGACAGGGTCAGGCAACCAAGTCACTTATTTTATGTTAGGGATAGACGGGGGTTAGGGGTAATAAAAAGGTGAACATGAAAAGCAGGTCTGTGATGGGATGCAAACTTTGGTCTGTACGAAAAGGTTGCCTCCCTTAACATCTAAGCACAACCACGACCTCCACACCCTTATTTTCTGGCTCACCTCATAAAGGTCAAGGTTTCCATTTTTAAACTTTTCTTCAGACCCGATCGACGTCAACAACGGACTGACAATCACTTGAGGACATTTATCAATGTCGCTCAGCTCCTTCTGGAGACACAAAAGGCATGATACCATTTTTTTTTTTTTTTTTTTACAAATGCATGAGTACTCAAAAAAAACCACCTGTAAAAGTTTCTGTGTAAAATTCATGGAAATCCCCTTTAACTAAACAGGTCATCCAACAGATAGAATGACACTTTATGTAGTTACCTTTTTTAAGAGCAGTTAAAATATTATATGTGTGAGAGATGAAAGCTTTTAACCCCTTTCAACATTTGGGTAAAATATCAGATTTCAGTCCAGCTTTACTGCTTCTTGGTTGCATTTATACTTGGCTTATACTTACTCACTTACCTACTTATACTTTTTGATATCAGATATCTGTGCAAGAAGCATGAGGTGGTTAAGTGTAAATGGGATATCAGAGGCTCCAATAAACCTGACTTGTGTTTGAAGGCTGAGCGAAAACCCCACACTAACACTTGGAAAACATGCAAACTGTTTTCAAAAAGAACCTAAGCAAATATGTTAACTTAGAACTTTACTTTTGTCAGGTTCGAGTACTGACCACTAAGTGCCTCGACCCCACAAGCCACATATGAGGCAGTAAGTAAGTGAGGCACAGTTTCATTACAGGACTAGAGATGGAGACAAGGGGTTGGAGAAACTGAGGGTACACTGCTGTCGGTCATTGTCTGGAAGAACGTGGTAGACAGTGAAACAGATTGGAGTAAAGGTCTTAACTATTGCATATATTACACTGGTTTGTCCAAGGGCTCCAGTACACATTATGAATTCATACCAGAAGGGCCAGATCCCCGGGCCCTTGGAGACGTACATGCCGCTTTGCATCAGTCACACTATTTGAGATGGTAAAGGTTCAGATATTGGAGTACCTGCTCCATGCAAAGAGCAACACAGTCAGAGAGAAGAAGTTGATCAGTGGAACACTTGAAGACTTCAAACAGCTCCCATTCAATAAAGCTGCATGAAGCACCACTCTGGCCAACAGGATTCATAGAAAGTCCCCTTTAGCCAACTGGAGACACAATGTCCACATGTGCATGTGTTTTGCTTGGTTGAGACTATCACAGTCTCCACAGAGGGAATCCCAGAAGCCCTTGTGTTGGCATTGATGGCTACTTTGATGGAGGAGACGTGACATCGTTGTCTCTGCTTTTGAAAGGATCACAGAGCAAGAAAGCCTGGAGACACTGTTGGAGTTCTTTGTCAGTAAAACTGCTGTCCATTCAGAGAAGAACATGAAAGGTCTGTGTCCAACTGCTGTTCTCGCTTTGTACTGAGACAAAGGGGGACAGGAAAAGGGAGGCTGTCCGGATCTAGGCATCCCTGGACCTTCTTGAGCATCAGTATTGTAGAAGTTGATATGGTCAGTGAAGGTATCTGAATCAGACCAAAGCACAATTGTTTCTGAAGTATTCCAATATTACTCTTTACCCAGCTTCAGTACTCCAGACTGCTTCTGTTTCCAAACGAATTCTCTCTAATTCCTGAAAGATATTTAGCACTTCTGTTGTGTCTCTGCTCATTGCTTAGGAGCTAGTTGAAGATTTGAACAGCACTGGCTGTTAAGTCGTCGTCAATGATTGACATTGCTTGAAAAAGAAAAATCGTTGCTATAGTTAACTGCGACCATAACAAGAGAATGTGCATTGATGGCTTAACTATTATTGACAGAGACAAGTCACTTCAGTGGTCCAGCTCCATGTTTCAAATCATTTTAGTCCCTCACTGAAATCCGATCAATGTACAAACTTCTCACTGCATTATCTGCAATCATATTTTTCCTTCACAATCGAGTTGTTTCTGTCATTAAAACTGTTTGTGTTGTCAAAACAAAGTGTTCCTGACAGTTCAGGATTCCTTAGTTACCATCATTTGCCATAACTTCTTCAACTTAAAGCCAGATGTTAAGAGGTCTACAAAGAGTAATCCATCCTCGGTCAGTCCTCTCCTGTTGCTTACATGTGCCGCCCTGCATGTTTTTCCTCTGTTGTCAAAATGTATTGTTAAATTGCAAACGTGCTGTGAATACAGCTCTCACTGGACAGACAAGATCTATAAATTTCTTTACATTGGTTTTTAATTTTAAATTTGATTGTAAGGTTCTACTCTTCACCCCTGAGGCCTTAAAATGGCTGGTGTTTGGCACCAAGCTGCATGACATTTGTTTAATTCCTTATGTGATCAGGTCCCAGTGTCAGAATGTCAGGAAGGTTCCCACCGGCCAACCACGATCTACATAAAATATATAATGACCCTCATAGGCTCTCGAGATTAAAAATCAGACATGATTGTTCCTTTGGCATCAGGGCTACCAGACTTTGCATCCATCTGATGAGCTTTTTGAAATCTGCATTATACTTCTTCAAAGCCACATAGATTATAGGTTTATCAGAATTTATGAGAGCAGCAAACCACCTGAGAATCTGTGTGCCGTGATTTGCACACATCCTTTGCATTCAAGTTTGAATTCACAGAAAAGATACACAAATCTTATAGGTCAGAAATTGAACATGTTGTACGCTGCAAATCTGTAACATTTTTAATGATTTTTTTTTTTTCTTGAATGGACCACAAGCATAATTGTAATTATAACATTTCATTTCATTAGCTGCATTACAAATTGCCAACTTGAAGGTCTATTATGTTTGTATGTGCACTGTTTGGATGATTTGTGCAGAAGTAATGTCTGCTTGTTTCTCTTTCCTTTTCTGGCATGAGTCTTCTATGGGTTCCATCAATCCCTCAAATCTTTTCTGTGAATTCAAAATTTCAATCTATGATAAATTTTAGGAATAAGGATAAAAGTATTTAGATGTCATAATATTGTCTTAGACTGTATGTAAAGTTCAGATTTTCAGTGCTATTGTGTAGCTATAATTTTACTTGTTGCTGTTAGTTTTTGTTAGCATTTCCATTACTTTAAGTATTTTAATCATTGCATGGATGATGCATTTTGCTACATGCAAATTTAAATAATCGTGATTCCATACTCTTTCGTATGCATATAGAAATATTTCTGAAAAACACTGTTGTGTAGTGTTTTCTCCAGTCTTAGTGATTAATAAAAAAATAACTGTAGTCCTGCTGTGGTGCTGTCATAAAGATCCCCGTAGCTAAGTGAGAGACTCAAACACATAGTACCACAACAGTGACGTGCATACAGCATATCCACATGACCAAACACTTTGCTGAGTACAATCCAGGTATCTTTACGACGTATTAAGCCCACGGTTGCAGCTTGTTTTTCACATTACAGCCCAGCCAGTGTTACACAGAGAGGGTTGCAGTGTTGATTTGTCTGTCTTGTTTGTCTCACTCCAGGCCAAACGTGCTGGTTTCCTCCACTGCAATCAGCAATTTTTCATACAGCATGGTGTACGAAGGATATGGAGGCAGGTCCAGACGGTTAAAACAGGTATGAGCCCTGAGAGAGAGGGGGGGGGGGGGGGAGAGGGGGAAAGAGAGAGGGGAACACAGATTGTTAAAGAGTATGGACAGAGAGTTACAAATGGAATGGAAAAACCAACGGTTGTATCACATATTTTATTTTTTTTATTCAAACATTGAGGAAAATCAAAGACACTAGCACAAACATCTACCTATCTTGGAAGCCCAAATAGATTATAGATTTTTTTTTTTGACAAAATGCTGCAATGAGGAATAAAAAGAGATTTCTCACATCCATTATTTTTCATCACAGCCACATATGATGGTTTTCTAATATATGTTTAAAACACATTTTTCATTACGTCAACCAACCAACTGAATTTTATTTGACCACCATTTTCTTTGGTTGACTACAGTTCTGCGCATACAATAGTTCTGTGTACCCCCTTTTTATTGCATATAGCCTATGTGTGACTCCCTGTTTTGTGCATCATGTGCTGTACACCTGGGGGGGACATGATACACACAGCCCTACCAATGGTGTCACACCATTCAACAGATCTACAGTCGTACCAAAACCAGTGAAAGGCAAAGAAGAAGAAGACTGCTAGCAGGTAAACATGGAGGTAAATAATTCAGGATTTGAAATACTTAAAAATGGACTCTGCAGTGCTCGTATCCAGAATATTTTGGCTTCATTTTTGTACAGCAGGAACACACTGTCCGACTTGATATGTCAGTGGTACCAGCAGAAACAGAGGTACGCCCTCAGTATCTTCAAACCTCATATTATTAGCAGATATAAAGTATTACAGTGTAGAGTTTTTACTGCTGCTTAACTGCTGTAACTGCTGATGCTGAAGCTTCCGCCGTCCACAAAGTCAAACTCTGGTCCCCGAAACCTGAGCCCTGCTCTCTGTTTCTGCTGAGCATGCTCACATTTTTACTGCTGTTTGCCAAATTCATGTCCTAATGTAAGGTCAGAGAAACACACCTTGTACAATACCAGAGGAGGCAAAACACCAAAATAGCTCTTGTGCTGAGCTGGTGCATTGTAGTTAACTGGGCAATGTCAGAGCGTTTACGTTGTATATATGGCTTCAAGTGGCACTAGTGAAAGGATTAATACTAAAGCAAAATGCTGGTACATTTTGGAGGTGGTGGGCAGATTGAATTGTTTCAAGAGCCACCTTGCAGTTCACAGTCAAAGGAAGAAACTTAATGACTCATTCACAAGTTGGCTGTTAGTGAAAGTGAGCTGATTAGTGTTAATTCAGAGCTGAAGCAAATAGCTAACTAACTGCTTAGTCACCGGAAGGAAATGAACTTGTCATGATGTAATCAATTCATTGTTGGCTTGTTAAGCAAATCTCACAAACATTTCATGTTCTTAAAAGGGAGAATCCGGTGAATCTTTTTGGTCTTACATTGAAGTAAAGTTAATATTTTTGGGTTTGGTGATGATGATTGGACAAAATTTTGATGGACAAATTTAGATTGTGACTGATCTTAAAGGGGTCCACAATCTACTTTTCAGGTAAATTGTAGAGATCTTACCTGTGTTTCCCCAAACACATAATCTCGTGAACTAGATGAAGATCTGTTGACTATTTCACTTTGAGAACTTCCCCTCTGTGGGAATGATAAAGGAATATCCCACTTTAAGGGACAATGAAACGAGAGCAGCGTGAGCATGGCTTTATGGGAACCTGGGTTAGATACCTGGGTAGTGACGTGACTTTGCCCCACTTCTCAATGCAGAAGCGTCGGAGACCGTTGGATCCACGCAGCGCGGCAAAGCCTTCGTAGGGCACGCTGGATGTCCCGGTGACAAACTGCAGCAGGCGGAGACGCTGCTCATTGTTGAAGCGTTCTACAGCGGCCCAGAACCACCGCATTACTATGTGACCATCATGGTAACCTAGTGATTGGGAGTCCGGGAGTTAGTGTGTGACATTGATGAGTCTAGTATTGACAAAATGTATCATACATACTGTGTGGAATAAATAATTGTGTCTAATTTGCTATTACATGTAACAACACAATGTCCACATTCTGATCAAAAGGGAAATAAGAGAAAGCATCCTGAAACATTTTGACATTTAGGTAAATCCGATTGTTTGCACTGACCATGTGAATTCAAGAACATTTAAACAAACGCACTTGACCTGTCTAATATCATGAGCATGTATGGCGACAGGTTTAGATCACCAATTGACTGGGTTCCTTTATCTTGACTCCCCAGAAAAATTGCTTGATAAACTTGGCACAAAACCAGAAGCTACCCTGGCACTATCCAAGAGTTCACTACTATCGTCTCTACAGTTGTAAAGTCTGGCCACATTAAATTCCACAAATTATGCTTAATTGCTTTATGTTGAGTGAGATGAGAAGCTACTCCTCTTATTATCCATCCATCCATTTTCTATACCGCTTATCCGTCAGGGTCGCAGGGGAGGTGGAGCCTATCCCAGCTGACTACGGGTGAGAGGCGGGGTTCACCCTGGACTGGTCGCCAGCCAATCACAGGGCCAATCCTCTTATTATCAGTATGTTAAATATAAAGAGTTAGCAAGCTGTTGGTTATCTTAGCTTAGCATAAAGACTGTGAACATGAACCAAAATGTAAAAATGACAAGCTGTAGTTCTAGGGGGGTTATGCATGAAACCACAACTTGTCATTTATGTCCCCATCCCTCCATTAGCTGGCTGATGTGTCCTTGAGCAAGGCACTTAACCCCCAATATGCTCCCCGGGCGCTTGATGCTGCCCACTGCTCCTGTGTGTGTTTCACTGCATGTTGCATGTTGCACGTATGTTCAATCAGTGATGGGTTAAATGCAGAGAAGTAATTTCCCAGCCTGGGATTAATAAAGTAAATTAAATTAAATTAAAAAATGTTTATACATCCACCAGCTGCTTGCTGGCTCCAGCTTTATATGGAGCATACAAACAGGGAGAGGAACTTTCTCATCTCACTCTGCAAAATAAAGCAAAAGCGTACTGTGGCCGGACAGATTGCATTCACGCCAAGTCTCCAACATGGACTTCACTTATTGAAGTGGTGTGGCTACACTGAAACTCTGCACTTTTCCTTATACAGATCTGATCTATGTACATGTGTGCACGCTAATACTAAGAGTTACGGAAGACAACACACACACACCTCCTCTGTATTCTGTGTTACTCCTCCAGTCACCGAGGTCGATCTCTACCGTACCGGCAATAACCAGCTCCAGCTCCCGTGCATCGAACACAGACACCAGCCTGGAGTCTACCACCTGGTTTGGAGGAAAACAACATGTGTTTCAGTCGCCTTTAGGTGCGTGCATTTGCATTAATGTGGTTACGCATGTGTGTGTTATGATGTGTTCACAGCTATGAACATCTTAGTTTAAATTAACTCAGATACTTTATACAGGGTTTCAGCAGGTTGAAACAAGGTGCATTTTAGACTTTCAAGTCCTTTTTCAGACCATTATGAATGTTATTCTTACGACCTACTTCATGTCCATATTAGCAAAAAAACAAACAAACAAAAAAAAAAAACCTCACCAAGTATATGAAATAAAATCAGCACACATTTGCTGGAAGCTTTTTACAGCAGCAGACTTCCCATGCGACTTTAATACCTTTGTACCTTAAGTTTATAATGTGAGTGTGTTCTTGCACAAGCTGCAGAGAGGCAACAGGCTTCAACCAAGCACGAAATGTGCTGTTTTCGAGTCAAATCTTGTTGAACTTGCACTTACACAAATTAGATGAAAGCAGCATCAACAGAAACAATTTTAACTTCTTACTTGTAGAAGATGCCACACAGTGACACACTGTGCTCTGATTAATTCTGAAAATTCTGACTTGACTGCACAGTTTGCATCAGCGGTGACTGAGTCTGTTTTGTTTGTAGCTTTGTTAAAGCATGATCGATACTAATTATTCCATATAACACGTTTAAAATCTAGACTAAAATCAATGTAATTTGGATGGGCCCCCAAGTGATGTTGTTCTTCTTATGTTGTTTTAACAATTTTGTGGTATTATGTACATCTGAGAGCTGAAACATTGTTTTGTTTACCTCATAGAAGCCTCTGACTAAAGCCTCTGTCTGCTGCACCACTCCTCGCTCCACCCTCCACTTGGCCATTCGTTCTATATAGTCCTTCTTGTTCTTCTCAGTCACTTGGAGATGGGAGCCACCGGACTTCAGCTCCCGCTCCGTCACCTGGCAACGCAGGAAGTACTGGATCTCGTTAACAGTGCAAGTCATCAAAGCAAATACACTGAAAGCTTGGAAATATATTCGACAATACTATGTATATCATAAAGAATAAAAGAAATGTATATGCACAACAGGTATACGCATGTGTTATTCAGCTGATAATGTCATCCACAGTTACAAACACAAACACACACATGCACACACAGACCTGGCCAAAGACCTCCTCATTGACAGTGAAGGTGAGGTCGAGGATGTCAGTGATGTCGTTGTCTTTCATCCACTGCAGAGACTGGTGGAATTCCTCGTCCAGATACTCCAGGTCAGACAGGTCTGTGGGCCTGAAGGACACACACAGCTCACAAACACAACCCGCAAAAGCACACAATACCAGTCTGCTAATCAGTAAGCCAGCGCAGTTTCTTATCGCAACCAGATTCCAACTGACCCAGAATCCAAAAGTGAATTTATTTACACTGTGGCCTGTATGCTTGGTTTTCCAAATTGTTATTGGCACACGTAGCAAAATGTCCAGATTACTGATGGGATGTTTCTGATATTTAATGAAGGACTTGTAATAGACTGCAGATATTGTGGGCTGGCCATGTACAAAGGCAACAGCCCCCCACCCTCGTCAATCTCTCTGAGCTGATCTGTCCAAATAAAAGCTAAACCAGGGCAAAAAAAAAAAACAACCATAAAGGAAAAATGAACCAGATATTCTGATCTTTTTTCACTTTCACGACCATCCAAGTCCAACAGTCTACAACTCCATAGTAAGATTGCTTTTTCAGAGGAGTTCTCACATACACACTGCATAGACTCCAGACTCTGGTATACCACAAACTGCATATAAGAGACAACCTCTGAAAGAAGTAAATGACACATGATAAATGATACGTGTAAGTGTGTGTGTACTCACAGCCGGAGCAGGGCCTTGTAGAAGGGTCTGGTGAAGAAAGCATCCAGCAGGTACTGATGGATCAGAGCCAGGCCCAGGATGCGACCACTGAAACGGAACCTGGACACACAGGAAACATAAATTCAACAACAGAATCAGTTAGAAAATTGACACACATGTCACACGAACAAGTAAAACGTGACAACTGGTCTCATACCAAAGACAGTATTCTACAAATTCAAATGCTTTTTTTGGAAAGTCACCGCAGACCATTGCATCACATACAAAAAGTAACTTTAGTGTGCTTCACAAACACTGATTCACTGTGTGTGTGTGTGCTTGTATTAGTGCGCAGCTTACCATTCCAGATGGTTCTCAACAAACGCTGACATGGGGCTGATTTGAACGGTGTACGTATCGTTGGCTGAGTATTCAAACAGGCCGTAGTATGGATTGAACAGCTCCTGAGACAAGAGGAAGAAGAACTCTCTGGATGGGCCACTGTAGTCCAATCTGAAGACACAGAGACAGAGAGGACACGTTTGGCTCCTGGTATATTGGATATTTAAACTGATAATAAATGATTCAAACACCCAAACAGGAATATATTCTTGACAAAAGCAGCATTCATAGAATTTTTGACAAGCAGTTCACACAATACTCAAATATTATCGTTTTTATTATGAAATCGTTACACTGACTGTGTTAGCAGACACTTATCTAAAATTTACACATTAAGCAGACACAGAGAAACCTGATCTTTCTTTTGGAGTCACGTCCATCTGATGAAGTCCAATATTCACTCTCCTTCTATCTCTGCTTTGGTGTATGTTTGACCATTTGATCCATCATTAATAGAAAAACGTTGATTTTGTGAAGATATTGTAAATACTAGTACAAACATGTTGGCAATTTCATTTACAAAGTTATGAGCTACATTACTGACCGTGTGTGTGTGTGTGTGTGTGTGTGTGTGTGTGTGTGTCTGTCTTACCCCTCCTCTCCCAGGAAAGTGACATAGAGTTTGTTCCTCTGAAGCTCTTTGCGGGAGTACGCCATCACCTGGTTAAAAGTTCCCTCCAGCAAATGTTCTCTCCTGATCAGCAACCTGCAACAATTCAGAAGAGTAAACATAAAAGTGGAGCTATCCTCATGAAGGACAATTCAAGGGAAGACGCCACCAAAACGATCAACAGAACAACCAGACTCGCAAACAGCTTCTTTCCATATGCCATAAGACTACTTAACTCTACATGATCACTTCCCCTCCTCAACCACACAAACACCACTCAAGACTACAGCCCATTTATTTACTGTGCAATATATTTATATTCTGTACATCTACAAAAGTACTATTTATTACAAATACTCACTGTGCAATAATAATTACATATGCATATATGCTGATTGACTTTTTATACAAAATACCTCATTTTTCAAGTACTTTTTACTGCATATTTATTGTGTGTATATATTATATTTTTTACTTTTTTCTTTTAAAAAAAAATATGTCGGTAATTCCTGCTATGCTTGAGCCACTGTACCGAAATTTCATTTGCGATGAAAATCCAAATGACAAATAAAAAAGGTCTAAGTCTAAGTCTAAGTCTAAAATACGACTCCTTAATGACCTGCAATCCCTCTCCACCCTCGCGAGGTCACTAACAGGCAGATGGCAGTCCTATCGGTACCCAGACGTATTAATCAGTTAGTTACTGAGAACTATTACATTCTGACAGATGGATTCGATTTTAACCCGTGTAGCAATTCTAGCTGCCCAGGACACTCACAGACCAATTGCATGTGTTGTAAATCACCTCATGAGATGCCACTCAGCCAATCAAAGCTGTTTTAGAAGAATGGACAGATTCAAACCAGTTCATTTTTGCCATGGGCAGTTCAAAACCAAAGTATGTCTCATTCCTGAGACTGTGGTAATTATTAAAAGGGGAATTGAGGGCACAGAAAGTAAAATATTTTATATGGCACTGTGGATATGGATCAGGGTATTTACAAATACACTGTAAGTGCTACAATCCAGTCTTTCACTCTTATTCAGATGGCACAACAAGTTGTTTCATGAGTGTACTTTGCACTGAGTCTTACTTGATCTTGCCTGGTCCCTGGCCATATCCCTTGGCTTCTAATTTCCTGTAGAAGTTTCTTAGTTTGGCTTCAAAGTCTCTGCGGTAAGGAGCTGGAGCCCTGGCCCTCTGCAGGCCTTTACAGACAGAACAGAAACAGACACACAAAACAAATAAGAGAAGATCATATTAAACACTACCGAAGGTTTTTAAATTAAGTGAAGCGATTTTACAGTCGAAACTGATTTTGTGAGATTAAAATGTAGGAAGATTCAAGGCCTCTGAATGAGGTGGGTGTGCTTTCAGAATAACTAGGATGGCTCAGTCTGAGGATGTGAGTTTGTCAACAAAATATCTGTTACACAATTTCTGTAACACAGTGGTGGCATGAAGATCCTTAAATAAAAGCAATATCATCTATCAAAACATTCCAAATTAAGTTCCTGCATTCAAAATGTAGCCTTAATAAAAGCACAGGCATTTTAAACATAATGTAATTAAAGTATTATAAATAACAGTAGTGCTCATTATGTTGTATGGCCCTATTCAGAGGGTTATATTGGTGTGTGAGCTGTGGCTCAGAAGGTAGAGCGGGTCATCCACTCATCAGAAGGCTGGTGGTTTGATCCGCCATCTCCTCCGGTCTGCATGTCTACACTGCTCCCAAAGCTGCGCCATCGGTGAGCGAATGGTGAGATCGTGGCTTCTCATGCCATCAGTGTGTCAATGGGTGAATGTCACAGTAGGGTCAAAGCCCTTTGAGTGGTCAGTATGACTAGAAAAGCACTATATTTTAGTCAAGCTGGAGCTATAAACAATTTTGAATTTTAAAAATAAATTTTAATGTAAAAATGTAAAATAAATAACTGGCAGATATCAAACAAGTGACAAGTATAATTACAGATGAGATACAGAGGGAAAGAAAGGAGCATAAACCATACTATATATAAAAAGTCCTTTGTTATATTCCAACTCTGATGATAATTACTTGTAAATTTGGTTAAAAGTTTACATTTACTGTAAGATGGAAACAGGAAATAACCTTCAGCATTAAAGTATGATGAAATGTGGGAGCGACTGACATGTCAGAACAGGAAAAGCAGAGGTGCACTTACCAGCATTAATAATGGCTGCATACTATTTAAGTTCACCAGTTTAGGGCCCTAATGTTGTTTATAGAGGCACAATGACACAATTAACTGGGTCACTGAGACAGAACGCAGCCGTCATTAAGCTAGCTGGAGCCGTGCACCTTTAGCCTACAAATGACCTAAAGTGTTACAGTTAATAATTCCATTGCTAATCATCAGAATAAATTTTGCATAAAATAAAATGGAAACTGTGCACAGTGAATACTGATGCCCAGTGTGACATCGCTGAGGCAAGCCTTGGTTTAAAAGCTGATCAAGCTGATAACTGGCTGTGCTAGTTAGCTTTCTGGTGGGGTTACCACTGCTTCAATTATTGAGTGGAACTCAAAAAGATGCCTAAGTCTGCTTTGGATAAGTCAAGCATTATCTTTCTGATACTGCCAAAATTTCAGAGAAAAAATAAGACAAAATACATATTTGGTGTATTCACACCTGGCTCATTTGGAACAGCCGGGAGTTGGGAACCAAATCACACTCAGATGGAGGGATGAGGAGGGTTGTGTCACTTCAAATCAAGCCCAAGAGCAGTTCAATGGTGGTGTGAAAGCAAGTGAACTAAGACATGCACAATCTGAGAGCTGAACTACTAATACATCAATCTGTTCACTGTGAAATCTGTTGAGGAAGTCATCTAACAGGCACTTACATTTATAGAACATTTAATTTCATTATGTGCAATTGTAAATTGTGTGGGTTTTCTAGTGCCTAAAAGTGCACTTGTTGAGACATTACAGACACTACCGTGGCCAATATTTCACAGTTTCAACAGCTGCATGTGCACATTTAGTACTTTTAATTCAGTGATAGTACATCTGTCAAGAACACATTCTGAGAAGAGAGTGGTAGGTGGAGACGGTCATCATTTCACTATTAATCAGGCATTTCGTTACCCTGTGCGCGATTTTTAAGCAGCCATTTGTTGAGAGTGACATGCATGTAAGGGGTCATTTAATACACCAGGGAATGGTGCCATGTCCATGTTGCGCTTGCGAGTTTAAAACAAGTATTTACACCACATAACAAAAATGTAAAGAACATCAAAATGCATCACACTGTGTTGTAGCACTTGCAGTAAAACATCTCGGATGTTTCCCAGGATAGAGCTTTCACATGAAAATCCCTCAGTAGCTTATGATTTGATTGATAGTAATCTATTAATTGACCATTTTGTGGTATTAATCTATAATAATAATAATAATCATAATACTAATAGAACTTAGAACTGTTATAGTTCCTGAAACTGACTGCACAAGAATAGGGAAAGAGGGAAAGCAACTTGTCACAACTTTCACTTGATGATATCTCCAAAACAAGGTCCCAGTCACTCAAACACATAACAGTGTTTCACTTCCAGTTAAATTGGAGCAGAGCATAGTGCTGTAGAATGTAAGAAAATTAAATAAATGTAATGTAACATTACTGCTGACAACCCATGTCAATTCAGGACTCGTGACTGTAACCGAGATTTTACACTGGTTACAGTCAGAGGTCCCGTGGATCCGCATCTGTTTGGAGCTGTGAATCCCACACACCCACTTGGGTCAGCCCAGTTCGACTGATCCAGATCCCCGAGTCCCCTAATGATGAATAAGGTAGCAACCAAAGAAACTCTAATAAGAAGAACTCCCACTCTTTGGAGCGTCTGGTTACGCTGGAGGCGCTCATGAGGGAGACCAAAAATGAAAGGGGGCTTATAGGAGCTGTAGTCCCACAAACTTTTATGGGGTACATTTTTTTTTTGTATATTCCAATATTCTTTATGTTTAAGCAGTAGAGACAACAGATATAGTTCCGGTACAATGGATTTTTTAACCTTTTTTTGTGATGAAATACCTTTCTGTATAATCATTTAAGTATTTGCAGAGTTGCAGGCCAGTGTACGGCATACACCATTTTGGTTTCACACATCAATCAAGCCCAAGTTTGTGCTTTGTTCTCACCGGGCTTCTAACATCTGTGTAAAACGGATTGGCCTGGAATCTGAGCTAACAGTCGATTCCGGTCCCCACTGCAAGATGAAAAATCAAATTTTAAGAGTTAAAAACAGAGTGACCTCTGAAGGCTCTTTCTTACAGTGATACAGACTTATGTGGAACAGTTCATCTGAGTTCACATGTCTTACTCTGCTTTTCCAGCTGACATTTTAACAAAGACAGCAGCACCACTGATGAATGAAGCACAACTACAAGCCAGGCCTCCCTGCTGTGACCCAGTTTCTCTTTATACAACCTCCCATCAATAATGTGCATAACCCAACTCACACACACACTCTTGTGGTCTGCTTGAGGTCTACTGTCGCTCATTAAGATAACATTACTGCACCCTAGCATAGCACAGTAGGCTCTGTCAAACAGCAATGATTATCATGATGGGGTTTCCATGTGTGGTGCAGTGGTTAGCACTGTCGCCTCACGGCAAGAGGGTTCAAATCCCGGTCTGGGCCCTTCTATGTGGAGTTTGCATGTTCTCCCTGTGCCTGCGTGGGTTTTCTCCGGGTACTCCGGCTTCCTCCCACAATCCCAAAAACATGCACATTAGGTTAATTAGCTGCTCTACATTGCCCCTAGGTGTGAGTGTGAGAGTGTGTGGTTGTCTGTCTTTGTGTGTAAGCCTTTCGATTGATTGGCAACCAGTCCAGGGTGTACCCCACCTCTCGCCCGAAGTCAGCTGGGATAGGCTCCAGCTCCCCCAGCTCCCCCCGTGACCCTGACACATAAACAGTATAGAAAATGGATGGATGGATGAATGGTTTCTGTGTGTGTGTGTGTGTGTGTGTGTGTGTGTGGATACATATTCTTGTAGTTGTGGGGAAAGAAACCGGTTTACATAGTCACCTTGTGAGGACCAGAGTTAAGGTTAGGATTAGGCAAGTAATGTTTATTGTTATGGTTAGGCGGTGGTTAAGCCTACAAGAAATGAATGGAAGTCTATGTAATGTCCTCAAAAGTGGTGGAAACTGTGTGTGTGTGTGTGTGTGTAAAGGATATTTAAAGGAAACAGTTGTATGCAGGACAAGTACAGCAATGTTTCATGCTTCAAGTTACAGTCAACACCAAACATTTGTGACCGACGGGGCGGAAGACCTACCAGGAGAGTTCTGTGGTGATGAAGCAGGGGAACAGCGAGGAGAGAAGCTGAAGCCGGGGTGGACTGGGTGAGGTGGAACATAAGACATGATTTCCTCTTCGTATAAACTACAAGGACAGGACATAGAAAATAAAAGAACATGTTATTTCTCTGCACTACACACAGTCCAGCCATTAACTATCAGTGTGAATTGAGTAATTTGAGAGTACATTACAGCAAAAGAAAATAAAAGCAATTTCCCAGCATGCATACACTGAGTTTAATGTGTTCTTTACCTTAACAGGATGACTAGGTCTGCATCACATGACAGCTTCTCCACCCCCTGAGTACCTTCTGTCCGGATGTAGTGGATTTTCTCCCTGAACAGTTAACCGGGTATTGATCAGTTTTTCCTTTTGTTTACTGATTTTAATTTATATACAACTACATATTTTTGTTTGGTACTTAGACACATTCATCCCGAAAGAAGCATACCTCAGTGCATGGTTTCTACTGAGGCTGGGCTGCCGTTCTTGCAACATGTCAAATATGTTCGGCTGTCGAAGGAACGCCACTATCTTGTCATTGTAAGCTAGTGAAAGAGAGAGACAGAAGCAGTCAGACATTACCGATTTACAAAGAATTAAAACTCTGTATACATGAGGTTGATCATGGTTTTAATTAATAATGAGAAGTTCTGACAGTGCCTACACGGAGCGGACTGTTGCTGGGAGTCGGCGTGGTGCTGGCTTCGTATGGCAGCTACCAGGCTGTTTCCAGGCCTGGCCATCAGAGAAGCCCCACGACTCCTAGACACATCAGAGGCCTGGGAAGAAACACCCACGGATGAACATTCACTGAGAAAAGAAACTCACAGTGCAATCCCCGCCCACCCAGAGTGGTGAGTTCATGACCTGCCATACTCTGTGTGACTGGCTAGTACTTGATGCCTTTGTTGGATGGGCTGGTTTTAGCTTTAGACATGAGGAGACAGATTGGTTAGGGCTAGGGTAAGAAGGGTGGATATACCCCACCCATATTGCTTTGAGGAATGTAAACAGGAAGTATATTGTTGGCATGGATTTAGGTCTTCAGCAGGAACTGATGGGCTTGATTGTCACATCACGGCATGGAGACCACCTCCATTCATTGGGCTGCTTTTTTTAGGTACTTTGATGCCCAAAAAAAGTATTAGCAGAGGACATAGAGTTATGCTCGAGATATCTCTTAGGAAGGGAAATCTGTCCAGATTGTGTAACTCCGAACCAATGGGTGTGAGTACCTCTCCGGCGCTGTAGCTGCGTAGTCTCTGCAGATGCTGCTTGTGGGCGAGGTGGCCAGGCAGTCGGCCATTCTGCAGAGGGATGCGAGGGTCAATGAAGGTTGTGGCTCGACTGTTGTGGTCCACAAAGAAAGACTGAGGAGACAGGAAAAAAAAAATTAGACTGAAATTGTACAGTATACATTTCTAAAATTAACCGTCGAGATTGTTACGTGTGATTTACAGAGTCTTAGAAATATCAGCTGTCTGCCTTCTTTTGAATATAATACTTTTGAAAGACTCAATAGCAATGTCTCTTTCCAGAGATCACGACCCAATTATTCAAGATAATCAACTGACTTTGCTGTGAAGCAGTCTGATGCAGGAACGACTTCCTGCCCACATCACCATAGAGAAAGAAGCGATCTACTCATGGATGGGAGGCTAGCTAACTAAGCTTGATAATATCACAGCTCAGCGGAAGGGGGCCTCCATTAAGTTCGACATCTCATCCAGTCATGAGCGCGAGGCTCTCATCCATGAGTGGATGCACATTTCCTTCTGCGCAGTGACACAGAGACAGAAAGTAGTTTGTAAATGAAACTACCCACAGCAAGGTCTGATGAGTAACCTGCTCATGGTTTCTGGAAAGAGACATTTCTGTTGGGTTTTTCAAACACTTTTTTTTTTCTTGGTGCTTAAGCACCACAAGTAAAGTTAAATTATAATCACAAGAAGGCAGACATCTCTATTGCTGACGTCTCCAAAACTCTGCAGCTCACACTGAAACTGTCACTTTAGTATCATTTGTATTTTCATGATTCATTTTTTTTGTTTACTTTTTCCATTTTTCCTCCACGAGGAAATCTGCTCATTCATTCACACACATTTGTATGTGCTCACAGCACGTATCTACACTCAACCTGAACTTACTGGCTGATATGTCAGTCAGATTGCTACACAAACCATTTATCCTCCTTCCCTCCTTCCCTTCCCTAGCCCCCTTTTCTCCTGTCTACGGTGTGTGCTCTAACTGTACGTACAGCGGGCGCAACATACATGTGATGGAAGAGAACCTCTGAGGTAAGGTCACCAGGGTGCTAGAGTCCACAGAGTTAATGTTTTAAATAGATTGTATTGTATTGTATTGCATTGTTTTCACACTGCATACCCCCTCACAGACACTGTATTTTTAATATCTGTGTTGTTTTTTTCTTAGATTTTTGCCTTTCTTTTCTTCTTTCTTTTATTTTAAAAGCCTCCTGTACAGAGGAGTTGGATTAGTGAGAAATAGTGTTTCACTTTAAACACTAAGTACAATGCACTGGTACAGTAACACTTTCTATGAAGATCCCATCTGTAATGTGTTAAGATATCTTATAATACATTTATAATGCTTTCTGACTACATTTAAGACACATTTTGCTCTGATGCACCGTATCAGCCATAAAAAATATGGTCTTACTTATAATGAATTATAGGTTCAAATATCTTATGGGTGCTCTTGACTAGTTATAGACTAGAGGTTGACTGATGGGGCTTATAATGCATTATAACTGTCACTCACCTATACACACCTTAACATTGAGGAGAGATTGATGAATGTGATTTGAAACACTGGTAGGAACAAACCTCTCAGAAAGAAGAGATAGTTAAGTTAAGAATCAGAGGCCTAATATCTTGTATATGTATTTTGTGTCTGTCAAAATAATACTACAACAGAACTTGTTTTTTAATCGTATTCATATTCTGGTCTGTTTCTAAGATACAGTATGTAACAGTTACACATGATGGATCTTTTGTGGGGTCAAAACAACACATTCAGACAGCTGGACATGAGTATCAGTTCAAAGTTTTGGCCATGCATGACAGTACTGGTTGTAAAGGCTCAGCACCCATCTCCTTCATCCATCCATCCATTTTCTATACCCCTTTATCTGCACAGGGTCATGGGAGGGATGGAGACTCAACAGGCTAGAGGTGGGTTACACCCTGGACTGGCTGTCAATCAATAACAGGGCTGGCACACTAAGAGAAACAATCACACATATGCACACTCACACCTAGGGGCAATGTAGAGTAGCCAATTAACCTAATGTGCATGTTTTTGGGATTGTGGGAGGAAGCCGGAGAACCCGGAGAAAACCCACGCAGGCACAGGGAGAACATGCAAACTCCACATAGAAGGGCCCAGACCAGGATTCGAACCTGGAACCTCCTTGTTGTAAGGTGACAGGGCTAACTGCAGACTTCATCATCAATCATCATTCTGCTTAATGTAACCTACCTTGCCCTGGGGGTCTGTCTTGATCTCCCAGCCTCGTGGCAGCTCCAGCTGAGTGTCTGCGAACTTGTTGAGGAAAACCACCAGGTCCCGGTTATGCTGGTAGCGCTCAAAGTTCCTGGCATCACGGCGCACCTTCAGGATCATGTGTTTCACGCAGCTGCTGCTGGTGAACATCCGGTAGGCTGCCTGGATTGACAGCATACACAAGTTTACTTTCACAGTTACAAAAGTTAATAAAATATTGCAGCATTTGGCTATGCATTAGCTCTTTATTAAACTTTGGTCTGGCACATTGTTAAACACTATTGTTAGAAAAAACACACTCACACACAAACATTGTGTTTCATATGAAAATTCATATGTTTATTTGATATTTACATGTGCCATTTGCTAACATGGAGTTGGAGGGATTTATGACTGACCAAGATCTTTTTGGCTTCACTTTTGGGGGAGGTCTCATGTCGTCCATTTTTAAATACAATCAGTGACTGTGATCTGTGGTCTATACCGTTTGTTGAAAATTTTATCAGCTTCACACTGGCTCTTTATAGCTGTCGAACTCAAATGGAGTTTAAAGGCATAGTGGTGACTTTAGCTGCAGATACTCTGCTCTGTGTGTGTGTGTGTGTGTGTGTGTGTGTGTGTGTGTTTGTGTGTGTAGCACTCACATAGTTACTGTGCAACACAGTGAAGAATTCCGGGTGTGTGATGAACTTGACGGCAGGTGACTGGAGGAGATGGTTGATCTTTTGGTGATTGACAGGGGAGGCGGGACCTGCAGACAGACAGTATTTGAATTACTTTATATGTAAAGTATTTAGTAGTAGTAAAGTAGTTTACTGTAGGTTCTGAGAGAGGTATTGTATGTTCATATTATAAATGACAGAGTGAGGGAAAAGTAATGCATCAGAAAATAAACAATATCAGTGAGTCAAATAGAAGCAGTATTTATGCCTTCAAATAATGAACACAAGTCCGTAGCCCCACAAATGAGCATGAACCCAGTCCATAATACTAAAAGAATGATCTTCTCAGTTTGCTCTTCGGTTGGAGATGATGTCACTTTAAAGTGTGAGAAGGCTCAGCACTGCACCTGTCGGAGGGGCATCTGAATCGGTCTCTGTGCTGCTGCTCCGCTCCAACCTCTGAGTCCCACCATCTTCCTCTGTGGCCATGGTCCTCTGGATGTTTTGGTACCTGCCCAAAAATCATGATGGGACATCTTTATTTCTTTGTGAAGTATAACTGGGTTTGTAAAGGGTATCTGCAGCTCTCTTTAAGATATTTTGCTGTTTTCAAGCCTATTGTACCACAGAGATTTGGTTTATTCTTAACGTATTATTTCATATACAGTACATATACACATTAAAGTAGATGTTTTTATTTATTTCACCTGCGTTGCACAGAACCTCATTGCACAATATGTGCCTCACAAACAAAGTTGAATGGTTTGCGTTTCCTTTCCAGTCACCAGATGTCAGCCTAACTCCACTGCTGTGTGCAGCTTACACTCCTGTGCTGACTGAGACTACGCTTCCATCCTCACTGCCTTTTCAGTTCAAAATGAAACCACTATATTTCGATGATACATTTTAGATATTTTGGTATTTGACAGTTTTTTTTTTAAGTATATAGTATTGAACAGTTAGACAATGGGGGAAAAAAACCTAAACCTATACTGAGGCACTTATAACTCATGTTATTTTGTATGGCAGTCTATAGCTACCACCATGCAAAATATTTGCTTAGTTTTTCGCTCTAAAGAAACAAAATCATTTTCACACTATAACAAAATTAATTTCCACGATCTGATAACATTTTTCTAGTACCCATGTCTTTTCATCTTGTTCGAGTATGAAACTTAACATAACATAATGCAGTGCGTCTCATAATAACAAGAAGGCTTCCTGCCATGACATGATAAACTGATGTGTTGATAACAAGAAACTTCCATGTGACACATTAGTGCTTAAAGCTAAAAAATTACTGCTTTTATTTTTTGCTAGATAACACTGGCAGCCCAGCATGCTAATACATGTCACATTACTGATATAGGCGGCAGAAAATGAAGTCTGACACATGTGCCAGAGAGGCATTTCTTATATAAATGTTCTCAGTTGCTGTTTGATGAGTCTGGCTGATAAATGAGTTCCTGACTATCACTACGGTGGGAACTCCCTCTCTTCCTCTCTCTTTGTCTGACCTCCTGTTGAGCTGCTCCATCTGCTGGGTGGACCCTGAGCGGGGGATGCCATGGTTGCACTTGCTGCCGTGGCTTGGCCTCTGCCATGTTGTGGTCCGGTTGACATGGTCCACGTAGAAAACTCTGCCGTGGCTGTCGATGCGGGCTTCCCAGTCTGTAGCAACACAGAGGTGGGAGAGAATTAGGCGAAGTCATTCGCTACGTGAAGGAGTGGGCTCTCCTGTGAAGAATTGTTTCAGTTAGTGATTGATTTTGTTTGACATAGGCCAAATTGTCATTTTTTGCTGGTTGTCAACCAGTACTGCCATCCACTTTTCCCAACAGCTCTGTTTCTCGTGATGAGTCTAAAAAAAAATTAATTAATTACATTCTTCCTTTCAACAGGACACACAATAAGACATGCTGCATTATTCTGATCTACGAAAAGCCTGCACTTAAAGGAGTCACGCTGTTTTGCTATATTTGAAGGTAGTATATGGTCATGGTGGAAGAAGTATTCACATCTTTAACTGAAGTAAGAGTAGAAATAAGCCTGGAGTTATAGCAACTGAGTTAAAATGTTACTTTAGTAAAGTACAGACGTCCTGTCATCATGATGTACTTGAAGTATCAACAGTAAAAGTATTCCTTGACTCCTTGCACAAAATTATTGCAACATATTATATTATTTTGTTTTTATGGACAGCAAATACGTGTATAATCACAATATATGCTTTCTCATAAAGCTAGAGACAGTATTTTGAGGTTTGGTAACATAAATCAAACTCACTAGCTTATGATAGCACATATATTAAAGCATATAAAGTCTTACTTTCATAATCACTCACTTAAAATTTCAGTATCATCCTCACACATTTTCCATATCTTTTGGCTTTGACCACCATCCACTCGTGAGTTTCTACTTGAAAGAGAAATAGGGAGGCAGGGCATTTTCCCTCTACTTTGATGTTGCACATCATAAAACCAAAACTGAGTGGATGACTAATCCCCTCATGCATGGTCTCATGCCTGCCTTGAAGATCATCTGACAAGGTCATTGGTGGTAGGACCCAAGTCTGCAGAGCAAATGATTGGATGATACGAGCTTATCTCTCCATTTTGTGGAAAAAAAAAAAAAAAAAATCTAAAAGTGAAACTCACGCGGGGAATATAGCTGCCTGAGGCACTGTGTGTGTTCATCACTGGTGAAAACTCAACATCAAATCAACTAGAACATAAAACAAGTGAATCCATATTGAATCACAGGATGAAAATTCATCAGGCTAAGAAAATCTCTGTTTTATAAAGTTACTCTGGAACAAGATGTACACAGAACACTGATCGTTACCTCCTTATGCAGTTATTGCGGCAAACTAAACGGAAACAATGAGCTGGAAGATGTCAAACATCAGTAGAGCTGATATCAATACGAGTGGCACCTTTTACATACACATCTGACAGATTGGTAAAACACAAATAAAGAAATAAATAAAGAAACAATTAAGAATATTTCACACAAAGAATATTTGGTATCCAGCCTATGGCAAATGCTGATGTTTTAGCTCGACTGCAAGCTTCAGTGGAAAACTAACAAGCTATAAAACTAAAAAGTCATCCCCCTTCCAATCAGAAACAACAGCACCTAACACCTGAGCAGCTGACTTATGTCACACACAGCACGTCGCGCTAAACGAATCTGCGTGTACCATCAGACCAATAAACCAGACACTTTCTGCACTTTCTCCTGGCAAGAGAAAATCATTATACTAAAACTTGATCGGCAATATCAACTATTGTTTGTAGCGTAAGCTCATAATTGTTTACTAAATGATGACAGTTTTTTGCTCAGTGCTACATGTTAAGTCTGGAATTTGTGTTCATTTTTGTTGCCTGAGTGGTTTGGGAAGAATTTAATTCCTGTAATAAAATGTATCTATAGAGAGCAGAAACAAGAGGCAGACTGGAACCGAAATTGGAAAGCTGTTGTTGTTGTTGTTGTTGTGGCTATCTGATGTGCCACAATTAGCTCAAACAAGCCACAGTGTGAATGTGCGAAACAAGGACCGTAGCAGCTTTTCTCAGCTCTGACTAACTGCTGAAGGAGAAGGAGGAGGAAGAGGAGGAAGACAGAAAAACCCTCTGTTGGTTGTCACGACTCCTCTGCCCACTCACTGAGACACAGATGCACACACACACACACACACACAGTGATGTTTCCATCACTTCTGAGGACATTACATAGGCTTCCATTCATTTCCTGGAGGCTTAACCATCACCTAACCATAACAATAAACATTACCTGCCTAATCCTAACCCTTACCATAACCTAACCCTAACCTCAAACTAACCTTAAAGCAACTCTTCACCCTGATATTTAATGTTGTGGGGACTTGCATTTTGTTAAGTAAGGGGGGTCCTCACGATGTGAAGGTGTGAACAGATTTTTGTCCCTACAACTACACAAATATGCATAGACATAGACACATAGACACACACACATTCACACACGCACACACACACACAGAACAGAGAGAAAGAGAGAGAGCAGCCTCTCATTGCTAGTCCTGCCGCATTTCATCAGGCTGAAGGTTGTTTGGGTCAGGGTTTATGTGATCTCATCATGACACTCACTTTTACCTCGTGCTGCTGAAATGAGGTAGTGATTGTGATCAGTATTTGTTTCTCCTGCTCAAACACAAAGTGCCATTCGATGTAAATGTGGTCCTAGGCCTGTATGTGTTGTAAGTGGATCCAATCCACGCTGTCAGGACTCTGAACACATTGCTTATATGCTGAACAGTGCATGAATAAATTGTACTGCAACTTGAATGTCTGGTAATATGATATGGAGCTGTATTATTAGCTCTGTTGGGCAGCATGGTGGTGTGGTGGTTAGCACTGTCACCTCACAGCAAGAGGGTTGCAGGTTTGAATCCTGATCTGGGTTCACTGGGTAGTGCAACATAAGACAAAATTTATACTGTCTAAAAGGTAATTCTGGCATTTTTATACCTGGAATGTATATTTCATATTTGGTGTGTAAATGAGTCATACTTACCAAAGTTTTTGGAACTGATACAGTAGATATAAATACATGGCCCAGGCAACATAATAATTTTCTTGTTCCATCCATCCATCCATCTATCCTTTTTCTATACAGCTTTATCCGTCAGGGTAGCAACCACTGCCTGTTGCCCATTTTCCTGTTACAGCTTCTAAAATGTGTTGATCTCTTTGTCTATTTCATATAATTTTACACCAAAAACTTGAAGATTTTTATGAATGCTGGTCTGACAAATGAGTTATTTTGAATTCATCTTTTTAAGCTGGACGCCCCACAGCAACGTTAATAAATTAATGCAACATTAATTATGTAAAAAGAATTACTGAACGTACCACAAGGAAAAAGTTATTCTTTTTATTATTCTTTTATTCTTTTACTTCTACTTTGGGTTACAACTTGATCCCCTTTTTTTGTTTGTGTTTGTTACAAGCTAACAATTTGATACCGCAGAAAACTTCAGGCAACTTCAGGAGACAGAAGAAGCATCTATTTTCACAATTTCCATGAGGTCTTTTAGATATTTATTCATGATGGACATCAGAGGATATGACTTGGGTATTCGAGTCAAGTCAAGTCAAGTAAATTGCCTCAGTGGGCTTTACAGCCTGTACAGTGTACGACACCCTCAGTCCTGAAACCCTCAGTTCGAGTGTGGATCTGTGGATCAGATCTGAACCATAAACGAAGGAGGACATCTAAACTTAAAGGGGGTGCGTAAGGTGGAAGGATGAGATGATGAGGGTGAACACAAAGGCAGGATGGAATGTGTTTGCAAAAAAACAAAACAAAACAAAACAAAAAAAAACTATACATGGAGGCATGACACATACACACAAACAGAAACACTCAGCACAGAAAACTAAGGTGTAGGGATGTGACTCCAGAGTAAGACTGGGAGGTGCTGGTTCTTACTTGGAGGTAAGGCTTGGTCAGTGGCAGCAGGAAAATGGTTTAGGTCATGGCTGGGTCGCAGGACTGGAAGATGGCCAACAGGAGGGGAGGAGCCTGAGCCTACAGGACATCAGAGAGACAGTACGGTATAAATTACCGAAAGGCTAGGGACACACTATACCATCTGTTGGATTAGGAAAGGACTGGACAAAAGTTGCCTTTTATCCATGGAAACTATGTTCATATTGGGCAGTTTTGCAGCACATGATTTTCGTCCGCTAGCCAACATTGAGTGCCGGCTTTACGTTAGCAGGGCAGAAGGAGTGTGGAGGTCAGGATCGTGGATGGGTGGGATCGAATGCTTCACACAGCACATGAGAATTCACACAGGTTATGTTCGTTTTCTCTAACATCAAGTGTTTTAGTTGCCTAACCTTAACTATAGTTTACGGTAAGTTGCGTAACCTCAACATTTACATGACCTTAGATGTTAGAACTGATTTATTTTAGCCACTTGAAGGCAGCAGACAAAGCGGTAAACAAACTTCGTGAAGCAGATTTTAATGAACACATGGAGCAGACACAGCAGGACCAGCATTACGTTTAGCTCTGGTTTTGGTCTCCACCATATCCTGAAAAAAAAAAATCTGTCCCTTTAGCTGCTAAATGCTCCACTTTGTTCACCACTCACCACTCACCACTTCACCACCGCTCAACGCAGAAGAGCTGAGGAACTGCAGTTCTGCAGAGAACTGAGGAACTGCAGAAGTTATCGTTCTCTATGCTTTCATCACTACAACCAACATCTTTCGCATTACAAAAAGTTGTCTGACCCATTCTTAATATACAAACATTAACAGAGCTATAACAACACCATAGTGGTATGTGAAGATACTGTAGTACTTTTATTCAGTCCACATCAACACCCTATAACAGGTTCTCTCATTGGCTATATGAAGTCTTGTTGGAGTATTTCCATCTGCTATTAAAATGCTAAATGTGCCAGATGAGCGAAAATGTATGCAAAATGGAAACATACACAACATGTTTTGCAACTGAAGTCAGCCTGTAGGAGATGTAATCCATACAATGCTGTCAAATTAATGAGAAAGCATTGTCTCATTGTGTAGAAACATTACAAACATTGTCACCAAGGACACTGTTGTAGGACGTGAACAATGAGTAAGCATGAGTCTACTCCTGAGTACTTGCTTTAATACAAAAAAGCTGAAACATCATGGTAATTGCAATGAGGAAATGTGGAAGGAAAATGACTCACAGTAGAAATGTCTTTAACTCAAGCTCTGCTCACCACCACAAAACATACAACACACTTTCATGATTTAAACCAATGGGGAGGGGGTTCACATCAGCATACGTGAAAGCCAACAGAGTAAGTTCAGAGAGACAGCGCAAGTCTAAGCTGCTTGCAGTTTTGTGCATTACAGTCGCCACCCTGTGGTGAGGATGAGACTCTGAAGGAATACACTCAATGTTGATACTCAGATGTTTTTCATGCCATTATTTCTAATGTCAGGGCCTCCGTAGCCAGTGGATTCAACTAGAATGGTGAACACACAGTTTCAGAAACATCTCTTTTATCATGAATTAACTGACACGTAGTAGCCAATCAGAATCAGATTTTCATCCAGACCATATAATACCATGTAATACCACAAAGTAAAATTGATTAAATTAATGACAATATGACTAGGCAGCTGGGGTTTGGGGTCTTGGGAGTTACCAATAAGAGAAGCTTTTCTACAAGCTATCTGATATTTCTATTTCTATTTCCTGAGTGTTTCTAGTTATGCTCCAAATTCAGCAGTCATAGGAGACATGGGTTGGGAGCCAGGCTCAGTGGAAGGCCTGTATACCAGTTTTTGGAAGAGAGTCATCAATATGGATGACAGACACCAATAATATCAAATATGTCACCTGAGGCAATTTCAATTGTTGTTGGATTGGATTAATTATTCATTTAACTCAGGGGCTTGGTGAGCAGTCTGTCCAAAAATAACATCACAATCTGTTTAATCACTCAGGATTCATAATCTAAATTGATCTTTTCAGGAGGATTTTGAAAGATCCTGTTATAGTTTGAAATGAACATCTCTGTTTGCACCTTTAAATCACAATATTATGTTAAAGATATTTCTTTTTGGCAAAAGCTCCTCATCCACCATGCTGCTACCTATTTACAACACGTCACCCAAGGAAGAGCTATGGGAAGTATTTCATCCAATCAGCGTAGCCATCTAACAGGCTCCCTCCATCCATAGTTACATCACGTAGCACAGGTCCGCTAGTCAATGAGGTTATGTCAAGTTCGAAAACAGACATAAGGGGATATTAAGCCTCTATGATTTACCTTGAAAATAATTTACACCTGCAGATATCTTTTAATAGCTTTGTGTAAGAACTTACTACAGCATTTAATGTTATTTTCAAAATAATGGGAATAGAAGGGAAAAAAGAAAACCATTTGAAAGAATAAACCTGGCAGCATGCTGATTTTAATCTCAGAGGCATGTGTGTGTGTGTATATCTATATATATATATATATATATATATATATATATATATATATATATATATATATAGATATACAGTATATATATATATATATATATATATATATAGATATACAGTATATATATAATACAGTATAAAACATGGAGCCACATCCAGCAGAAGGCCAGTCAAACAGTCTCGTCTGACTGCAGGCCATATGGAGCTTATACAGGCTTTATTTTTTACAGGAATTGGAAATGTCTTATTTGTGCACTTTGACCATTTTTAATTAGGTTAATTTATTTGTATATGACCATATCGCTGTCAGTATTACCTCGTGTTTATCCCTGTTCTTATGTAACATTTCTGGCTTCATCTGTCTGTTAAATGTTAATGGCTTTGGGGCTTTCCTACATCTTCCAGTGAATTCCCTAATACACTTTTCATTAAATGTTTTTACTTATTTAATCAAATTAAAAATTCAAATGCCTGTTTTACACAGTTAACAAGAAGTTAAGCTGTGACTGCCACATAGGGTACATTCTCAAATGAAAACTGTGGATGAAGGCAGGTGGAATTACTGGTGCTATAATGACTTAGAACTAACTGCTGCAACTATTTATTCTTACTCAATACTTGCAACAGATTATTCAGATTAAAAGTGAGGAATTATGTAGCTAGATTGGTTTTAATGTGAAACGCTTTTGCAGGAAATACTGAGTTTCACTGATGTAGTTTAACAGCAGAGCTAAGGTGTGGCTTGTTTTCTTGATGGAACTGCTAAATTTATCAAGACTAACATTTTGCCCTCAACAGTGTCTCTAATAAAAGCCTGTTCAATATCGAGCTCTTTCTCTCCACCAGTTCATTTAATAAAGTATCATTAATGAAGAACTTGTGGTGAACTTCTAATCTGATTATTATGTATTATTATAAAATCAAAGTACAAACAAACAATTAGAAGGTTTTTTGTTTTATCTCACCAAGGTTGTTCCTATCGCTGGGCCCCGCCACAGCTGGCTCCCCATCCTCTCCTCTCCTGGCCTCCTTCCACCTTCCCGTCCGCCTGTCTCCTCCCACCCCACTCATCACCTGGCCCTCTGGCGTTTGGCCAGCGTCAGGTACTGACTCAAAGGCGCTCTCCTCATCTTCGTCTTCATCTTGAGATGAGAACACGGTGCTGCCAGAGAGTCTGTTGCTGTCCACTGAAGAGAGGCGGGTGTGGCTGCAGAAGCGGTTCCTCCCCTCATAGCCCGAGTTGCTGTAGCACGAAGTGCTGTAGCAGGAGGTGCTGTAGCAGGAGGTGCTGTAGCAAGAGGTGTCGCAAAACTCGCACTCGTTCTCACCCGGAGGTCTGTGGGTGCTCCCACCACCTCTTCTTCCTCCTCCGTTGCTGGAATCCCCCTCCTCGCTCTCCAGGCAGGAGGGAGAGATCCTCCTGACTGTAGGTCCCACTCCCTCACCATCCAGCAGCTGGTTGAGCTCAGAGAGGCGTTCAATGGAGAGGCTGCGTGGCAGTGAACGACGGCAACAGCGGCCTGGACACTCTGGGACCTGCAGGAATACACAGACACAAACGAGAAGGTTTTTTGGGGTTTTTTTGCCTTGCAAGGCGAACATTAGTTGGCTAGACACAGCTGGCTTTCCCAAAACCAGGAAGATAAAACGTTACTTCACTGAGATAGCCTCTCTGTTTCACAATGGCCATTATAAAGGTTACATTCTGTATGAAAAAATTAGACAATAATTCTAAATTCAGTAAAGGGGACACGTTTACCCTTCCTTTTCTAAATCTGTAAATTTAAATCTGTAAATTTAAATTTGTAAATTTCTAAAGAAAATCAATACTGTTGCTAAGTTACCATTGGGCAGTCTCATCAGGTTACTGTTAATTATTTATGTTATGCATTTATGCATTTCTAGTGAAAAAATTCCTTGTGATTTAAACCACAGTCTTTGATTAAGATTAGACACATCATTCTTAGGCTCACTTTTATTCCTTTTCCTTGGTCTTCTGGCAGAGGAAAAAAAGTTCTCACATTAACTGCCCTTGACTGGTGATTTACAGCTCATGTCTCATCATGGTTGTCTGACAAATAATGCAATAAGTTGAAACTCATATACTTTTTTGACATAATTGTTAATATGTATGTGATTATTTGCTCAAGTAGATTTGTAGCTTTACTCGAGTAAGCATTTTGAAAACTACTTAAACATCAACTTAAGAAGACACTTAAGATAAAAAAATAAAGATACTAAGATAAATTTTGCACTTCTCCTTTTCCAAGATAATCCATATCTTATTTCATTTAATTTATATTTTTTGGGAGCCATTACTCACTGTACCTGAGAGGGAGACTGGGTTGTATCCTCCTCTTCGTCATCCTCTTGCCCTTCCTCCTTTGAGATTTTAAATGTTGGTGATGTGGAGGTGGTATCTTGAGTGATACTTGTATTCTCTCCTTCCCCAGTCTCCTCTTCGTCCTGGCTGGGATGTCTGTGTTGGGCCGACGGGAGACTGTGCAGCAGGTGGTGAATCCGGATATAGTGAGATCTTGGAGTCTCCGGCTCACCGCAGGCTGATGCGATCACCGTCTCCAGCTCTGACACTGGAAGGGAACAGGGACGGTTTTTCCGCCGCGAGGGACCATGGGAGTTGTAGTTTGAAAAGAGGGATGGGCAGGTGCAGGGGACACAGCTTCTTTCTCCTCCCTCTGTAACCTCCTGTGGGGTCTCTTCAGCTGGTTCCACAGGGGTCTCTTGGGATGTGGTGTTTCCTTCTGTGAGGGCCTCCACAGTAGCAGCCCCATTGTTTGTTTCCACAGGATTGTCAGAATCTGACTTTGGCTGTGTTGCCTCCTCAGTCTCCTTTTCTTCTTCTTCTTCTTCTACTGCCACCTCCTCCTCAGCCCGGGTTGCAGACTCTGCCCTCTGCTCCTCTTCTTCTTCCACCTGCTGCCTCTCCTCCTGTACTTCCTGCTGTCCCTCTGCTCTATTGTTCTCCTCCTGCTGTTCAGTCAGTGTTCCCTCCTCCGGATCCACCTGGGGTTCTGCAGATGCGGGATCCTCTCTCACTGTGTTCTCCTCCTCCACAGTTCCTTGCTCCACTTCGGGTGTTGCCTCAGCCTCCTCCTTCTCAGCAGGCTGGACCTCCTCAGGTGTGGAGGCTTCCGCTGTAGCGGCTGGTGGCTCAGAAGTCTCAGGGTCAGGAGGGGCATCCAGGGGGAGGTCTGGCATGTCAGGTCCCACACTTAGCGTGTCGTCATCTGCAGCATGGTTGACATTTGCTGCGTTTTCCAACTCAGGACAGGCCGCCTCTATGACCAGAGATACCTCCTCATCATCTAAGAAAAGAACACACAAAAATGTAAGATATCCTCTAGACTTACCTATACTTCCATCCTTCAGTTTGGGTTAACCATATTCTCAACATCAGCAATTTTGTGCTGTGTACACTTATGTTTTGGAAATAATGTCGTTGAATTTTGAATTCATAAAAGTTCTCATCCCACAAAGGACAGCTAAAAAAAGATCAAAATTACTGCAACAGAAGCAGGGATTTCTTTTATTCCACACAATAGGCAACAAAGCACTGAAGCCTCCCAGTGAACATGGTTGTCTGCCAAACAAGCAGTTAATATAAGGTAGAGGTGATGCACAGCAAATTAGATGAGGACTATGACTCCAGGAACAAGAAGACAAGGCAGGCAGCGGGACAGGTGAAAGGTGAAGCAGCAGAGACAGGCACCACCAAAACATCATTATCACGTCATCACCAAAAACAGCATGCAGAGCCCGAACATTTTCACATTGTGGTGAAAAGAGCATTTGTTTTGACCAAACCAGAGATGACTATGGAAAGACAATCAGGGGTTTTGGTGAGGTTTAATTATTTTTGTGTGTTTCAATGAAGTGTTTTTTACATTTAACAAAGCAATAAAGCTAGTCTTAGCTCGGTAAAGGAGAGAAACTTGAATTGAAAAGGTGTACAGTTGTATTTTTCTGTTCATTAGGGAAACTGGTGCAAGAATATTTCCCTTCTTGACATTCTGTGAGTTTTGTTTACTTATTGGACTAAGCGCTAAAAGAGCTTGACAAACTACAGGGCCACTGAACTATTGCTCAGGTGCAATGGTATTACGAGACAGGACGAGTCAGGCTTAGCTGGTTAGCATTCAAAGTTCAGTAGATAGCTCTCCAACACAAAACACAGATGCCTTTGGCATAAGACCATTACTGTAGTTTCTTCACATTAGGTTGAAAAATGTAATTTTTTGAATGTTTCTGAATTCTGGTCATATCTTACAAACTGCACTTTTAAGGCCAAGGGGAGCTTCTGTGTCTGTCCATGGTGCTAAATGGCATGTCTTGGGTACCTGGGTGAATCGAAGAGGTCAGCTCAAAGCGGAACTGCAGCTGGCCACAGACATGATCTGTGGGCAACCTGCGACCCAGGGAATAACTCACTATCCGATCCCTGTGGAAAAAAAATATAGAAAAAAAATCAAACAGTGCATCAAGTTCAAATGCAGGGAGAGATAGGCAGAAAATGAGAGAATTGAAAGTGCAGAAGTTGCTGGGATATCTATTTTGACAAGCTAGAATGTGCAGAAATGCAGGGTGTCTGTACAGAAACACTATAGGGACAAAAATACTGGGACAACTGACCATTACACCAACTGGGACTTTAATGACATTATATTCTAAATAAACAGACAGCTTTGCAGCTGTAACAGCTTCCACACTTCTGGAAAGAGGTCAGCAATAGTGAGGTCTGGTACAGCTGTTGGACTAAAAGGCCTGTCTCGCAATTTCTGTTCCAGTTCATCCCAAAGGTGTTGGATGGGGTTGAGGTCAGGACTCTGTGTGGGCCAGTCAAGTTCTTTCACACCAAACTCATCCAACCATGTCTTTATGGAGCTTTGCTTTGTGTGCTGGGACACAGTCATGCTGGAATAGAAAAGGGCCTTCAACAAACTGTTGCTACAAATTAGAAGCATAACAATGTCTCGGTATGCTGAAGCATTAAGATTTCCCTTCACTGGATGTGAGGGGCCAAGCACAGCTCCATCCAAATACTTTTGTCTATATAGTGTAGCTAATGACGTCATAGCTAAAATCACATGGTCACATGAGATCACCACCCACATCCTTCATCTCATCCACTGTCCGTGTGGGTTTGTGTATGTGGGAAACCTTCCATAGCTCTACAGACTTGAATCATCAAGCATTAGAGCAATATTTAGACTGATGGCACACGGTCCTGCTGCACTCTGCATGAATGTCAATGGTGTGTGTGTGTGTGTGTGTGTGTGTGTGCGTGTTACCCAATGGCATGTTTTTCCAGCAGCCTCTGAACTGGGACAGAAAGCTTCCCCAGGAAGCGCTTGATGATTGGTCGACTCTTGGCAAACTTATCCTTGACTTCGATCTCCAGGACGTCAGTGGGCAGAGACACAAAGTTAAACCTCTAAAGAAAAAGAAACACAGAGAAAAGAACATCATAAAGATTAAGCACTCAGTGTCACTGGATGTGGTTGATCTGTCATGACAGTTAGACTTTCATACTAGTTTGCCTGTACACAGTTCTATTATTAGCCTTTAACAGAGGAAATACTACAACAAAATACTATCAACTTTACAGGCAAAGTCTCCTCATTATTGCAGTGAAGCTCAAGCATCACAGTCAAGAAACAAGATGTTTTTGACAGGAGGGCCATTTCAACCACAGCCACATCTTTTCCCTACCCTTGACCAAGTTTAGAAATTGTTATTAGATGAAAGTGGCTGAAATACACATCCCTGTAATGGTGATGTAACCAAACTTTCCAATTAGTCTTTAGTCCTTAAATTGTCTCTGTCCAATAAGATCAGTTTCTGTTTTGACTGTATCATGAAAAACAAAAAATGGTTGTCTCTTTTTAAATCTGTCCTAAATCGACACGGAAAATTCCAAAATGTCGTTCCTGTTTATTCACTCTCACTTGTACACTGTTACCATCACTTCTCCTTTTCTTAATGCCCACTGATGGTCTCTTTTGTTCAGGGTACAGTGTTATGATGAATTAAAATATCTTTTCAGCCTTGTAGCTGCTTAATTAAGGGTTTTTTTTTTCTCCGCAAGCCAGTTATGGACATATGTGGTTTTAGTTTGGATGAAATAAACGATCTACCCCTCCCCTTCACTGTCCCCTCTCTCTGTGTCTCTCAGCAGGGGGTCTGATCACTGTCCAAGCTTCTTAAACGTCACTTCAGAGCATGTAACTTCATCTGTCCAAATCCTCCAAAGCATTTTCTACTCCTCCCAAAATTATAATTTAGACAGAAACAGCAACTGCAGCTTAAAACCCTTTGAGACATGTGGCTAATGCTTAAATGAATATTGGCAATAATTATAAGGTATTAGCAGCTTTAATCCAAAAATATCCATATTGGTACAAGCCTTTAAAAACATACTGTATATTGGTTAATATATCTCAACACAAAGATCCCTTTGCCCTTGTATCTTTATCCTATCCTCATGACTGCTCCAAACATTATTGTCCTGTATTCTTAAACAGGAAGTGTACCACAGTAGACACTCATAGCCACGGGTTTGGGTAAATGACTGCTGAATTGATTTATTCCTAACTCCATGATGTCTTGTAGAATGTGGGTCACCGGGTTATTGTTTTAAATGGGGGAAAATGTATGTGAAACACCATCTGTCACACCTTAAACAGGGTAATGTAATCATTATTGTACCATAGAGATGGGAGGATGACCTGATGAAGTGGCCTTGGTTAGCAGTAACAAACTTATTTGCTCAGCGTTGGCTAAGAAGTTTTTCAGTTTGTTGCCTAACATCACTTAGACATAACAAAAACAGGACAGTGAAATAAAGGCGCAGCACTGCCCACTGTACAACCTGTATCCACTGTTACTGTCATTAAAAAGCAAAAGCAGCAACTTTGCTTGTTGCGAGGTTCAGTGGGAATGAGGATATCCACATACTGCAGCCTCACCAAAGCCTACACCTGTTAAGGTTTGATTCTGGTTTTGGAAAGGGGAATAAACATATCTCCTTCCAACCAATCACTATTACATTACAGTCGCAATGTTCAACCATGACTTTAAATGATTGCATGACATGACATTCTATGGAGCAGCATGGAGAAGTAAAGCTGGATAGTGGGATCCTGGTTGGACCTGGCCGATGCTACATTATGACTGGTCAGTCTGTGTTCTCGAGGCAGCACTAAGCGAATTACTGGATGACTGCCTAATGCAAAATGACTGTCAAGGGAATTCAGATAGCTGCAGACACTGGTTGATGTTCCTGTGGCTAGTTAGCAAGCATCAGCTAATTGTTAACTAGAGTGGCCTGTAATTCAGCAGAGCAGCAGAGCTTCACTATAGGTCACAAATTGCTCACCCTCCACAAAGTCACTAACTTGACTTCTTCCCTTGAGTCTTTGTGCTTTCTCGTCTCTCAGGTTCCCATGGATTGTGTCTGGACCTCCTGCTGTGGTCCTGCTTGACACCGACGACTGTTATTACCCCCGTTATATTACTTTATATTATTAAAACACCGGGTGCTGCTTGCCATTGGGGATAGAAACAACGTCACCAGAACAATATGGCAGCAGGATGTTTTGGCTTCATTTCCGTGCAGCTGGCGGAAGAGAAGATGCCTCGTCCATCTTTTTATATGTGAATGGTTTGAACTTCTTTCTGAGGCAGTGGATCAAACTGTTGTTGGACCGAGGTTGCAATCTTTTGAAACTTAAAAACATGCTATGATGTCTTTTTAATTAGCATAAGTGCTTTCATTACATATTATCATTACTGAGTATACACAGCCGTGTTTACATTGACATAATGGGAGAGAGCTGTGTGTGTGTGTGTATTAGATGCAGCAGCCACAGTAGATTTTAACTCGAGTCCTTTGCTAACCCTGCAAGTGCGTTGTGCTTAAACAAGCATTACAGTCACTGAGTGCGTGCAATCATACCAACAGTGTTTGGTTTTCTGATGTGGTTCTTTTTGTATGCTCAGTTGTATTTAATTTTCAGTCCTAGTGCTTGAGGACAGATGAAAATGGATGAAAGGAAACAAGAAAAAGGTGTGGGGGGGTGTAAGAGAAGGAGAGTGTAAAGTGCACCTGGCTGCATGGGACAAAATGAAATGACACTGGGGTGCTATGAAGGCTGACAAATGAGAAGAGGAGAGAGGAAAGCCTGGGCTGGGGAAATCGGAGTGCAGGGTGATAAAGGAGCAAGATGAAAAGGAGTCAGAGTGAATAATTTACACGAGAAGCCAGAAGACTGCACACAGAGCAAAAGTGTGTGTTTGTGAGTGGCAGAAGCTGGATCATCTCAATAAAGAGAGCAAGATTGCACAGGAGAGAGAAACCGTTAGAGAGAGAGAGAGAGAGACTGAGCAAGAGAGAGAAATGGAATTCTGGGAGGACGGTGTGTCTTGGTGCAGCAGTGGAATATAATGCTAATCTGTAGGAGGATGAATGAAATAAAGCTATAGAGGATGGCCAGAGGACAGGAGGGACAGGAGGAGGAGGAGGGGTATGAGCAAACAAAGGGGTAGGACGAGTGGTAAAGAAGCTGAAACACTGAAGGCAGTTCAGCCTGTATTCATCATATGGAAACTGAGGTTTACTGCTAAGAATGCTGTTAACAGTCAAACTGTTGCCATAAAAAATTAAAAAAAAAAAAAAATCATGAAAGACAGATTAAAAATAAAAGGTCCAAATCTGTGCAACAAAGGCTGATACATCCTAACTTTTAGTCCCTGGTATGGATCAAGTGCCAAAACACGGGATCCTTCATTTCTCAAACTGACAGATGAACAAACTCATTTCTTCATCAGACTCTTGTTACCTGGTAAATGCCCAGATCTTTCAATCTGCATTCGCATAGTCAGTCTGAAACTCAGTTCTTGAGGTCCGCTTGTTAAGGGGCAAGAAGCTACATCAATCCCCAAAATCGATGCAGCAGAAAAAGAGATACTGTCTTCATTATTTCACACATCCTTCAGTTCTTTACATTCTACAGTCCTGGGACAGACACTGAAATAAACTGTCTAGCCCACAACTTGAGAGCTTGTCTAAAGGGTGAAATGATGGGTCTCTATTTCTCATATTTCCACGAAAGCTGTGCTACCAACATACATAGTTGATGAGCTACATATGACACTCCCACAACAAGCCATACAGATACACTACATAGACAAAAGTATTTGGATGTGCTGTTTTTCAGTGGTTGGGCTTGGCACCCCACATCCAGTGACGGGAAATCTTGAAGGTTCAGCATACCAAGACATTTTGGACAATGCTATGCTTCCAAATTTGTGGCAACAGTTTGTTGAAGGCCCTTTTCTATTTCAGCATGACTGTGGCCCAGTGCACAAAGCAAAGTCCATAAAGACATGGTATGGAAGAACGTGACTGGCCCACACAGAGTCCTGACCTCAACCCCATCCAACACCTTTGGGGTGAACTGGAACGGATATTACGAGCCAGGCCTTTTCATCCAACATCAGTGCCTGACTTCACAAATGGTCTACTGTATGAACGGACAAAAATCCCACAGAAACACTCCAAAATGGTGTGGAAAGCCTTCCCAGAAGACTGGAAGCTGTTACAGCTGCAAAGCTGTCCATGTATTTAGAATGCAATGTCATTAAAGTCCCTGTTTCTGTAATGATCAGATGCCCCAATATTTTTGCCTATATACTGTAGGTTATGTATGTGATCACTTGTTAAAACAGTGCGAACAGTTGATATTGGGGATCTTATATGGGCAAAAAAAAATATTTTCCTGCAGTCTAAAAAAATACAACTTTTTCACACATGCAGTAGTACTCAACAACAGGCTCTGATGCGCAAACAGTGAAGACGCTAATCAAGCTGCTAAAAGAACAGCATCAGCTACAAGCAACAAATATGACAGCATGATATATGATTGTCATATGCATTTAATATAAAAGCAAAATGCAGCAACAAGCTCTGTGATTTCAAAAGATGTGTAATGTGCTCAATTTCGAATGTTTAACGTCACACATGCACAGATGTGCTCAATTTTGACCATTTCCTGAATCTTTTACTTCTATGCTCATGAACTAGTCCAAGTTTAAACTTCCCTTACTTAGTCTTGGGTATATTAGCCAATAGGAACATCTCTAATATGGATGTAAAGCTGGCACAAGTAAGAATCCTTTTTTCTTCCTCACCAAACTACACAGAATAAAATATTTCCATCATTTTTTTTAATGGTCCTTCGCTTCTATTCCTTCCTGACCTGACATTACAAAAAGCTTGATTTCATTCAAACGTCAGCGATACTTGATGAGAAATAAAAGTATTTAAGTAGAATTCCAGCCGAGATGGGAATATCACTTCAGCATACTAAAGGCAGGATCATACAGTCAGATCAGCTCTCCACTGGGGCTCAGTGACATTATCACTGTACTGCCATGACTATCCAAGCCAGGGTCTGTTCTTATAACAGATCCTGTCTCTCTCACATGTAAAAAGGTGGATAACGGGAATTCGCTTCATCACCACACGCCATCCACACAGCAGTATGAGCTACAGCGTGGCACAGCATGAGACACGCCGCTCTCTCCACATGAAAGGCATTGATCCTTACGCAGTACCCAAAGTCATTTTCATTCACTTTATAATTTCCTATTAAATATCAACATTTGATTGTGGATGAAATGTGCGCAAAGTGTGAAGATCCGCATTTTAAAATCGTACTTTCTTCTGTTTACTTTGCAGATTATGCAGTTATATCACATTATCATATCTTTGCAGACTATAAACTGTAAATGTCCCATTACACAGAGCCAAAGGTCGCTTGTCCAGTTAGTTGAACATACTGGCTTAGTATTCGTACATTTCTATATTAATGTATGATGTTACCAATTGCTTTACTATGCTTTTTTAGTTCCTCTCCTACAGCTACATTACAGTTATCTTCAATCATTTCTTTGGGGTATATATCCATCTATCCTTCTTTTGCTGACACCATTCTCAACACTAATTCCGTGTACACATGTACTTGATGAAAAAGGTGTGATTAATCTAATCTTGATAATCATCTTTGTGACTGTATGTCAGACAAGTGACAGTTTATTGTCTGGGTTCTTCTTGAGGGTGATGACTTTACTTAATGGCAGTGCAAGAGTGTTCTATTTTTTAAAACACTTGGTGAATGATGTTTGACCTGTGTGAGGAGCAGCTCCCGCTCTTATCACCATCCCTACTGTCAGTCACACAGTGTAAGCAGACTTTTCTTACTGAACCCAATTTAAAAAAAAAAAAAATAGAAAAAATTCTAATTGAAAATATGACCATTAAGTCAGCATACTGAGGCATATTGAGGCACCTAATTTCATTTGGACAATGCAAGACAATCAAAATGGTGCAACCCGTGGCCAAAACTGCTGATTTAAACATCACTGCAGTGTTTAAATTTTGTTTAGTTTACAGACTATTTATTAACTATTGAGATTTATTATCTATTTATTCTGGTTGTTTTTATTATATAGTGTTGTTATGTATAGCATTAGGTATTTTGTAGGTTATTGGGCTTATACTGGGACCAGGGAAACTAATTTCGTTCCACCTCATGTTTCTATATGTGTGAAATGACAATAAAGCTCCTTGAATCCTATTATCCTGTCCAAATCAAAAAGCTTCTTTAAAAATCTCTTTGCCTACTGAAAAGTACAACTCTACTGATCATTATCATCAACAGTCAATCACATACATATCACACTGATCTAATATGCTGGCAATAAAGATAAATATAACCCTGTATCAATTATTCAACATGGTTTCTCTTTATAGAATAAACCTACTTAAAGTACTTAATTCCATGAGAGGTACTTTCCATTATCCTAGCAGTTTTCATGGATCCATTCCTGTCATGGCTCATTTTCTTTTATTGTAATAATAATATGTCATTCACTTCTTTTTATTTCATTATATCATGTTGCAAAATTCTCTTAAACCCGCACAGCACTGGACTGCAGCATGGGAGGTTGGCTGACTGAGCCATTGTGCTGTGGAGACCCATTACAGTTATACAGTACATTACTGCTAAGCACGCCGTGCTCCACTCAACATGGGAGCTGTTTGGAGAAGGGAAGTGGCTCTGAGCTGAGTGGATGTTACCAAGACGAACTCTGCATTAAGTCAGCATATGGAGTCTCCCGAGCAACATAATAAAAGGCAGAGACGGTGCTGTATAGCATTCTGAGAGAGACACTACAGTCAGACAGAAAACAGGTTTTGTGTTGTTGTGTCCATTTTATCAACCTGTGCCATGTCACATGCTCTCTCATATAAATATGTAAAGTTTACAGAAAAGGTCAATATTAATGTAATTCACTTGAACCTTTAACACCACCAAGTCAACATAATAGTAACTCCTGGACCTTGTAGATGATAGCGTTACTGATATCTACGTCACACCCTGAGAAAACATTGTTCATCAGCCAAAGTAAAGAGAGCTTAATTGAGCCAAAGTCATCTGCAGTAGTACTCAAGCTCCTCAAAATAAAAACAATTTCTATAGCAACTTCAAACTGACTAAATCAGGAGTGCTCAGATAAAAACTGACAGGAAGCCAATCAGCAGCACCCCAATATAGGGAATGGCCCACCTAACTGTACATGTGTTCCTGAGAGTGTTCACACCCAGGTTCTTCAGTGGCTTCATACCTCTTGTTTTGACTGCCGCCCTGGTTTCAACAGAACCCTTAGTCTTTTAAAATAACACTTATGCTGGCCCACCATGGACTCAGATACATGAAAATATGTTACTGCCTGCAGTTTGTTCCAGGAACATGGCCTCTCGCTGACCTCCTGCAAGGCTGCTGCGCCCCCTGCCTGTTTCCTCAAGACCATCGTCCCTCATTGCCTGAGACGTCACTGGTCTCCCATCATCCCAGGGTAAAACCAGTATTCTAACTGTTGTGGACGGGTGTTCTAAGTCTGCTCACTTTGTTGCACTGCATAAGCTTCAATACTTCTGATCATGGTCTTCAGTTTACTTCTCAAGTTCGGAAAGCCTTTTGCTCTGATCTCAGAGATTCTGTAAGTCTTTCCTCAGGATCTCACTCTCGAACAAATGGCAGGACAGATAGAACTAACCAGAACATATTTTGAATACATTCATACAAACAGCTGGTTCAGTATTTCCTTGAGTTATAAAAAAATAAAAATAAAACAACCAGGAGAGTGAATGTAGTTTTCAACCAGACTTAGCTCACCATCACTCTGAGATTCACCAAGGTAAGACTCTGGAAGATATCTTTCACTGTAATCACAGACTAAGACAGCAGTATCAAATTAGCAGCTCAGGTGTTTTTCTATCAGCTCAAAATTTCAAAGACAAAAAACTCCTGTCAACATACTATTCAGAATTATACTGCTAGGATGTAAATGGACAAAGAAACATCACCGTATCTCTACACTGAGTTACACTGTCGTGCTTTTGGGTCTAAGATCAAGAAAAATTAATTCTCCGTTAACACTTATTTCATTACAACATGTGTGCCGCTTGTAAACTAAACCTTTTTCAGGACTAAATGAACGGATTAAATTATTCTTCTAGCTTTTTGTAACAGTTAAGTTTTCATTTATGCTGAATCTTTCCACCACATTGTATACAGAATATATTATCATATATTTCAAACATTGCTTGAAGCCTGTTTGCTCATGACACTAATCTGTTGCATCCACTACAGACTGATCACTGATGAACTTTTCAGAAACGTAAGGCTTTCCAAGAAAATGTCCCTAAATGGGCAAATCAATTGACTGATCTTGTTTTCCAGAGGGCTAACATGATTTTCATGGATTATGTTGATCCTCCCATGCTACTGCTGAAACCAAGGAAGCACCAAATCACCCTTTTGTCATTGGGTTTATATTGAGAACTTCTGTTTTTATACTTAAGCTTTCCTTACGTTACACGTAATGCCAACATACTGTCATGCCACACCCTGACTGTTTTCACTTGTGTCTAGTCTCCCTCGTCTACATCAGCTGTGCCTCTGCTGTGTCTTCCCTCTGGGTCAGTGTGGCTGGAGTCTCCCTGAGTCATTCTCATCCTGCTTCTGGTGTGTCTCCTTCTGTTGCTGATTGTCTTTGCTTACCTTTTGAACTCCTTTTCTTGACATTTTGTCTTTTGATTATTCTATTTGGATTGTTTAAAACTTGGACTTTCAGCTGCTTTGAGTTCACCTTCTTCTCTTCCTTTTAAGTAAGGCCACCCAAAAAATTTAGTAATGTTATCTCTACCATTTATGTTATCTAACAATCCAACACACTGCTGATTTATGTAAAGGTAAGCTAATGTTAATGCTATATTATCAAAAGATGGAGATCTGAAAGGAATAAACTGAAAACAATCAAATGACCAAAATGTGACAAACAAGTGTGGAAAAGGTGTCAAATCAAGGTGTCATTCAAAGTTCGAGACGATGTTTGTCTACAGACTAGACCACACATATTTATACCTTCCATCTTCCGCATACACTGAATACTAATCTTCACCTTTTCTTCTGGGAAACCTTACATTGATCAAAGACAAACCATTCCCCACTTGCTCAGATAATAGCGGGTAAGTTTAAGCAAAGGCCTGGGGAGGCTTTAAGTTGGCAATTAGCACAGCCGAGAGCCCAGATGGCACAAGAAACAAGATGGATAAAATGTACTTTAAACAATTTACATGTCTAAATATAACAAGGATGTCTATCAACAGAAATGCGCATGTACCTCTGAGCTCCACTGCGGGTTGACTGTGTTGCAGACCACTCGGGAGCGTTTCTCCTGACCGTGGTGAGGCAGCGAGGGGAAGATACTGTGCTTTCCCGGTTGAATGGAGAGCTTGAGGTAGGGGTCAGGATTGAAGAACATTCCCTTCTTCAAACCAACTGCCTGGAGGTCTGAAAGAGGAGGAAGCACAAAAAGAGTGGGGAATCTCACAAAGATGTTCATCTTCTGTTGTGAAAGCAAACTCTGGCACAGGTTAAGATCAAATAGTGATCATGACACACTGTTGGGTTTTCATTAGAGACTTGCAGCTAAAAATCAGTCATTTTAATTAATTTTCACAGTCATTTTTATCTTAAGTATTGTACTTCATTCCACATAGTGGATTGTTGTAGTGGGACAGAGAAGCTGAGTGGACTATAGACAAGTCTGCCAAGTGTGAAGTACACTGGATCACCAGATGGCAAGAAAAGCAAAGAACAAAACACACACATGGACTCCTTCCATGAGAGATAGTTAGGTATAAGTGACTATACATATAGTCAAATCACTAATTTAAAAAAAACAACAATCTCAAACTTAGAAAGGTATTATGTTACTCATTTCAGAGTATTTTAGTAGTAAATGTCATGCTGTTAGAGAGACGACACTGAAGTGACAGACATTAATAGAAGTTCAGGGGAAGGGTCAGAAGAGGACGATCGCTGTGAACAAATTAAATGAAGGGTCATGAAAGCAGTAAGAAAAGCAATACAGGAATGGACAGAAAGGAAAAGACAGATGTCAATATCCTACCTGACAGGGAAAAGTTAATGAGCCTCCTGTTGCCCAGTCCATGGTTGACTTCAGGACTAACCACTGGCTTCAACACCTGAGGACACCGACAGAAATGAAGACTTAAGAATTGTCCTCACATGAAAAGAACATGAAAACACACTCAAAAACTCCTTCTCTGCTACACCAGTCTCTCTCTCTTCCTTTGCTGTAAAATGAAACTTTAATGATGCCCATGAGGAAAGTGGGTCACTGCAGCCAAATAATGATATACAAGTAACACACAACAGGCTACAAGTAGACAAAGAATGCAGTAAAATAACTGGATAACAGATAGGGCTCAAATACACCATGAAAAATGAGGACAAAATTCTGAAAGCACAAGCTGTTTCTACAAAGCATCCATCTCATTTCAACACAGCCTCTTTAAAGCTCCACTTCAGTTTGCCTGACAGCGTCCTGTGATCAATACTCTGTCTTCACTATCCTGACATTGATTTTACAGCATGGAAGAGGAGGAGCAGGAACATGGGGTGGGGGCCGAAATGGAGGAGAGTGTAAATAATAAAATTAAAACAAACAGTGGCCAAAAAAAACATGGTGGCCAGTATCATATTTAAGTCACAGGGACACTGCACTGTTGTAATTCCGAGTATCACAAATTCTTCACTCTGGATTTGTTTTCACTTTTGTAAGTGTTAATAATGCATCTACTGTTCTCTTGTGAGCTGGGTTTTGAGGGTGCCGGCTATAGAGATGAGCTGTTTTCAGGGATTGGGCTCGGTCCCTCACATCCAGTGAAGGGAAATCTTAATGCTTCAGCATATCAACACATTGTGGACAATCCTATGCTTCCACCTTTGTGGCAACAGTTTGTTGAAGGCCCTTTTCTATTCCAGCATGACTGTGCATCAGTGCACAAAGCAGAGCTCTATAAAGACATGGATGGATGAGTTTCACATGGACTAACTCGATTGGCCCACACAGAGTCCTGACCTCAACCCCTTCCAACACCTTTGGGATGAACTGGAACAGAGATTGCGAGCCAGGCCTTTTGGTCCAACATCAGTGTTTGGCCTAACAAATGCTTTACTGCGTGAACAACTCCCACAGAAACACTACAACATCTTATGAAAAGCCTTTCCAGAAGAGTGGAAGCTGTTACAGCTGCAAAGTTGGCTTTGTACTTAAAATGTGATGTCATTAAAAACCCCAGTTGATGTAATGGTCAGGTGTCGCAGTACTGTTGATAAAAATATTAACTTTTGAAACTTTTGAAAGTTCTAAAATTCAAATCAGAATCAGAATTCCTTTATTTATCCTCGAAGGGAAACTCTTCAATAAAAAAACAGTAAAAAAAACAGTGAAGAAGATCGGGAGCGTCTGTAATGTGATTTTACAAACAAGCTACAGTATTAGTTCATATGTGACCCATATCACATGTAATTTCCCAGTTATGGGACTAATTAAGGATTATCTTATGTTATCTTATCGCCCACTGGATGACTGTTAACATCATCGGGGTATTAGCTGGAGGATAGCTAAAAATCATTGAAATGAGATGACTCAAAATTAATTTGAGTCACCTCACTGTTGTATTAATGTTTAAGTGTGATAATCATGTCAGGTTATAGGACGTCTCTTCGGTGAAGGATAATTCTGAATCCCTTATCTGTGTGGCTTGCTTGTAACCAGTGGGTAAGTGGCATAGTGGTGCTAAAAGAAAACTTAGGGTGTCATGATCAAACTGATATTCATACCAAAAATCATCACAAGCCATTCATGCTGTTGAATAAACAATCATGCTGAAGAAATGACAAATATCCTTGCTCTGCTAATAAATACACCAAACTGTATGATTTGGTATTATAGCAACATATGCATTCATTTTTGTTTTATAAAAAAATTAAGAGATGAAGTTAGCTGATATTTTTTATTTTAAGGAGTAAAGCATCATCTTAGGCATACTGCTAATTTGGTTATCCATCAGTGCAAAAGCAGCATGACGCAGGAAGTCAAGCAGTGAAACGGAGACAGTATGAAAAGATGTAAACAGCCAGTGTGTCACAGAGTCTTACAAAATGCTGCAGTGTGTCGTCACAAAACTCTGAATAAGTTGTGAATGCTTATGCAAGTGGCCGGGAACAGAAAAATAATAAAAAAAACAAAATAAAGGCAAAAAGGAAATGACAGATGTCTGGACCAATTCATGTTAATGAGATGCTAATCTGCCTTGTGGTGTACAGTCAGAGAGAAAAGTGCCAGAGATTCTAATCTTACAGATAAACCAAAAGACAACTTCATACATCTGCAACACGTTTTATATAATCTACCATCCTACTAGGCAGGCGCTTTAAAAATATAAAAGGAACAGTGTGTACAAGTCATGAGCATCCTTGAAGTGTTGCAAGAATCATAAATGATGTAAGAGGAGAGAGATTTTACACAATAAAAGCACCCCTACCCCCAACCACGACGAGCCTGAAAGAGACAGCCTGCATCTGCAAAGTGGATCCACATCTGATTACAGGTCATTTACACCAGGGCACTGTGTGACTGGGTATGAGATATTTCTCTATATCTCAAAACCTTTTAAGACAGAGAGGTTGAGGGATCTAACTCAGTTAGGACAGTTGGACTAGAGACACGGGCAGTGTGGAGGAGGGTATGTCAGCTTGGTGTCAAGTGTGTCCGGTGGGGGTGGTTTGTCAAATGTCATCACTTAATGTTGACCAGTCAGCAGCAGTCATGTATGACCTTTGATGGAGGCAGCCATGACACTTGAAGCAAAAACTGAAAAGAGAACCAGTATTTGTTGTTATTTACCAACTATAGTATATTATTGGCCCAAACTGGCTTATCATAGTTACAATAATTTGGTATCAGTGTATTGTGTGTGCAGTTATGCAAACCACTTCTGATCGGATTTCACTTCCCCTCGCTGTACGCAAAATGGATGCAATGTTTTTTTACACAAAGAAATAAATAACTTTAGAGCACTTTACGCACGGAGCAGACAGGCTAGTACAGTACCGCTGCAACAAACTGACACTTAGCACAGGGAAACAAACAAATTAATATGCTGAATTTATAAGAAGGAACAAATTAGTAGTTGTTGTACCCATTTCATAAAGTTTATTAAGTTTCTCCTGAGCCAAAAACTCTTACTCTTACTACCTCTATGGTGAGATCAGCCTAAGCTGTGTGTTTACAACCATCTGCTGCTCACCTCAGCAGGCAGGAGAATGCAAACACTCATGACAAGACATGCAGTCATTGCAACCAGCTGTTTGTCAAGAAAAAACAAATATCTAACTGCCTTTTAAACACAAATTGTTGTTTTTACATTTGTTAGGCTGTGGATTAAAAAAAGGAAACAACACATGTTAGTTAGTGGGCTTTAGAGCCAGGCTGTTTCCCCCTGCTTCCAGGCTTCATGCTAAGTTCAGCTAACCACGTCCTGACCGCAGCTCTGTATTTAGTCATATCTCTCAAGATGCTGCAAGACAACTCATGACACGAGTGAATGAGTTGTCACAAGTGTAAGTCTAAGGAAAGAGAAAGTTTGCGTGAATTTCTGCAGTTACCCAGGCTATCCAGCTGAGCCTCGTCCTCCTCCCGCTCCTTCTCTCAGAGTGACCGGGAGACAGCAGTCCCAGCTGGAGACACATGCCGTCCATCACACACATACAAAAACAGATGCTGTGTCGTCTCTGTCTGCAGCTTCTGACAGTTCTGACCGGCTAGGCTAAACGCAGGCAAATCTCCCTCCACTGCTTTCCAGCCTGTCCATGTCCGTCATGTCGCCTCCTTGTTCTCCCTTTGCTGTTTCTGCCTCCTGCTGTTTGACCTGGTGCTTTCCATCCCTCACCTCCAAAAACCTGAATGACTTACCTGGAGTGGACTCTCTTCTGTGATCTCCACTCCTCCCTCCCTCCCTGTCTCCCTTTCTATGGCAGTTATTTTTATTCCTTTGTCCTCAGGAAGCAAGCAGAGATCAAGTTCAGGGCTCATCAGCATTTCCAGGGTCCCACAGCAGCAGAATGGGAAGGCAAACGCTGAAATGTAATCTCTCGGCTGGACACCCTCTTGATAACAGGGTCTGACTGATACAGGCTTTTAAAGGACGGTGACAATATTGATAAGCTCAGAGAGAATATTTGATACTACTGGTCAAAAAAATTAATCTGAGGGTTTTCACATTTTTCATGTGACCACTATTTATTTTACACTGCTTATCCAACGGATAATATCTAGCTAGACTTCCTAATAGAGACGCCATGTCAGAAACAGCGAAAGAGTCAGATGCCAGCACAAGTCATCAACACTATACCTTTAACTTCTTCTACTTCTGATGATTATAAGTAGAATGTTTAATCGCAGTTAAATATTGCATTTAATCATTCATTTTGTTGTATTCACATAGCCTCCTCAGATCTAAATGACTCTCACAAAGGCATACATATATAACTATTTCTAAAAAAACGTGTAAGACTGTGCCAGTAAGCGGCATACAAGACCTTCACCGTTACATGGTTAACGTTTGAGTCCGTTACAGTTTGGCTAGGTTTGGACACCAAAATTATTTTGTTAAGTTTGGGTGACATGACACCAATTAGAGACAATATAGATATATATAGAGAGAGATAAAATAAATGAAAATTAAAAAAACAATAAATAAATGTTGATTTATGATGGTGTCTACAAACACTGAGAATCAATGAAGCACACTTTTAACCATTATTTTTTCTTTTGGCTGATCTATAAAGTGATCCCATCCTTTACTCTGTGGGGCAGTCGTGGATCAGCGGTTAGGGTGTCGGACCCGTAACCGGTGGATCGCTGGTTCGATTCCCCGTCCCGGTGTCCATGGCTGAGGTACCCTTGAGCAAGGTACCTAACCCCCACTGCTCCCCGGGCGCTGCACGCGGTCGCCCACTGCCCCGGGTTTGCTGTGTGTGTGTACGTCACTTGGGTGGGTTAAATGCAGAGAACAAATTTCGTTGGAGTGAGTTCCCTCCAATGAAAAAATATGTCACTTTAATCTTTAATCTTTAATCTTTACTCTAAACTGTGCCAGAGTCAGAACGGTGAGTTTTGTGATCTGTTGTACAGCTAACTAACACTGGTACCATTTGATTATGTTACATCCTCTACATCAACAGCCATCATATGGAACCCCACTGTTTTCATTTTCACCCAGAAGGTTATAAATGGGACTCACTAATCAAGCACTGCTAATTAGCTGCACTTTTGCTTTGTTCTTTTTTTTTTTTTTTTACTTTTCTTATGTATATGTACGCAGGTTAACAAGTGAGAACACACTCACACTTGTGTGATATTTATGCATACAATATATTATAACATGTACTTGCAGACTTAGTTCTCAACATTTATTCTTGTCAATTTTGGAGCTTTAAATGAATTTTAAACTATTTCTTCTTGTCTGTATTTCCTGTTTTAGCTTGCCCTTGCCTGTTGTGTTGTTTATCCTTGTCTTACTTCCTGTTTGTTGCCTATTCTCCCACCAGTTGTGGTGGCTTGCCCCTGTGTATCGAATCCCTTTTCGATTAATTAAAGACCGTGTGTTTTACTGTCGTCAGTCTCCTGGGTCATGGACTTGACTACCTACATTTTTGCCAGAACTAAATAAGCAGTTAGGTCATGGATGCTACCTGTCTAATTAATTGCTTAATTGCTTATTTAATTGCTTTCTTGTTTTCTAGTATGGTTGCTATGGCACAAGTTGGTCTGTCACACAACTGCTGCCATGTAATGAGGTCTTGGACTTTGTTAATGGATCTGATTTTGCAGCCTACTCTTTGATACTGTATTTCTGTACGTATATGTTTATTTAAATGTGTTAATTCTGAATTTTATTGAAGCAGACCTAGTGAGTCAATGACTGACATCATTATCACAGTTGAATCTAAAGCTAGAACTGATGAAGTATTGTCACTGTATGATGCAATGTGTTAGTAAAGCCAGAGCACTGAAGTCACGCTCGCCTCAGCTGATCGGCATCAGCTGTCACGATGCATCATATATTCAGCCGCAAGCTAAGCTGCAGCATCCAATCATAGTTATTCAAGTGTTTTAGGCAACGTCTAGGCAACAGCGTGTCAGTTCACTTTTACTTACGGTATGCCAACACTGATTTCTGCCACAACTCCTTCCACCACCCCATCTTTTCACGCGACTGAAGCTGTAGCGCTGTTATCTTGCTGAGCTCTATGTTCACGTGTATTTCTGTTTACACTGTATCCTAAAGGATTAGCTCTCAGCAGAACAATTTATGCTGCTAAGACTCTCTCAACTATGACTGAAGTATACTGAACTCTGCGGCCTCTGGTGCAGCGTTGTGCTTCCATCAAACAGGTAGTTGCGGCGTAGCCTGGTAAGGTCCAGTTACAAATTAGCTTCTTCACCACTCAGGCTGACTGACAGGGCTGACTGATGTGAACAGGAATAAAGAAAGTGGGCTGCTGAGAGAGCAATGAAGCCACACAAATCTGCATAAGTGAAAATGCAGAAGGGGGGTGTGGCGAGACTCACAGGTGCAGGGCCATGCTTGATGGTTACGCTGGGTGTGGTCGCCCTCAGGGCTCCGGTGACGCCGTGATAGTACCTGAAGCAGACCTGGGTCTCAGCTGAGGGAAAATCCAGAGACAAAGAGAGAGAAAATGAATTAAGGATTAGTGTCTTTTCACCAGCACTGAATCTGACTAATGTTATTTCCCAACAACACACATTTTAATATTCTTATGTTGTTTTTCATTTCTTTACGCTCAGAATGGGATGCCAGCAGTGACTTTCTGTTGAGGCACATTTTCACTTTAATTTCATTGATGCCATTTGGGAATACAGCAAATCTTCATATAAACACAGTCATGTACACATATGTGAAAAGAAGTTAGAAATGTATGCACAAGTACATAGCATGCACATACATTATGTGTGGACATGTAATACACAATTGAGTACATAATAAACAGTGAAGATGTATTTTGTTAAAATTATCCTCAATATTATTTACAGCTAACACACAGATGGACAGACAAATGTTCTGACATTTGAATGGTTCACAGAACTAAATGGAAATTTTAAATGGTACATTTAAAATTACAGTTTTCAGTAAGGACTATAAAATATTGTATAAAAATTTAAATAATTTAATCAGCTAATTTAAAAAAAAAATCTTAAGAAATTGGCAAATGGGCAAATGAAAAAATGGAAACCTTATCTATAATTAAGCATCTCACTTAATTTCCCTTAAGCATTTTTAAATAATTATTTCACTTGCTTGTGAAGTCATCAGTGATTGCTGATATGTGACATTTATCATTTCTGGCACTCCATAGTCTTTCAGAACACAGGGGAACTAGAGCAAAAAAAGCAAAAGGCTTAGGGGACACGGGGAGATTAAGGTCATAGTAAAGCTTCATGTTTTCCTGCTTGTTTGGCAAGATATACTCAGAATACACAAGAATACTGCATGCACTATAAAGTATCTACAGATTGACTAACAGTCAAGTCTAACAGAGAAGGAAAAAAAAAAAACCATGGTAACTTTTATCTGCACAGCCTTGGGTGGCTTGATAACATTGAAAAGTTAACATCCTTAGTTGAAGTACCCTTTGAATGAAACCACGTACATGTACAAAGAAAACCTCATTAGACAACTCCAGACAGTGTAAGACAGGAAACACAAAATGAAGTGAACAAAATTTACTTATGTTTAAAAGCAAAAACAGCTGGCATGTGGCAAAACTGCAGCTTGGTCATCTTTAAGTTAATAAGGGTAATAATCATCAAAGTATTCAGTACGGGTCAACTGTGTCTGATAGAAATTACCATTACATACTTTATTGTCATCCCAATTATGTTCATGTCAGGGAAGGATTGTGGTTTCGTGTCTTGTACTTCAAGTCACTGCTGACTTCCTCTGTATTGGTGTCTGACCATATCAATAATATGTTTAATGATGCAGCAGTAACTATCACAGATTGGAGAGTACAGTGGATATATTGGTGAACAACAAATAACACACAGTGAACATTTCACTGTGATAGTATGTCAAGTATCATGCTGCTATGGTGAACTTAGATTAGTGAACATGATGAACAATGATGTTAGCATTGTCATGGTTCTGATTTTAGCATTTAGCTACAAGTACCGCTGTGGCTAAGCACAGTCTCACAGGACTGCTAGCACAGCTAAAGTCTTCTAGACTCGTTACTGCAGAACTGATAAGCCACCCCCCCAGAGTGAAAATCTTGCACTTTAAAGATGCCACCTTTATGACAACCGAGAATTTGTTTTTAGCTTCTGAAAGGGCTTTTATAAACCAAAGGTATTGGACAAGTCTCAACCTCAGGGTTAGGGTAGAGGAAACAAATGGTCATTTGAAATGATTACACTTGTCATGTGTTGGAAACTGGCAGAGGGTAGAAGTGATTGAATAGAGATAAGAGATGTTAAACTCAACATTTTACAAGTGAAAGAATTCTTATCCACCAAATACAAAATAATTTGCTGCATTATACAGCTCTGTACTAGCATGAATATTACACTAATAGGTTACGATTCAATATATCACAATATGTTGCAATACTGTAAGCAAGCGTTATGTGCTTAATTCATCTTGTCTCAGCTGACATCGTTGAGTAGCAGACTGTTGTCTAGCAGTTTGGGTTTAAACACAGAAAACAAAATGAACCAGTGGCAAATCATTAGATGTGAGCTATTAATCAATAGTTTCACTAAACCTAAAATATATAATATAGATATATTTTATATTTTATATTTATAATATATATAATAAATACAATACTCAAACTGATAAATATTTCCCTCATCCCTAGTGCAGCATGTACACTAATAGTTATTATGGAATACCCCTGCTATTGGCATCATTGTTTTGGCAGTACTGTATGCTGAAAACAGGTGAGTTATAATGGCATGTACTAGAGATCTGCATAAAGATGGTGTATTTATTTCCTAGGGATATGTGATTCAACAATTGAATCTTCTTATTTCTTATTATCTGGATTTGCTGCATGATGCAACACAGCTTTCCAATTTAAATTTGGCAAACAGCGTGATAAGTAATGAATCATCCGATGTAAACTCATTGCAGAAATATCTGAAGAGAATTTGAAGATGGGAAATGCTGCACATTTTGGCCCAATTTTTTTTCAAATTTCAACAAAGCAAAAGCAATGTTAAAGAGCATGGGCCTGCTCTATTTGGAAAGGGTCAGTGTGAGATAACTTTGTTGTGATTTGGCACTATATAAATAAATTGAACTACACTGAAATTGAATATTACGTTGACATTACTATGCTCTAATAAGACTCCACACAGTGAAGGAGTAATCTATGCTGGCAGTGCAGAACAAGTGGGAACTTTCCAGCAAGGCCAATTTCCCATTTAGAGCATGCTGGGTCAAAGTTACATAATTCCTGGCTCATTCGTTTGGTTCAGCAATCCCTTTGACTCCTGTTTTACTGTCATCCTATGAGCCTGTGCTCAGCAGATTAAAAGCTGGTTCAGAAGATGGGATTTACTCCTAGTATCTTTTTTTGATCTAAAGATTGATGGAGTGCCCGTTTCGATCGCAAGCAGAGCCAAAAACCTCCAGTGCAATTTAATGTAACAGCTACAGTCCTATAAAGCCTAAAGATTCTGAAAAAGCCACCTACATCAGTGATATACAGGTTGGTGTTACTAAATGGAGCCACCTGCTTGGCTTTACCCTGACAAATGTATTCTGTTCAATGTGTGCATTCGCGCAGTCTCACACTCGTACACACAATTCCCCATGTCTCCAAACACAGTGATTGTGCACCATTTGTGACTGTCTCACCATATCCATTCTCTCCCTCTCCCTCCCTGTAATGATGAGACTCTGCAAGCAACCCTGTTACTGTTACAGGGATTGGACTGCCACTTCACATACTGCTACTGCAGCGTATGGGTTTATAGGCTCAATCAAGAAACTCTGGTGAGTCTACCTGTGTTCTTAGTTTAGGCTGGTCTGAGAGCTGTTCTCACTGACAGTTCTCAGACCAGCCTAAATCTAAAAGAATCATGCCCTCATTTTCAATAATGTCAAGAGTATACTTTAAAAGAATGCATAAATTAAAAAATGACAGAGAAAACAGACAACAGAACACAGTGAAAAACAGTTAAAACAGGGCAGCCCCATGGTTTAGATTTTCCTATATAAGTATGTTGAGTTTTAATGTGTGTTGCAAAATGTTCCACCAAAAGTAAACTAACCAAACTGAAAGTGTTTACAAGTGGAACTGAGAGCACCAGCTTATCAGCTAAATGGGTCAAATAGTGACTGAGACTAACTTAAACAGGAAGTGATACGTGATACAATTTTATCAAATGTACAGTGTGTAGGGTTTAGGGGCAGATAATATTCATAACCATGTTGTCATTAGTGTGTAATCACCTGACACTAAGATCTGTTTTCATTTCCTTGGAATGAGCCTTTCATATCAACAGAGGGAGCTGGTCCTCTCCCATTCTCATACACCCACTGACATATATAGAGACGACACATCTCCACTTCCTCCTACTCTACAAAAATAAAGTCAAAACATCCCAGACACTAGTGTTGCCATCTTGCACAGGTGCCATCATTTGGAGCCAGAGTCGGTGCAGCAGCGATCAAGCGTTGTTCAACTCCTTTGTGTCGAAACCATCCCTGGGAAAAATTTATCTGAAGTATGATTTGCGTTTTTATGTTTGGCACATTTCCCATCTGCTAAAATGAAGGAGGAGGGGTTTAAGACCTATACCGCAGCCAGCCACCAGGAGGTGATCAAGATTTTCTTGAATTTCCCTCGGGATTCTTGAATTTCCCTCGGGATCAATAAAGCATCTAACTATCTATCTATCTATCTATCTATCGGCTCCGGTTTTTGGAAGGCTCTCATGTCATCATTTTATACATAAGTGAGTCCGTCTTGTTGCACTGCAATATTTCTACAGTAGCCCAGAAAAGATGAACTGAACACTGGCTCTAGAAAGGAGCTTTCATGTTTTTCACATTTTGTGGTCATTGTAGAGGAGGGTGAGGTGAGGGTTGTTCAGTTGTTTATAAATTGAAACCACACTGATAGATGCCACTGAATCCTATGCACTCGCTCTTTAAAGGGTTTACAACTAAGCTCTTCAATAGAAACCAGTGTCTGTCTGTCACTTTTTAAAATTTTCTTCCCATCTGTAGCATTGATAATGCAGGACCACCAAAATTAAAAAAATACTGAAAATCCCAACTTCATGTTTACTTCACTTAGTGTGTTTGTAATAAGTCAGCGACAAAGTGAACCAAACTATAGTATAGTGTAGCACTGTTTCTTCCATACCATTACTGTATCTGAACTGATATCAGTGCTGCTTTATTTCACCGTTACAACATCTACACTACCTTTAAACAAATTCACTGAATGTCTCCATATTGCAATAAACAATTTAACTGTTTTTTATGCACAGACAGATTGATTGTGATTATGAATAAGCATACATCGATTTGACAGACTGCATATGATTGGTAGAACCTGGCTAGCAGAATTCCAGACATGGGCAAAACATTCACTAGACAAGAAATTGGTACAATTGATTTAACAGTATGATACAGGCTGATTTTATTGAGAAAATTTCTTTGAGGGAAAAATGTTTCTTGCCCAAAAGAGTGTTTTTGTTACTTACAGTCACTGAAGTGGGAGCCGGAATCAATTTTCCAAACAATCTGTCCTTTGTGAGATCCGTTGATGCCGCGGTTCTTATAGTCGAGAAAGTTCTCAGACAAAGCCTCATCTGAGAAGAGAGATTAAACTAATCAAACCACACTACAACTCAAATCCTCCAGATTTTCTTGAAGAAGTCATATTTCATTATGCATCATAATAACTATTAAAGACTGTATTTAGTTTCTTTTTATATTACTGGAATAGTGTTATGGTTAATCTCTTGTTAAAATTTAAAAGAAACAGCACTGTGATATAAAACTTCAAATTTGCCCGTGATTTTACTGGAATAATCACTGAACAAGACTGCCCTATTGTTCCATGCTTATGTGAGTACTCTTCTCGTTGCTGGTCAAACTGATCTGAGCAGTATGAGCATAAAAATTCACGGGTTCTGGTCGTGCAGGGAAGCTGTGTAGTGTGAGTTAACAGAATGTCAAGATGAAGGAAAAACAGTGTCTGTCTAACTCTACTGTTCAGGTCGCAACCAACACAATTGAGACTGCTGAAGTCTGTGGACAGTGACAGATGATGGCTTGGTTTTTGCATTAGGTACACCTTCTAGCTGATTTCAGGGCTTAAGTCAAAATAAACAAGGAGTTACAGAATCAGGATAAAGACAGTTCTTGTACATTTAACAGTATCTAGTCCTGATAGTTTTGGTTCTACAGGTTTTGTCTATATTTTGAGTCCTATTCCTTTCTGATTTCTGCAGCCACCTCAAAACAGTGAAATCTTCCATGAAAATCATAATGTAACCATCATTAAATAATAATCATAGTCATAATTTAAATTAGCTATACAAGGTAAATTATTCATAAAACATTGCATAATACTACATGTTCAACACTCTAAAACTAAACTTTATTACAACAAGCTTCACCTCACTGCAGAGTGGAATAAACAAAAAAGAAACAAGATGTTTTTTCATAGCTCACAATGAGGCTAGGGTCATTAAATTTACCTAAAAAATCATTATTGATCTTGTCTTAATCAACCTTTAACGTTCAAAGTCATCATGTCATATGTTGTCTTACCAACAAGATACATTCCGATCCAGTCTCCAGCATCCACTTCCTCCTTGATGTCCCATGTGATCACCAGGTCTTCAGATTGGCCTATGGTGTAGTGGGAGGAGCTGATAGTGAGGGTGGAACGAGCATCTGGGGAGACCAGATCAGTGTCGCTGGTGGACCGTGACAGCCCCAGCATGAAGGCCTCCTGGTTCAGTCCATTGACAGCGTAGGTATCTGGGCCATAGCTGTGACGAACAGCATCCTTACATCGCTGGCGGGTCTGGCTGCTGCGGGTCGGTGAGGCCATGGCCGCCAGGCCCAGGAGCCGATTCTGGTACAAGTTCTATAACAGGATACACAGAAAGAAGCTTTAAGACAAATAAATATATTCTGTTCTGAAAATCAAAGGAGAAAGCATCTGGGATTTCTACTATAATTAGCTTGTTTTCTCCTGTTAAGCACTGATACTTTTTTTGTGGTGTTTATGGATTGTCCTAACACATTTTAAAAATGTGCTGTAAAGTTGCCATTTAGCACATGTTACATATCTCTGAGTTTAGCAATATAGGTTACTACGCAATATTCTAGTTTACTGTACTATATATTACCAATTTTAAATGATCATGTCATAGAGAGTGTACAGCAAGACTCAGTTAAAACATTACTTTCCTTTCATCCAGGGGTTTCCATATAAAAGCAGAGCAGTTGTGTTGTATTAATATTTGACCATGTTGCTCTAATCTGTTTGTGGCCGAGAAGGACAGAGCCAGTGTGTCAATCGAAATTATTCAGCAGCTCACTTTTTAGGTGCAACCTGCTGAAAAGCAAGCTGCTAAATCACTATGAAGTCACCCAGTCATCCCATGCAACTGTAGTGTTCCCATCGGATTTTTTTCTCACAAAACTGATTCAGTACTTAAACGTGGGTTAGTGGAGTGCATCAGTAACTTAAACTCCAATAATCAATATCACTGATATTGAAGTATCAGTAAAGCTTTATGAATAATAAATCTAAGAAGCCTGTTGAACAGAATGAGAACTGGTTGGTTTTTTTGGTAGCTTAAGTGGTGTGCTGTTGGCTTAGCATGCTGTTAACATGCTAGTTAGCTAAGCCTTACTCAAAACATGTGTGAAAAGTATATGGGTACGTTTCAATTTTCTTACAGACCAACTGGACATGGGCTGATCCCCAGCATGAAGACAATAAAACACACCCACAACAGTGACAGGAAAGACAAGGGCTAAATACACAAGATAACGAGACACAGGTGAAACACATAAGGGGAGGAGAAAGCAATCAAGATAAACAAAAGCAAAGCTACATGAGAAAGAGACACACAGGGGAAGTATTTCAAAATAAAACAGGACATGACAAAAACCTGGAACATGACACATGGAAACACAAGACACACATGAAACATGACACATGGACTAAAAAACCAAAAGACAGAAATCCAGGGCGTGACACTTTGGAGTCAAGACATGAGACAATTTCGATGTGTTCCCGCAGGTGTTACATGTTGAAGACAACCAGTTTATGCTAGCTAATGCTAGGATTTGATTGACTGAAAGGGAGGGGGTTTGAAGGCACTATACACTGCACAGAACACATAACATGATTTTGTGAACAATATTGTATTCTGTAGATAGCATGCACTATGCCACCAAAGAAGAGACATCAGTAGCTTTTTTACCACCCAGAGCATAACTAACTAGCCAACAGCCACGGTGATTTAAAATGAAAACCTGTTACCTACCCAATACTGATGGTACTGATGGTAGTTAACCATGAAAACTAGCATTAACTAGTAAGCTAGCCTAGCGTCTGTCATCTGTAGGCTAGCAGTCAGGTTGCTGGAATGAATGAACGCAAAATATACCAAAATATGAAAACCATGGGCGTGACATGGATTAACTAGTGGACAATCTCTCCTCGTGCTACCTTTCATTTACCTGTTCATTCTGATATCGCAGACAGGGTCTCTAGACAATTCTGCGTGTTTTGCAGAGAAGAGAGAGAAATGTTTTCTGGTATAATGTTCCTCCTGTGACTGCATTGGTTGTGGTGCGACCACTCCTGTTTAATTCTGGGTTAATTATGTCATTGTTTTGTACAAGTTTGTAAGTGTATTAACAGGCTAACTTCTCTTTAAAAAGCCTACTATTTGATCCAGAAATTTTAGCCAGCTACAGACCTATATCTAACCTTCTTTCTTCTCTAAGATCCTCGAGAAAGCAGTCACCAGTCAGTGACTTTTTCAATAGTTTATGTGATGGTTTAGGGTCATAGAGTACAACACAGCTCAAAGACAGCACAGGTTAAAGTTACAAATGTAAATAAGTGAACTAGTCCTAATGCAAGTTTATATTCGTCGACCTTATTAAAACAAAATTGGTATGACTGATTAAAAAAAATGTCATGTTCGGGAATAAACAGTTCACACCAACTGGCGAAGAAGTCATTAAGATAATTAGACTGACTGTACAAACACAAAAGGAACATGCATGCATCAACACATCTTTTGGACCAGTGCACACAGAAGCTATTAAAAATGCGGAAGCCTGCCATTTAGAGAAATTAAGGTGCTGAGAGTGACACTGACGTGACTGCTCGTATGGAGGGAGGAGATGGAGAATTCAACATACATTACCCCGAGTTTAGTATATCCTAATTAATTTTGGGAATCATAGCACAGTATTCTAAATATGTCCTACCTATTTGACAGTGGAAAGTCATGAAAATGAAATGGATGGAAGGCATTTAGCGGCTGATGAAACACAATTTCAAATAATCACTTGTTCATTATATTATTAACAGGGGTGTCACAATTCTCTAAATCAACAATTCTATTTGACTTTTGATTTTAAGGTCATAATTTGATTAAATTTCCAATTTAAACACTTTTCTTCACCACTTACGGCTATGCCATTTTAGACTATCGAGTCTTGATTCATAAAGATCAGTATATTATTGGTTTTATACCCTGACAACTGTCAAAGCAATATTGGTGTGCCAGATTATGTCTCCACCTGACCCAGACTTCAGAGACAAGGCTTCTGGTTACAATAAATTGGCAGCTGGTTGTGTTGTCTTTGAAGCACTGTTTCCTTCATTTTATTTATTTATTTATTTATACCAATAAGATAACCAGTACTTTCACATTTTAGTCAGAAGCTGTAGTTTCTGCACACCTGAGGGTAAGAGAAGCTCAGATATAGTGAGTAAAGTTGGGTGATTTGTGTTCCATAGCTCTAATAAGAGACTTTATCCTCTCCGCTCTCAGCATGTACTACAAATTAAAATGATGCCTTCCACTAACTACTATTAAAAACATCAACACAGGTGACGACATGTTTGGCTCTTTGGTCTTCACTGCGTCGCTCTGCCTAGGTACAGCAACTGGACATCATGGGCATGACAACCGCAAGCTGTGCTGCTTCTTCTGCTTCTCCTCCTCCTCCTTCTTCTGTGTGTTTATGAGCAGATAGCAACTCTATTTATCTTCTATAATTTCATTATCGGCTGATAACTGTATACCGAGGAGCAAGGTTGTTTGTAAGACAGATGCTATGGATTTAATGAAGGGTGGTGACGTTTTTTGGTCTTTCTAGAATAGATACTACTATGTCCGCTCGAATGCAAGCTACAAACATTAGCATGCTAACTAGGCAGTTACAGGACAGCATAATTGGATGAGCACTAACTAGACATTTATTTCAGGAGCCAACGCTTATCTTAGCTTATCTTTAGCTAAGTACATGATACTTTCTAGGTTAATTTAGAAAAATGTGGGTTCAGGATTAGAACATACACTGTGGGAGCTAAGATGATACTGTACATACTGAATATCTGTCTTGCTGTGCATTGGCCTTATGTTTACACATCACATCCAAACCTGTAAACCAGGACAGTGTTAATTTTGCTCAACTCATTAGTTAGTCCTCATTAAAACAATGAAAATTTTGGACGTGTCCCTTTAGCCTTTAAGCATTACATCATAGCAATTGCGGCTGGGCGAGCATTTGAGACTGACAATGTACTTTTTCAGAGAACAAGTATCATTAGGGTAAAAAGAGTCTGCATCTGGGATGAAAGAAGATCCTCACAGCTGATGGAAGTTTATTTATTCAAGTTTATAAAAAACCTGTTATAAACAGTTATCTTGTAGCACTGCCCTGAGGTTTCAATGGGATTCACTATAGGTACAGACCAGGTTATTAAAACAGAAGATACTACTACTGCTATGAGGTGTAATCCCTGTAAAATAATCCCAAACTGCAGTGCCTATAAAAAGTATCCAACCGTTGGATATTTTCTCCTTTTATTGCTTCTATAAATTGAATCATAGTCAATATAATTTGGCTGTTTTTGAAAATAAATAAAACTCTTTAATGTCAAAATGTAAACAGATTTCTACAAAGTAATGTCAATGAACTGAAAATATATAATGTAATATAAGTGACTGCGTAAATATTCACCCCCTTTAAAGTGACTGACCTAATTCAGCAGAGATCCAGCCTACTGGTGCTAGTAGTCTCACAAGCCTGTGAATGTGAGCATCTCAGCACCTGTGAACATTGTGCTGACAGGTTCTACAACTTCACTGTCTGTTGAGCACGGATGCTGTGATTACTGCAAGATGCAGCATCATTGCAACCAAGTCCCAGTGTGAGGGAGTAGGGAGAGTTTTCCATCCTGGGATCTTAGACCAGACGAGAGGATGCTCCAGTTAGAAAGGAGCTTCAGGGTTCGACTCTGCCAGCTTTGACGGATTGGTCTGACTACTGAAGTACATTGTATGTGCAGTTGGCGATGAAATCTGCACGCACAGTAGAATTCTATGCAATGATATGAATATTAGGGAAAAGCAAGCATCATTATTGATTAAACCTAGGATTATACTGATATATTGCTTTGTTTTTTAATTGATTTGGCAAATGTTTTTATAAACAGAACACAATGCTGTCAGCATATATTTTGGCATCAACATGATCACATGTAAAGCTACTGAATGTCAGAACAAAATGTATTAAAATATGCTGTGCAAAATATGTACTCTTTTTGTACCAGCCTTCAAAATCCCATATTCTTAAGAGACAAACGGGGTGATGGGTAATGTTTAGCAGGCAAATGGAGAAGGTAGTGGGCGATGGTGGTGGCAGGTGGGGGTGGGGGGCACTGACCTTGATACTACAGAGCTGCATCAGCATAATGACCAGTCAACCCAAAGCAGACCAAAACCTGGGGGAAGTGGGAGAAGGGCGCTGTGTTACAAACCATAGAAACAAAAAGCAGAGGCAGTGAAGGCAGCAGGTGAAAGTCAAATATGGCATTTCTGTGCACTTATGTTAGAAGGGAAATAACAGCATCATCATACTTTCATACTTCATCTTTGTCAGATAAAAATATGAATAATTGAGAAGGTGCAGAAGCACAAATGGACATACAAAAGGAAAAAGAGAGACAAAAACACACAGACTTCCACACAGAACAGGGATATACAGCAATGAACAAACAGACATAAAACAATTTGCAAAACAATAAAAACAACTTTCATGTGCATCTACTGATGGTCACATGATTTGCATTGCTGGAGTGGAGACAAATATGTTGTTAAATGTCATTTTCTTTATAATGCGATCTGGTTCAGTAAATATGGTTCACCACCCTCTATGCAATATGTGTGTCGGCTGTATTCACTACAGTATTTATGTGGTTGATCACTACCGGACCTTAACCCTGAGTTGATTTAAAACAGCTATAATCAATATTTTCAGAATAACAAATTGTATTCACATGATGACCATTTCTGACATCACAGTCGGGGTGGGAAGCTCAAGTGTTGGGAAAGTGTTGTACTGCTGTCATACGCATGTAGGTAACTTGTTGTTAGCATTTTACTGCTTCCTGATTGGTCTGCAACTGAAAGGACAATGGACAATGACAATCTACTGGGATATAGGGCCATATTCCAAGGTAAAACATCATATTTGATAACCCATTAGTTACCACTAGACAACAGCTGACCCTAGAATTCAGCCACTTCCTAACTAAATCACCATTTGATGGTGTTGATGGGAAATCTTTCAACACAGATCATGGACACATTTAATCCTGAAAATAAAACACAGTGGTTATCATCAAGCTTACAATGTAACAGTAACTGTCCCTGTGTCTCTTCACCAGAACTCACAAATGCAGTAGTTAGGTCATTAATGTTATGTGACATTCTAAATTATATACTGACATACATATATTGACTGTACAAAAAGAAGACAAAATATCCTGGATCTGAGTGCTGATGTGGTTCATAAACCCTTTCCTCTTCATGTTAGCAGATGGGATTTGAACACATCAAATAAACATTTCCAAAAAAAAGTTAGTTTCTGTCATTTTAGTTAGTTCTTACCACATTTAAGTGTCCATTTTTCATTTAACTTGAGTTTTAATTAGTTATTTGTTGCTATAAAAAGGGGCTAAAACATCATAATTGATAGTCAAGCACTGCTCGTGACTGGTTCAGTTGGTTCAGTAGGGTTTATGGGTGGGAATTCGATCCCGTGGTTCCACCACCCTATCTCTACTGCACAGACTCTGGCTCCAAATGATGTCACCAGCACAAGATGATAGCATTCATATCTGGGATATTTTGGCTTCATTTTGGTACAGTGGTGTCGTCCGTCTTTATACTGTATATGTCAGTGTTTTCAATACTGAATCTCACAGTTCCAATCTGCCTCTAAAAGCAACATCAGCACATGAACTGTGTATCAGGAGCTTCAGGAAGTTTTCATGGATGAGCAGCTGCACAAAAGCTTCACATCCACAAGGCCACAAAGACAGGGGATGGCTTAGCTTGACTTTTTAGGCTTAATCTGAACATAGAAGGTGGTATAAATCTCCATGTTTTACTCTTTCTTTCATATTTTTCATGTATCACTTTCAGGTTAAAATTAGAAAACACACTCACACTTTAAAACAGCTTGAATGTCAGATTTTTTTAACCATCTTCTCACTACACTCTACAACCTTTATGATGTGGATGTATTCAAGGACAGTCTGACATCTAAGATGTGAGAGACAGCTGGTGAATAGCAATAGTTTCAATCCCAGAAACAATCAAATTCATGTGATCTTCTTCCCTTGTGTCCATATTTTCTTATTGTCCCATACAGTATGTATTATTGTTACAGTGACCAACAACTGTTTTTATTATGAATACACTTCTTCATCTATGTTGTGTCAGGCTCCAGCAGTTGTCCTGTTGTTGCTATAACCATCAAATGAGGTGGGAATTCAAATGTGTAGACAAAGTGTGCACAATCTGGCACATGTATACAGATATGTAAGAGCACAGGCACAAAGACAAATCATACAAACTCACATTTCCCAGTCATTTTCATCCCTTCAGTCTTCATTAGTCAATAAGTGCCAAATTAGCATGGGGCTAATTAGCTAGCTAAAGTAACTGATATGCATGGTAATCTCCAGAGAAATATCCCCAGTTGTCCTTCCTACTTGTTCTGACACTTGCATAAATAACCACTTCAATAATTGTGTTCATGATTATGAATACAGCACATAGGTAGAGCCTGAGACTGCAGAACATCTCCTGGCAATGAAAAGGATCTCCTGAACACTGTGAGGTACCACCTTCAGCTAATTGCTCGACTAAATCATCCATGCTGGCCTTTCACCAGCGTACTGTGATCTATATATAGTTAGTTTATAGTTATAGTTATAGTATAGCCTATAGTTTTTAAATTTTGTAATTATATGCCGTTTATTATGTGCCTTTGGTGTGCAGTGGACAAAACAGCTTCATTCTCATATGAATGTAGGTCTTTGCTGTGAGAGGGTGCATTGCTTTTAAACTGATTTCTTTATGGGTCAGGTTTTTTCAAAGACGGTGTGTGAGGGGCTTGCTAGCTAGACAAATAGCTTCCAGCGTGACATGAAACCTCAGTGCACAGAAGGCAGATACATTTATGAAACAAAATGTGGCTACATATAAGGAGCCAGCCCACCCCACCCCTCTATACCCAAACTGTTGCTCCCCCTCACAGTGCTCAGCCCGGTGTTGTGCAGACACTTCTGAGAGCATCAGGTTAAATATTAAAGCTGGATGACATCGCAGCAACCACCACAGCAGCCATCTAAACAGAGATGGAAACTTACATTACATCAATGAGTCTGTTGGGATCTCTGGTCATGTGCTCTGGAGAACAATAGAGAGGCCTACATGTGACCCATAAAGCCTGACTTAGAGTGACTAACCGTTAGAAATCTATTTTATGGCGTACGCCTAGTCATAAATTCCTGAGTTCGAACCCCGAACGAGCACAGACATTGGCTGTGTGCCAGCCATCCCTAAAGAATCTACGGTGACGTCACTCAGGTAATAAAAGGTCACTGCGACCATCAGCCTTCGCTTTTTTCCCCGTGCGTGCTGTGACAGTGAGAGCTTCTCCAGGCTCTCCAAATGTCCAAACCGCCAAAAGGGAGCAACAATCAAACGTTTTGATTAACATCATTTTAGATCCCGGGTCACAGTTCTGCAACTCGCAGGCCGAGAAACAGACTGCTGTATTTTTTTTCTGTAACTTCTCCTTTTTCCTTTTACCGACGTGGATCGCTGGGCAATCAGCTGATCGCACGTTAACGAGCCGCGCGCCGACTTTGTTAAGGACGAAACAAAGTTTGTTAACTTTTTCACCGGTGATTTTCTCCGCTGCCGCCGAGAGATCAACACTCCGCATCATCAGAATAACGGACCGCCAGCATCCCGCCGAGGACGACGCTGCGAACGTTTAAGCGGATCATTATTTCAAACTCCGAATGATCGGAGCAACGCAACGTAAGAGGCTTATGTCTGGGCAGAGATAGTGTAACGTAGGATTGTTTACACATGCTTTCCGTAACTTTTAAGTGCTGCATTCATTGATTTTAGTTTCCGGTCGGTCATTTCCGCCGTTTCAGCGAGACCGCGCGTCACCAGTTAAAGGGCCAATAGCTGAGCAGATAAACTCCGGTTTACTGACTCCGCTATTGTGTGGTGACACGCGAGTTTCTAAAGAATTAGAGTGGATCATTTTATTGGGTTGTGTTTTCTTGTATTTTCATTTCTATCTTTCCTCACACTCTTCTTTCTGAACGGTGAGGCGAAAGTCCGAGCACGCGATCACGAACCGTAACCAAGGGGTACGTGGCGCTCAAAGGCTTCCGCCCATTGTTCCCTTCTGTGACCACATAAGCAACATCACGTTGGCTATCACCATCTTGGCTCTGAATAATACGGCCGGCGTATTCTTCGGTAGTCATTTGGAGTTTTGCTGAGTCATCACATGCGTGTGACTAGTTTTGTTTGCTGAGTCATCCTTTATGTGGTTGTTCATCCTGGTGTGCTGACCCCTCCTCATGTAGTCCTCCACCATTTTGGTTGTAGTTTCCCCACTCGCCATTCTGGTTGTAGCTCCTCCCCTCATGTGGCCATCCGCCATCTTAATTGTAGTCAGCCACTAGCTTGTTGTTAGCTGCTATCTTGCTAACCGCCATTTTGTTTGTTTTTAGCCTGTAGCTTGTTAGCCACCCTCTGGCTAGCATGCTAACCGCCATCTTGTTTGTTTTTAGCCACTAGCTTGTTAGCCGCTACCTGGCTAGCTTGTTAGCCCCATACTGTTGTCATCATCTCTCTCTCTCACACACACACACACACACACACACTCCTGTATATAGGCACACCTATGTATAGATATACTCTTGTTGCTGTACCTGTGTTATCTTAGTTAATAGTTAATGTGTGTTGATAAAACTTAGATTATAATAGTGTTTATTATAAAGTGATACTTATCTATGGATGGTTGTTGCTGTTTAATAAATCCAGTTATAGTTTAACCTGTCGTTGACTGTGGTTATTGTGTATGTACTTGTAATAACAGCTGAATTCATGACAGCCAGTGCTCGGATTCATCCTTCACAATTTTAAGAGACTGTTTTCCCATTAATTAATTTGGCTATTGGTCCCTGGTAACAGGGTGGTGCCCCGATGTTTATGTGTATAAAGCATACACTGATTTTACTTTGATGATTATTTTCCATAATCATTGACTCTTTGCCAATAACCAAATTGCTCCTACTAAGTCGCACAACATCATTGGTGCCCCGTGTGAGGCTGTCTTATTCTAGCTGTGTTACAGTATAAACACAATAACAAAAAAGGCAAAACCAAACTTTTCCATGGGTCCACCAACATAATTGGGGTCCCAGGTGAGTTTGTCTAATTCCAGCTGTGTTACAGTATCACCACAGTAACCTGCTGCTGACGGTTTAGAGAATTTCGTTTCTTTTGTGTTGTTTTATTATTCTCCTTGTTCTCCTCTTTTCTCAGAATTAGAGTGAAGAAGCCGTCCCCTGCATTTTTTTTTTTAATTGTTAACTATTAATTACGGGTACTAAGAGTATTGGTGGTGTTGTGTTGTGATTGCACTAAGAGGTGCCATAGATTGGACAGTGGATTACCTAGGTTAAGTGGCAGAACACAGGCCGTGTTCTCTTGCTTTCCTGGTTCTGTGAGTCCTGTTTTGACGTGCACTAACTCCTTTAGCATAAGGTATAGTGCTCCTGTGTAACTTCAGTTACAACTACTTAGCAGCCAGAGTTAGCCCAGCACATTGTTGATTTTTGTAGGTTTGTAAGCCACAGGTTGAAGCCCACCTGTGCAACTTAAACTTGCTCAGTGTAGCAGTTTTTGATTTTTGTTTTGTCTGTTCAGTGGAAAGACAAAATGAGCAGTAGGGATTCCCACACCCCAGGAGCTAGAGGCTCCCAAGAGGCAGATGACCTGAACCTGCAGGCCACAGTCACTGGCCTCGTGAAATTGGCAGTTAATGGCATGAGTGACCTGAACAACTACAACGCTAGCACCTGTGATAAGAAAATACAGGAAGTGGTCACTTGTCACTTGTCCCTCATTTCTCAGATGCTCAGTCAGGTAACAATGCTTTATCACCGTAAAGCCCAGTTACAAGCTGCAGAGTATATGGAGCAGATTACAGTGTTGCAGACCGGCTATCATGCTGAGCAACACAAAAACTTGATCCTACAGCAAGAGGTTAAGGACCTTAGGGATCAGCTGAGTGAAGTTAAGGAGGAAAATGAGACCATCCAGCAGGATTGTCCTTATTTAAATTTGCAGCTCCAAACGACGGAGGATCAGGTGAAAGCAGCCTTGATCCCTGATCCGTCTGATATTGGTTCTGACCCAGATGCAGCCCCTGTCCCAGAAGAGATGGTTAAAACGCGAACGGCGGATACCATGGAGGACAAGCTGCGGGCTGAACGACAGGCATCCCGAGCACGGATAGCCACCATATGTCAGGAGCTTGAGGGTGCTCGACAGACAGTTCGAGCCACACCCGCTGATCTGAGGACAGTTAGTGGAGAGGTAGTAGCCCCTACTGAGATGCCCGACATGATCATTCTTGACCAGTACACTCCTCCACTGGTCCACCATAGGCATGGGAATGCCTCAGGCACAAGAAGTGCAACTTCATCAGCTCTCCAGCGCTCCATACCTGACTTTGCCAAAGGAAGAACCTCCCTGGAGAAAGGTGGACATCAGCCATACTCCTTGAGAGACGACAGGGACTTTGGCCCCACACCGGCCGACATGCCATATCTAGGGCGCCGCTCACGCCCTCGCTTTGACCAAACCTCTTCTCCGCAACAAAGGAGTAGTCATGGTCTTTCCCCCCAGGACTTGAGGAATCCAGAATCCTCAGATGACTCTGACGACGCCAGCACCTACTATCAACAGGGTCTGCGCATACGTCAGCTTGAATCTCTTGCAAGAGACATAGAGAGCTTTGACCCCAGGAACCAGGAGTCATCCATCGATGGCTACTTGAGGGAGGTAGATCGCTGTCTCCTTGATCTTCCCCATGCGTCTGCCCGGGAGAAACTTCGCTTGATCTGGAAAACCACCTCCAGGAGCGTCCGTGTCTTCATGGAGACTCTCCCACCAAGAACCAGAGACCATTACTCAGCGCTCTGCCAAGCCCTGCGGGAAGAATACTCCCACTACACAGACCATGCTTCCGCCACTCTTGATGCTTTTGCTGTCACGCAGAAGAAACTTGAGCCTCCCTGGGAGTATTACAGGCGTCTCAGAGCAGCATATTTCCAAGGGCGTAATGCGCCTGGATTAGAGGAAGAACATGCATTCAAATCTCTGTTCCTCCATAACCTGCACGAGAGCGTACGCTACGACGTGACCATGCACTGCCGCACTAACAACCTCAACATGCAGGAGATGAGGCGGTACGCGCAGCTGGCATGGGAAACACGAGTACGCCCAAGTAGGACAGCTAACAGCAGTGCCAGGGTACTGAAGATCCAGCCGTCCGCCACTGCAGAGGTGGCACTGGAAGGCGGCGAGATGCCTCGTGCCCAGATGCAAGCGGGACCAGGTCCCCCGGCATACCAATCACTCTGCCCACAGGGTGAACACCCCAGTCAGAGGACCAACAGTCCTAACTGGTCACGAAACCTGAGCCCACCGGCAAAAGACACTCGCCAGCCAGACAGAAAGGGCAGGTTTAAATCCAACTCCAAACAGGGTAGGAGGTATGGTGGCAAAGCCCCACTTCCATTTAAAGGGGAAGACTTCCAAAAGGAAAGTTTAAAAGAGCTTATAAGGAAGTGTGTGGCGGAGACGTTCAGATCGACCACTCAGGCCGCCTAGTCACCCAAACATACTCCTAACACCAGAAACCCTGTTCCTTTAACTGCTTTTGTTTTTCCTTATATATATATATATATATTTCCCCTTTTGATTTTCTTATAGCATCACCAGCTGTTTAGGATAGATTAACCCGACCAGCCACGGGGAGGGGGGGGGTTGATGCTCACCCACGCCCTGACTCACCTGTGGTGGTCACCATGGTTACAAAACCACTCTCCAGACACTTCAGCAGGTTGCATATTGGACATCCATGAACAACAACACCAGAGGTTAAATTCAAGGATGCCTTACCTGCTGTCATTTTTAATTAACCATCCTCTGAATCGAGCACAAATTCAGGGAAAGGGGGGTCACCTTTTATATTCTAATCTTCAAGTCAGTTAGATTGAACCAATCCCTAAATTTACTGAAGGTAATAAATCCCTCCTTATAATTATCATAGACCTCTAGAAATTAGAGCTAGGCTCTGTTGTAACCATAACTATCATAGACTGGCAGAATGAGCAACTGAAGTCTGTTTTGAATGTTGGTTTTGGCAAGACACTACACGTATGTCATTTATATTGGTGTATCATGAGGGAGACTCCTCATTGTATTTTGAACCTTAAACACATGTACCTGAACCAGGAATATCCACTGGGTCTGCCCCAGCAGCCATTTGTCAGAGATGTGAATGATCTCTGTGGTTTGAGAGTTGACTCACCCTAGCAAAAATGCCAGGGTACCGTGTCTGCAAGAACAGAGGAAAGTGAGATCCTCGCAGAGTGAATTGGCCACCTATGGCTTGTGAATACAGTCACCACAAAGCCCCATTAGCCTACGACCGGCATGATACAGCCACTAAGCTGCTGGCTACATTAGAATACATAGCCAATTCACGGATACTCCTCCTCTTCTTTCTCCTCTCTTTCTTTCCTTGGGTACCTACATTGAGCTATGCTCTTTTGAAAGTGTGTTAAATGTGTTGTTGAAATGCCAATTAATCATAGTGGAGTTAGTTAGCTCATTATTCATATCTGCCCAGACTGTGCCTCAACTCTGTCCAGACATTACAGCCTCAATGAACTCTGAATTAAAGCCTCAATGAACTCTGAACTTTGAACTGTTGATCACTGTGTCTGCTCATCAGCCAACAGGAAGGAAGCCAGAAGGATGACCACCTTCAGCGCACATGGACCATTCGACCTTAGAGAATGTTGCTCTAAAGACCGTGGCCCCTACCCCATTCTTCAGACCAAAGGGGGGATGTTGGGATCTCTGGTCATGTGCTCTGGAGAACAATAGAGAGGCCTACATGTGACCCATAAAGCCTGACTTAGAGTGACTAACCGTTAGAAATCTATTTTATGGCGTACGCCTAGTCATAAATTCCTGAGTTCGAACCCCGAACGAGCACAGACATTGGCTGTGTGCCAGCCATCCCTAAAGAATCTACGGTGACGTCACTCAGGTAATAAAAGGTCACTGCGACCATCAGCCTTCGCTTTTTTCCCCGTGCGTGCTGTGACAGTGAGAGCTTCTCCAGGCTCTCCAAATGTCCAAACCGCCAAAAGGGAGCAACAATCAAACGTTTTGATTAACATCATTTTAGATCCCGGGTCACAGTTCTGCAACTCGCAGGCCGAGAAACAGACTGCTGTATTTTTTTTCTGTAACTTCTCCTTTTTCCTTTTACCGACGTGGATCGCTGGGCAATCAGCTGATCGCACGTTAACGAGCCGCGCGCCGACTTTGTTAAGGACGAAACAAAGTTTGTTAACTTTTTCACCGGTGATTTTCTCCGCTGCCGCCGAGAGATCAACACTCCGCATCATCAGAATAACGGACCGCCAGCATCCCGCCGAGGACGACGCTGCGAACGTTTAAGCGGATCATTATTTCAAACTCCGAATGATCGGAGCAACGCAACGTAAGAGGCTTATGTCTGGGCAGAGATAGTGTAACGTAGGATTGTTTACACATGCTTTCCGTAACTTTTAAGTGCTGCATTCATTGATTTTAGTTTCCGGTCGGTCATTTCCGCCGTTTCAGCGAGACCGCGCGTCACCAGTTAAAGGGCCAATAGCTGAGCAGATAAACTCCGGTTTACTGACTCCGCTATTGTGTGGTGACACGCGAGTTTCTAAAGAATTAGAGTGGATCATTTTATTGGGTTGTGTTTTCTTGTATTTTCATTTCTATCTTTCCTCACACTCTTCTTTCTGAACGGTGAGGCGAAAGTCCGAGCACGCGATCACGAACCGTAACCAAGGGGTACGTGGCGCTCAAAGGCTTCCGCCCATTGTTCCCTTCTGTGACCACATAAGCAACATCACGTTGGCTATCACCATCTTGGCTCTGAATAATACGGCCGGCGTATTCTTCGGTAGTCATTTGGAGTTTTGCTGAGTCATCACATGCGTGTGACTAGTTTTGTTTGCTGAGTCATCCTTTATGTGGTTGTTCATCCTGGTGTGCTGACCCCTCCTCATGTAGTCCTCCACCATTTTGGTTGTAGTTTCCCCACTCGCCATTCTGGTTGTAGCTCCTCCCCTCATGTGGCCATCCGCCATCTTAATTGTAGTCAGCCACTAGCTTGTTGTTAGCTGCTATCTTGCTAACCGCCATTTTGTTTGTTTTTAGCCTGTAGCTTGTTAGCCACCCTCTGGCTAGCATGCTAACCGCCATCTTGTTTGTTTTTAGCCACTAGCTTGTTAGCCGCTACCTGGCTAGCTTGTTAGCCCCATACTGTTGTCATCATCTCTCTCTCTCACACACACACACACACACACACACTCCTGTATATAGGCACACCTATGTATAGATATACTCTTGTTGCTGTACCTGTGTTATCTTAGTTAATAGTTAATGTGTGTTGATAAAACTTAGATTATAATAGTGTTTATTATAAAGTGATACTTATCTATGGATGGTTGTTGCTGTTTAATAAATCCAGTTATAGTTTAACCTGTCGTTGACTGTGGTTATTGTGTATGTACTTGTAATAACAGCTGAATTCATGACAGCCAGTGCTCGGATTCATCCTTCACAATTTTAAGAGACTGTTTTCCCATTAATTAATTTGGCTATTGGTCCCTGGTAACAGGGTGGTGCCCCGATGTTTATGTGTATAAAGCATACACTGATTTTACTTTGATGATTATTTTCCATAATCATTGACTCTTTGCCAATAACCAAATTGCTCCTACTAAGTCGCACAACAAGTCTCACCTTCCAGGCTCCATGTGACTGATGAATACACCGACTTCTTGACTGGACTGAAGAGGACGATATATACAAGAGTGTAATCTTACTTTTTTACCAATCAGTTTGTGTCCTAACTGCTGGAAGTCAAAGACTGCAAGCCTTCTATAAAAAGCTACAACATTCATTACATGTCATGATACGCAACCAAAACATACTGATGATCCTGCTGTTCTTACAGCCTCAACTGCAGTTATTTCTAATTTGTTAACATACCAGCCATAATCCATTTGAGATCATGCAAATCAAATCTGTTCTTGAAAAAACAACTAATAACCCTGACTAACGAACATAAAATACTTGCTAACACTTTGCTATCACTCATCCAACGCGCAGCTGGATCGCGCTTCTTTGCTTCAGAGGGCATAATGCATATCTCTGTATAGGCTAATCAATACTAATTCTATATACAGCACTGTGTGATGCATGCAGCCGACAGCTTATCCATGAACATGTGTGTGTGTGCCTTTTCTGCAGCAGGACTCTGAGATTATCTCAACGGGGACATGTCAAGTTTTGGAGAAACTATTCTGTTGTTCAGTTTCGGTATTAAACTGGTGAACTTAAAAACATCATTCTATACTGCATCGCATGTGGACGCTGTAGAGCTGCAACTATCTTATTGACCAAAAAGTTCAAATTTACTTGAAATTTACTATCATTTTAGACAAAAGTGACATGTCTTCTCATTTAAGAAGGTGGAGCCCGTGAGTGTTCAACCTATTTGCTTTAAAAATGAAGAAATTACTGACAAATTATTAAAGCAGCTGCTCATCACTCCGACCGCGTACGTGACATGAACACTTTACGATGTGCTACATGGTTTTCTCTGGCTTGACATGAAAGGGAAAGCAGCAAAAGCACAGTCGAGGCTGCTGCTTAACTTGACTTGGCGCGTTGGAGCTTTGATGTTCACCCGAATTGCAGTCGGTGGCCGACCCGCAGGGCTTCTGTGTAAAACATTTCACAACCAAAAAGTAGCGAAAAAAAAAGGTTGAATTCAGACCAACTTCTAACCTTAGTGAAAACCCAACCATTCTAAACTCACCAGCAAAAATTAGCAGAACACTGAAAATCAGTACATTTCAGCAATGAAGACATTAGAAATCATCCATCTGGTATCACGCCATCCTATCATGTAATCGCAAGACTGAAACATAAAGTAGCCTCCTGCAGAAAACAGCTCCTGCTGTTGTTTTTTTATCATAGTAAACTGAATATGTTTGACTTTTGGACTGCTGGGCTGATTTAAAAATCTGGGAAAATGTGATTTTTTTTCACAAGCTTACATCAACTAAGGCAATAATCTGCACATCAATAATGAAAACAATCAGAAGTGCAAATGAAGTCTTCCAGAATCTCATCTCCCTTCAAAAGTGTCTGATTTTATAGCACGATTTTTATTTCCGTGAGCATCACAGGTGGAGTGTCAGTGCAACCCTCTGATTGGTCAACCTTCAGGCTCTGTGATTAACACAGAAAAACAGAGTTGTCAGTTTGGTCTACATCTGTCTGATTAGGCCCAGTGCGGCAGAAATATCACAGTCTTGAATCTTCTGTGCAAGACGATGAGTCACTCAAAAACAGTCTTTGTCAATGTCAAACTGCTGCTCGTTCTCAATCTCCTCAGTACACAGAGAAAGACAGCAAGGCTCCATCCACAGAGCCCAGCATATAATGATTTAGTTAAACTGATTTAGTTAAAGGTCAACCACTGTTTGGGGTTACATGGTTAAATAGCATCTTTCTTAGAACTGCTGGAGAGGCTGAGTCCCTCCTATCTACCCATGGGACCTGATTTTGGAAGAAGTGTATACAGTACAGACACATTTTTTGATTTGATATGTGTCATTAATTTAAAAGATATTTTAGTAAGTCAATAAAGTAGCCATTTGTTGTAAAGATAGTAAAGTATAATTTAGTTGTGTGTGAAACCGCTAAGTGAGTTAAATCTCTCATAACAATAGTAACAATACATCACCAACACCAACATGGTCACAGGCTGGACCAGAAGAAGTGTTAAAAGAGGTGAAAATCACTTGAAGTCTCGTCATGATGACAGTTGTAGCTATGCGAAAGGAGAGTTAGCCAGTTCTGTAAGATAGTTGGCACCAAGGACTGGTTCTACAAGGTTTCAGTCTCATATCAGATAGGAGAAAAGAAAGAAAGATTCTGGGTTTTTTTTTCTCAGTTCACTTTAGGCAGCCCAGCCAACCACTACAGAAGTTCTTTCATTCAAGTGGCTTCATGAACAACTTTACATCAACAGAAACCCAAAAAATATGCTTATATTGGACAACATCAAATCTCATCTTCAGCTGGCACCAAGTGAAGATACACATTATTTGTGAGCATCTTAAAAACAGCAAGTGGCAGATCACTGGCATCCGGGATTGGAGTGGAACAGAAAACTCTAACCTCATTGCTGTCTGTGGAACAAAGTTTATGTTCTTAAAGTTTTTTTTTTTTATGGTTCCATAAGAAACAAATAAAATTATCCAAAATAACAGATGAGATTTGAGATGATGTTTTTGTATAGATGAACTGAAAGACATTATGATTCACTCACGTTTTTGACAATTTGACAGCCTCCATCAGTGGTGACATGTAAGCAATTGTGATTTGTTGCTCATATGTTTTTAACTTTTATATTAACAGCTGTTCTCATATCACACTATTTTATTTTCTTATTTCGTTTTTAAGGGCTACTGATTTACATGACACCCAAACACCTACGAAACAAAAGGAAAACATAGACGTCGCGTGTTGCCCCAGTATTTAAGAGGATTTTCACGATGGGAATCCCCAGGCGAAAAGGGAGGGGGGGAAACCTCTCATATTAGGACTCATGGTACAACCCAAATGAAGAGTAACTAGGGCGAAGCGATATGGCTCTGACATCTCCAGCGCTGACACATCACGCAAAACGCCATTCAGAAAATTACCTATTCTAATACTGCGTTGCTTACTTGCAAATATTGAAAATTTTACAGTAAAGACGACTCAAGATTTTCTCGGATTAGTACCTACACTTTGTTTCGGCACACAGCCAATAGCTCACAATAACTCAGCTCATCCTGTTTACTTGACGTAATTCCAACTTTTAGAAACGATGTGTTTGCTAGCAACGACAGAAAAACGAAGCTACGGGAGAACCGTGTGTGACCGTAATGTGAAACAAATCTTAAAAGGAATTTCATTCAAGTGCTGTTGGGTTAATGTGTGCTCTATATTGAAGGAATGATTCAAGACAGCCATACGTCCTTCGGTAATTTCCAGTTATGTGCTGTTACAGATAAATTCCGCTTAACTGTTTTGAACACAATCCAGGGCAGGCACTCAAATAGGCGAGTCAGAGAGCGCTGGGCCGCTGCTGGAGATTCATATGATAAGCTACATCATCCGTTACACAGCAACAATGGAGACGACCTACCTGGGATAAAATAACCTGCCGGTGGATCATTCTCCAATGGTAAGGATGAGAACTCGAAGAGGTACACGCCTGCTATTTTCCACCGAGTTCCATTTCGACGGGAAAAAAAAGCAGGAAGAACACAAACAAGCCGAGCAAAGGGCCGACGAGGCACACCAAATCGAGGGTCTTAGTCACATCCTTTCCTCGTTCGCTGGACCAAAGTAAAGTTAGTCAACATACGACAAGCATTTCCCTGTCATTGTCACTAGTACATCGATTAGTACGGTTGATCTGTGAAGACCGTCCCGGTTTTTGTTCAATACTTGTGATGTAAAATATTAGCATGTGATATATACATCTATAAGGATGAGTTCTGGGTGAAATGCTGTTTCTCCGTTAATTTAGGTAATTGCAAATTAAAGTACGCTTTTATTTTGAAGGTGTCACTTCTGGTCGTATTCGAGATAAATCTGCTTGACTTGACAGAGCTGGGTACCAATGCCTAACAGCCAATCAGAAAACGCGCCTTTCTCCTCGCGTGCGCTGCCTCCTCGTCTCTCTCCACCTACCAAAGCACACGTACACGTATTGCCTATACACGCGCACGCCGTGTCACGCGTGCACTCATTATCCACATCTCTCTCTCCTCTCGTGCCGCGGTTTCCTTCAGAGAGCAGCATCTGATGTGAGGAGGCAGAGCGCCGCTGAAAAATATCCTTCATTTCAGTTTGTAGCTGGACAAATTACTGAGAAAATGGCCTAATGTTCTTGTCAGCTTTCGGGAGGTAAATACCAGCCCACCACAGAATACTTTCCATAAGCTTTTAGGCAGTAAATAGGCCAAGGCTATGAATACTGTCCATTAGCTTTTAGGTAGTAATGTAAACAGTCAGCTTTCAGTTGATAGCGTTAACATCCGGCTGGTAAATACAAGCTGATACGACTGTTCATTCCAGATTGAAGGTTGTAAATAGTTGAGTGAGTTTTTGGTTGTTGCTGTTCACGTCAGACTTGAGGTGGTTAATACTACATTATAATTTATCACACTCTTTAGTTAGTAAACTCTAAATGTGTGATATGTTATGTGTAAGTTGGGTTCTTAGTCTTAATTGACATACTTCTTGATAAGTGGCAAACTGCTGAATGATTAATAGATAGATATAGCTCTATATCTATATATAGATATAGATATATAAAGGTTTAGGCAGACGTGAAAAAATGCTGCTAACTAAGAATGCTTTCTAAAATGTTAATAATTTATTTTCATCAATTAACAAAATGCAGTGAATGAACAGAAGAGAAATCTAAAATCAAATCAATATTTGGTTTGACCACTCTTTTCTTCAAATCAGCATCGATTATTCGAGGTACACTTGACAGTTTTTGAAGGAACTTGGCTGGTAGGTTGTTCCAAACATGTTAATCATAACCACAGATCTTCTGTGGATGTAGGCTTCCTCAGATCCTTCTGTCTCTTCCTGTAATCCCACGATGATGTTGAGATCAGGGCTCTGTGGGGGCCATACCATCACTTCCAGGACTTCTCGTTCTTCTATATGCTTGGCTGTATTTTTGGGGTGGTTGTAATGCTGCAGAATAAATTTTGTGCATTAATGACACATCTGCACTTTAGTGGACACCATAAATAATAATAGAAAATAGTATTATTCAACCAAAATATGTTTCTCATAGCCTAAAAAAGACAGTGATATAAAGTTATGTGCAGCATAACACTATTCATTAAAAAAAAAACAACAACCTCTAAAACATTATTCAGAATTGGTGATAAAGTTCAAAAATAATAAAAATGAATAACTGAATCAGTTCATCAAGAAACAAGAGGTTAAGTGCATGCAGTCAAATAATTTTCAAAAGGAAATGAATGCAAACTGTATGCACTTCAGTTTACTCAAGGGCCTGATGTTCTTTGTCTTAAGATAGAAGAGAATAAATCTGTTTCAAGCACCACTGGCTATGTTATACAAGTCATTCGTTTCAGGAAAGAGACTTTTTAACATCGAAGGGGAGCGTTTCTTCCTTTGCATTTATTAAAATGATTAATGCAAAATATGCAAAACAACAGGAATCCTTTTATAAACTCGATTCATTTTGACAGTATCCAGTGGGCTTTCAGAGAGCTGTACGAAACTGAGGATTTCTCAATGCAACAAGAAAAGTTTCACTTTTGACTACATCTCTGAAATCACCAAAATCTGGGGATATTTGAGTTTTATGTCATTTCATTACCATAATATGAATGCTTTATGACATCTCTCCACTGTGTGGATTTATGTGCATGCATGTGGATATGTAACCCTGGTTGCTCTGATTATTTCTGTTTCATACACACAAAGTTTACTTGCTCTGCAGATTTAAAACAACAGTTTCACTTTAAAAAGTACGTTTTTGTCAAACGTTTTTGCGGGCGAGGACAAACATTAACATTTACAGTGGAGACAGTAAAGTGTGAGAGGAAAACACACCGTGTAAGTAATAAATATAATGGAACCAAGGGTATTATGTTCAACAGACAGGCTGTTTGTTGTTATTTTATACTGAAATGATATGGAATTACGTTTGGCCCAATGAGCCCAAAAATGAACTCTATTGCAACCTTATACAATGAGTGAGTGAATGACTGGGTATATTCTATGTCTCTTGTATTTTTAAATGTATTTACCTTTTCCAGAATTGGTGAAAAAACATCTGATCAGAATCTCCAATATTGAGTTGACCAGTTATGTATATTGATTTGCTCTACAATAAAAGCTTGTCTCACTATTTATGTGGTGTTACTATTTGGGAGTTTCTTCTGTGATTTTGTAAGGTTTTGTTACATTGTATTGCTGTTGTTAACTGGATTATTTCTTGTCAGGAGAATGAATGATTTCTTCAGATAATGTGTGCTGCACTGTTCCTGACTTGTTCTGGTCATAGTGATAACTGAACGTAATATTGACATACAGCCACAGCAATCTTTTAGAGTGACTCAAGCTGCATAACCTACCCCACACACATGCACACACACACTCACACATTGCACACAACCTAATACTGCAATCATCTACTTCCAGTGTGTGTCTTGGCATGGACTCCACAAGACCTGTATTATATACTACTGTACATCGTATATACTTATCGTATACCACTGGAATTCATGTTGCACATTTGGTGCCGGTATTGCACATTCTACATTGCACTGGCTTTTTTCTTTCATATTTCATGTAAATATCTTTTATTCTGAATTATTCTATTTTCGTACTTTAATTCTCTGACTCTACTGGCATTCATAGTGGAAAGCAATGGAAGAATTTCATTGGGCAAGGAACTTGTTTCTTTACTGCGCATCTGACAACAAATGCTTTGAACTGAATTGAAGTGAATTGACTTTTTCCCGCCAGAGAGGTTAAAAGAAAAAGGGTCACCGACTGATAAAATCAATCAATAAATAAAATGGCCTTAAAGGGAAAACATTTGTTGGTCTGCACAAAGGTTGGAAACCACAACCCCTGCAGTGTGATATTTATCAGTGTACTCAGTTACTGCAGAAATCAGAGAGAGGACTGGTCCTCTGGTGGCATCTGCTGGACAGCAGCTGTTAATGCCTCTGTATGACATCACCTAACATACGTTCTTCCTCTGGTTCCACTGCAGTCGCTTCAGACTGCCCAAGAACACTAGTCTTTCAGTAAATACAGCGTTTCATGATTGACTTTGTTATGCAGCCCTCCGATCACTGCCTGTGGGATCACTGTGCAAGTAGTCCGCTTACATTCTGCCTGTGCTTTTTGTGTAGGAGGGGAAAGACATCAGAAGGAGGACAGAGTGGGAGAGAGAGAACTCGCCCATATGCATGTAAATGAGTAACCAACAGTTCCATCTTCCTGGCTGGCTGTGCGTGTTGTCCTCTGATATATCCCTGTCTCCCTGTCATTTCACCCCCTCACATGATCTGCTATTCCCTTTCATCTCTCCACATTTTCACTTACTTACTGTCTTCTCCCAGCCTTCTCTTCCACGGTCTTAACACTGTCACCTCTCTCAACCAGTCGCCCCCCCCCCCCCCCCCCCCCTCCTTCAGCTCCTCTCCATTACGGCTGATTCATTGAAGCACAAGGAGCAACAGCTGCCTATTCATCTTTTCACTGACTGAGACATGAAGGAGGAGGAGGTAGCAGAAGTCAGGATTGCCTTTTTCGGTATCCAGTGGTCACACATTCATACCTGACAGAGATAAAGATTGATCAGGAGGTTGCACTGTCAAACTCCTCCTGAAATGTAACAAAAACGGCGAGAGTCCCTCTTCAGCAGGAGCCGCAGCTCAAGCTTTGACCACGTTGAACAGCAATGAAACAGATACTCTGAGATGAAATCTTTCATCAGCTCTGAAAGACAGTCCTAATTTTTGTGTCGTGGAGTATAGCTTATTAGCATTAATTTATGAATTGCCCCCAAGAGGCAATTTGTAGTACAGCCAGCAGTGAATTAAAAAGATACAAAGCACAGCAGGTGTCATGGGGATGTGAACATGAGCAATTTATGCTCTTCAATTGGTCTTGAATGACTTATTTCCTGCAGGGGAAGAAAAATGTCTATGAACAATTAATCCTTCTAAAATATTAAATTTTGAAAAAAATCGTAGATTATTATTATTTTATCAGGGACCCCGTAATATGTAGCATTTTCACATTAGAATGTCTAAAAACAGCTACGCATTTGTTATGTGTTGAGTTGTAAAGCCTTCCAGGAGACGGTCAGATGTGAATAAACCTGAATAAAACTTTCAAACTCATTACCTCATCTGTGAACATTCCTGCCTGAGTTACATCGGGTAGATTTTCATTGACGATGGTGGTTGTTTAATGATGATAACAACAACTCCCATGGTCCCACACTACTTATGTTTTTTATTTTTACTGGGTGCCCCCGAGCAGCAGAGAGTGTACAATACTACACACTGTACCTTTAAAGCTGTTTGAGTGTTGCAGTTTTGCAGTGATGTGATTCAGGATTGTACTTTTCTCTGCTGTCATGCAGTTCAGTTCAGTTCAACGATTCCTGGTCAAATGCGCTTCAGTGTGTCCAACAGTAACTGAATGCATCAGTGATCAGAGTACTCGCAGTTCAACATATTCTAGGAATTACTTTGTGATTAAGTGCCATAATTATTTGCTGTGCCCATTTTCTCTCAAACTGCTTCACACATCTACTCCAGTAGGCGTGTTTCCCAGAGTGCCTTTCAATAGCCATTTACCACGATGTTTTATTAATGAAACATTTCCTGCTATTAACCACAAGTGATGTCATGTTGTCTTCTTTTGACCAGTTAGCCTGCGGAAGAAGAAAAGTACATCCAAATCTTGCACCTGGAGTATACATTAGAGAATTGTAAGCACTTCCCAGATGAAATTATTGCATGTGTGAAAAGCAGTATGTACTGCTTGTAGTGTGCAAGCATGTGAGCATGACAATGTACAGGGGCTTGGGAGGGATAAAACAGCTGTTTGATTTGAACACTATATGTACACAATATATTCAGTCTCATTAGAAAGTTGTAAAGACCCATTTCATTGTTTTTTATTGACAGGAAAATATGACATTCTAATTAATTACGTCCTGATCTAAAAACAGTGAGATGAAGAAGGCCCATGGTGTGAAGATTGTCGAGGTATTTTGGGTTTAATTACAGCGGTGACATTAATTTGACTGCAGTTAAAGCAGCCAGATCCCAGTCTGTTTACCTTTAAACTGACACTATCGTCTGTAAATTCTGCTTTGGGCTGGTGATGCAAAGCACCGTGGAGGGTAATTAAGATGCATTCTCTCTTCCTTATTAGAAAGTCAGTTCTCCAGAGACTTTGTGGAACCATCAAGGGGAAGCTGGGGATAGCACTAAACCAAAAACTGATACAAGATGTGGGCTTTAAAGTCAAAAACAAACCAAAAAAAAATTCCAAGCTGTGTAGCTTGGAAAGGTTCAAAGACCTGAGTTTAGTCCAAAGTATATTAATAATGAAAATATGCAATTCTGACATATATGTGCTATACAGTTTTCACAGATACAAACACTGTTGGGGTAACATACGTGTTGGTTTCCTAAAAATATCTCTTTTCAGCTGATAAATGCGCCACTTTTTTCTCCAACTAATTGCTATTTGGTGAAGGGCCTAACAATCAGACTGAATTGTCGCTTTATTAATCCAGCTTGACATTGTGTTCATGTCAGCTCATTTCTTACTGGGAGGGAGGATTATTATTATGTCATGTTTTACTCTGACAAATCAGTCAGAAGCGATTCGTCATTTTCTTTCTACACAGAAGTTGAGAAGCAATCGTAAATGTCATTGCTTCCAGGTATGAAAAAAGTGAAGCCGATGCAGAAATAGCTTAAACCTGCATTCTTTCCAATAGCCAGCAGGGGGGTGACAGCACTGGTTGTATGTAAGCTTATGAAAAAATGAGCCTACTTCTCACTTGATATGTCACCTTAGTAAACAGTTTACTAATGAATTTATGGTCTCAGTCGCAGGTTTGAGGTGTTCAGCAACGAATGATATTCATTTTGAGTCAGATTCGGAGGAAAACAGATCGTAAAGCAGCGTATGTCTACCTTGTGACTGACAAGTCTCTACCACAGTGTGTCTTCAGGTTCTCAGTCAGATCCATTCAGGGTAGAGGAGTAGCTGTGCATGCATCTTTCCAAGCTACTGTCTTCCAAATATGGTCACTTTTGGCTCCAAAAATATGAAATGGCAACAATCATAATGCCAAACTCAAAGCTTTGCAGTCCACAAACCAGTGGTTGAAGTCTCAGTGGTTCCTTTCATTATTTATGTCGCACATATGGTAACAATAGCTAGGAGCAATTCAGAATACAGATTTTATATTGATCAAAAAACATGAATTTCAAATCATTTCTATGTTGGAAGATGACATTCACATTCTTAATCCTACCTGTAAAGCTGTAACTTTCTGACTGTCTCTTCACATGTGAAAACTAAAAAAACTCATTCACAGAACAAATAAGAGATACATGCAGTGAGCACACGATGTATTTATCAGTGCTTTTTCACTGAAAGCGACGGCATGCTGCTGCTAGTGAAATGAGGCTGATGAGAGCTTGCAGTCTGAAAAAGCAAAAGAAAGACACAAAATAGGTTTAAAAGCTCTGCACAGTTAGTAACTGTCTGTGAATTTGTCATTATAGTCAACAGTTTTCACTTTACACATTTGGTGCATTGTTAATATTTAACACTGTTTAAACATGTTAGAGCTGGATGACACTAATCTCCACTGATAGGTTGAAATAAGTGCAATATCTATAGGTTGGTGACAAATCAAAGGAAAGAAAACTAAATAAGTGAAGGTAAAAATGTTTCTATACAGGTCATGAGGACTCATTGTTTTAGTATGATAATGATGCATATTGTACGCTATGGCCTTCACAGTCACCACATCTTAACCCAGCAAAATACCTATGAGACTTTCTTTTGGTTTTTCACTTATCTCTATTTTATATTTATAATTCTTTTCTATAGTCCTTTGCCTTGTAAATGAAAAACATTAGCCCAACAGTGTGATCCTTTTATAGTGTAGATACGGACACACCATCCAGGAAAGACTATATTATAAAGCTCCGTCCATCCTATTAAAGACGCACACTTTTAAACCCATAGAAGATAAGATAAGACTGCAGAGAGAGAGAGAGAGAAAGAATGCAGACAAAAAAACAGCATCACAGAGAGAAACCACTTGTTATCTTGTTGGAGTGGGAGGGATGAAGTCATCTGCAATGTTCTCAGCATTATACCTTATTCCAGCGCTAGAGGACAGTGTGCTCCTTCTCCACAGCCAACACGCCACAGTGGGTCTCTTTTTCTTTTTTCACTGTTTTTGAAGTATTGAAAAGGCTCGCTGTATGCTCTCTGTAACATCATGTGGTTCTATCTGTCTGTCTCTCTCTCACGCCAGTGCACAATCTTGTATTTACATAAGAAGGAGGATTGTGTGTGTGTGTGTGTGTGTGTGTGTGTGTGTGTGTGCGCGTGTGTGGACTAGTGGCAGTATTGGTTTGCCTCGTCTGTACTGGCCAGCGGCAGCAAGGCACAGCATCTGCTGCAATGAACAAAACATCCAGCGCCACCAGCCCTGCCTCCCTCTCCTCCCTTTGCTCTCTTCTGTGTTTGTCTTGTTCTTTCTCAAATCCTGCATCGCTGTGAAGCTGACACAGTCAAACAGACTTTCACTGACAGCAGCCATTAAAGGCTCATATCAATATTTTTATACTGACACTTTGAATAGCTGACTACTATCTCTCATACTGTTAGTTCACTTGATACTATTACTACTAAGACTGCTGTAAGTACCACTACTAAAATTGCTTTTTTCAACTATGAGTAGGTCTAACTTACATTCGTAGCACCAGTACTACTGCCGAAACTACTACTACTACATACAAATTGCTGTTACTGAAGTCTTGTTGCCTCTGACACTATTGCTACAACTGCTGCTATCACCAGTAGCAGTTGCTTCTTCTGCTGCTACAAGGCAACTCATATTTCTACTGCTTTGATGAACTTTGAGTACTACTGCTTGGGCTATGATGCTAAATATCCCTTGCACTGCTGGGATTATTTGGAGCCAGAGTCTCTGCGGTAGTTATTGGGCAGTGGAGAAGCAGTATCGAGTTCCCGCCCAACCGACTCAGAAGTGGCGCTCACCTAACAATCGCAACATTTCAACCTCTCTGTGGGAAAAATTTATTTGAACTATACAAGAGTTAGCCACCAGGGAAAGATCAAGTTATAGTCCATCTTTGTACAGTTAATGGGCCCAGCTACTAGGCTGGCCGGTGGAGGCCACCAATAATCCTACTCCTTCTAAGTGTAAGCACTGGCAAACAAATTCTACTTTAATCTGAAATACTCACCATACTCATTAAAACAACAAAAATAAAACAATTCTTTATTGTTGCTTTAGCAAATGTAGCCTGTTTTATAATGAAAACCAGCTGTCCTTTAGGTGGTCTGAGTCATTTTTATGTATGCAAAGTCAAAATGACCCCACAGGCAGACAGCCATATGACCTGAGAAATTTACTGATCTGAATCTATCTACTGTTTGAATGCATATCCTTGCTATAGCAGGACCTGCACATAAATTGAGATGTCAGAACAGAAAGGAGCAAAAAAAGATGGAGGTGGCAATGATTTTAGTCCCAAATAATAATGTAATAACCACCTCCTTTCAGTCAACTTAAAAAGCTGCACCTGGCCAGGCTGTAGAGATGAACAATAGCTGGGAAATCTTAAGTATGTAGGAGCATGTGCAGGTGTTACTATAAGGAAAGCAGATTTTGACTCAAACTACTTGACAACCCCTGCCCAAAACCCCCAGATGTTCTTAGAGCAATAAAAAGGCCAGTAAGTGGACCTTGAGGTAAGATTTTTTTGACGTGGTCTCATTCTCAGGGCATCACTGTTTTGTCAAGTCCCTTGGTGTCTCAACCAGACTCAGAAGAGACCCTTCTGGATAGCATCAAGCTTTAAACAGCCTCCAATATGAACACATCTGCATCAGTGTGAGACAATCAGAGTAATTGCACAATGTAACATAATAGTTTTTGCGCTATTATTGAAAAAAGTGCTATTTCATATCAACCACACCTTAGAAAGGCTTTGTTTCACACAAACACTAAAAGGTATCTTGTGTGTCTAGATAAAACTTCTAATTGAAAGAGTATAACTATTTCTGCTGGTCATGCTGGCCATGAAGTGATCTCTTCATAAAGACACCATGCATTGTAAAAATAAATGAATAAATCACAGCTTGTGTTCTGTGCAAAAATCAATTTTAGTGTGGAATGCATCCTCAGAATTCCCTCTGCCTCTTTTTCTGACTGCCACTGCTATCAGTGCTACTGCTGCTGTACTATCAACACCAGTGAGTGGCAGGACGTTGCTCAGAAAAGGGCCACTTGGACAAACCAGCGTGATCTCAGCCAGTAGTGCAGTCAGCTCTGCTGTTGAAGGACAGAGTAATATGAGTGTTATAAAAAATGACTGAGACATTACATTGATTTAATTAAGATCTTAGTGAACTTTGCCGTTTTAGATGGCAAGATGTTCGGATGCAAACTGTATACATGTAAAGATTTTCTATGGGGCGACCCAGTTTGCAGAGTTACTTGCAGAGGGTTACATCATGATACTGATATATCAGCAGTTTGGAAAGCAAACTGATAAGCTGCTGATGCAGATGGACTGATAAGATATGTGAAGTTACATTTATTTTTAATACAGCTGCCAGTAACATCAGAATGATGACTTATTACCATTGTACAGCATCACACTGCTGCTTCTGCCTGGACAAATAGCAGCAGTTAATACTTCACTTTTGCTTTCCAGTTTAAAGCAACAACAATGGGGCTGCTGTGGCTCAGGAGGAACAGCGGGTTGTCCACTTATCAGAAAGTTGGTGGTTCGATCTCTGGGTCCGCTGGTCGACATGTTGAAATGTCCTTGAGCAAGACAGTGAACCTCAAATTGCTCCCTGTGCAGCACCATTGGTGTGTGCATGTGTGTGAATGGTTAGATAATGGCGTCTGTTGGATAGCAGCCTCTGCCGTCAATGTGTGAATATGTGTGTGAATGGGTGAATGTGACAGTACTGTAAAAGTGATTTCTCATGGTCAGTATGACTAGAAAAGTGCTATATAAGTGCAGTCCATTCCAATTACTCTATCCGTTATTGCGGCTTTAAATGACATGTGAAAAGCACAAAGGCATTATGGGCAACATGTAAATGACTTTAGACATTGGTTCTTCATACAGCATTCAGTAAGACCAGACTGGTACATTTCTCCCTAAAGTAATACAGATTTATTTATTATAGCACCAAATCCTAACCAAAGTTATGACAGTCATGACACCTTCCAAATAGAGCAGGTCTGGACCTTAATCTTAAGTGTGCTCTGTATTAGGCACTTAATTATGGTATTTTAAAGACGTGGAATCATTATCTAACCCTGTGAAAACTAAAGTATTTGTGTGTTTTATTTGAAACAATCACACTGCATGCGGTTTAGTGCAGACTGCAGTAGAGATGTCAACTGTTTTGCTTTGGTGACTTACTTATTAGCTCCAGTCACTATCACATAATTATCCAAACTAAGAATAACGAGACTGATCTTTGTTGGCAATGTTGAAATGAATATTAAAGCACTTTCAAAACAGATTTGACAAATATACTTTTGCTGGTTGGCTATCAAAACACCTTTTCATTTTGGTGTCTTGGCATAAAATTAAGCTAGCTAGCTTCTAATCTACATTTGTTTAGAGTTGATTATATCTTAATTAATTTGACTGAACAAGCAATACTCAAGACACAACACTCAGATTAAACTGAAGTCAGTTGCTGCTACAATGAAAGATTAATTGTAATGCATTAAAATAAGAGATTTTTCCTTCCAGTGGACAGGTTCAAGAGGAGGCGTAAATGCAGGAAAAAGAGAAAGTAAGTCAAAGGAAGTTAGTGTAAAGTTATGCCGTATCATCCATTTTCTATACCGCTTATCCGTCAGGGTTGCAGGGGAACTACGGGCGAGAGGCGGGGTACACCCTGGACTGGTCACCAGTCAATCACAGGGCCAACACACAAAGACAGACAACCACACATTCTCACACTCACACCTAGGGGCAATGTAGGGTAGGCAATTAACCTAATGTGCATGTTTTTGGGAGGAAGCCAAAGTACCTGGAGAAAACCCACGCAAACTCCACATAGAAGGGCCCAGACTGGGATTCGAACCTGGAACCCTCTTGCTATGAGGTAACAGTGCTAACCACTGGACCACCGTGCCGCTCTATGCCGTATCATTAGCCTTCATCTCCCATTTCCAAGCGACATTATCAACATGTGCACACCAAAATGCCTCTTGGTGCAACTGGATGGGCCTACAACCAATCAGAGCAATGCAACATGTGATGTAGCCCTGAGCTAGTTAATGTGACAATATGTGCAACTTACTGAAATGTAAGCTCATTAGCCTCAAATGAATTGTGGTTTAGGGAAGCTACAAACAAGCTACTAATGTTAACACAAAGAGCAAAATGAATCGCTGCCTGCTGCTTTGCTTGTCTTGTTGTTATTATAATCTTTTCAACTCAACACTACACTACAACCCCTAGCAAGCTAACATTTGTCCATGGAAACTACAAATAAAGGAATTCTGAAATGCATTTGGCCAAAATTTACCAGTTAACACTGTCCAAAGGTTAACACCAGTTCAACTGAAAAAATGGTAATCCAGTGCCCTTTCATTACAAATGTAGTAACAAAATTGTAATTTAGGCTTCCTAGATCTAACATAAGGGAAGATTCAGTAATTTAATTTTTTTTTTTTTTTTTTTTTTTTTTACATTTACATTTACATTACATTTTACATTTAATTGCATTTAGCCCATCACTGATTGAAACACACACACATGCAACATGCAGTAAAACACACAGGAGCAGTGTGCTGCCACTTCAGGTGCCCGGGGATCAAATTGGGAGGGAGGGTTAAGTACCTTGCTCAAGGGCACATCAGCCAGCTAATGAGGGGCTTTTCTTGCCAGTCTGAGGTGGAATTGAACTGGCGACCCTATGGTCAAAAAGCCTCTAGGCCATTGCTGACCCCCATAGGGGGCATAGGGATCATAATGACTAGTTACCCCGACAACTGCCTGGAAATAATAGTTAAAGCAAATATGGCATAGTGTACATTTCCACCCCAATTCTAATCCTCTTGTACTCTCTCCTCTTGTAAGAGTGGGAGGCAGAGAGAGAAAATGATATAAAGCTGTGAAACATAGGAGCCTCTCTTGTTTTTCACAGCAAGAAGGAAGGGATAACCAAACAGTTACCCTACATGATCTCCCAAAAGATGGCCAGATCCCAATGGCACAAGCACCAATACACCATGGGAGGAAAAACACCATATCCCACCCCTGTAGGGTTAGGCTGATAGTGGATATTAAGTCAAAACTGGTCTTTTGTTGAACTCCACATATCTCTTTACTCCCCAGATCAATCTATTATATATACATATAAGAAAAGAAAAAAAAAAAACAAGCTTCTCAGCTACTTCTGTTGCTCCGGAATTCAGTCTTAATTTGTTGAATTGCTTAAGGCAATAATATCACCGCATGCACTTATGAATACATGAGACCTTCATCTAGTCCCTGGGACATTATCACCACAAGACTGTCCAGAGAGATAATAGGGGCCATATGCTCTAATGTGTTCTCTATTATTAATAGATGTCTTTTCTCTTTAATTCTGTGTCCAACTGCTGCTCATGGAACCCTGACCTGGAATCCAAAGACAATTTCCCCAAAAATATTCCTCACAGCTGGCTGGTTGCTCCAGAAGCAGATCTGAGTACAGTTAGCTACAGTTAGCTAATCCAGGGAGTTAATATGTGTTTACATTCGGTCGTAATGACAGACAAGTGTTCAGCGTGACTTCAGGGTGCTTGCATAACTCGTGGAAATGTATTGAGCCTATTGCAAATTACCATAAGGCTCGCAATATTTTGTGTAACTCCATTTTGAGCTTTGCAAAATGAGATCTTATGCTGTACTGCTTTGATTTTTGTTACACAAGTCTGGAAAATGATGGAGGGCAATGTGCTGATGAAGAGAAGACAATTTGGAACAGCAGGTTAAAGTTTATCCCACAAGAGGAAGGCTGTAGGTGAGGAAGCTTTCAACAGCCTTTTGCTATTAGTTCAACTAAAACCTCAGTGACTGAATGACACTTGATGGGGGATAAAACTTCTCAATTCCTTTGACTACATCAGATGTTTGCAAAGTGGGAGGCAGGTCTTCTCAGGAGGCCTCTAACAGGTATCAGAAGAGGCTCGGTGAATGGAAGTATCACAAAGAGTTCACATAGAATAGTCTTAATGTGTGTGATTTGGTCAAAAACAGGTACGAATAGAATTTACCAAGGTTCCTGCAGGATTCACCAGAATGAGTCATGTTAAAACTGGTTTAATATCACACTGAATGTAGTTCAATAATACCATCAAAAGTAGAGAAACTCTGTAGCGATGACAAGGCCCAGAATTATTTTGCAAGTATGTGAATTTATTGACATTTATATCACAGTTTTGTCAGTATCTCCCAGCTGTGTATAACAACAATTCCTAGTAATATACAGTAATTAGTAAACCATCCAACATGACTGGGACCTGCGTAAGCCACAGAATGACATGAATACATGTATAAAAGTACAGCTGTAGAAATTTTTCAGCCAGTTTTTGCTGTATTCACATACCCTGTTTATCCTTCAAACAGATGAAACCATATTACAGGAGGATCTGAATCTGTGGTCATGCAGAGCACTGACAGCCCAACGTACCACATACTACGCTTCACCAGGAATCTAAATGAATCCCTTGTTCAGCAGTAAAACATCCAAATGTGATGCACATATGATGTGAACACTTTATATCCCAGTCAGCAGATGCTCTTTTTCCAACCACTGCAGCATAGAGCTGTATAAAGCTCTTTCATGGCTGTTGAGACCAAATTCTTGTACTCTGTGGATTTAAAGTAAAAGGCGGGATGATGACAGATGGCAGAAAAATACTGGCTTTCATTTAGAATTTCTACTTGTAAAAGATGTGTGGCTTTCTTCACAGAAAAACATTCTTGGGAATCATCATGCATGCGGTATAATACTTGATGCTGAAAACTTGCTCACCAACAACTTTGTGTATTTCCCCTTGCAGGGGATGTTACATTTATGGGCCCTATTATATTGTGGGACAACAGTTTCAGAAACACTGGAGATCGGTCACTGTTTCTGTCAGAGGAAAAAAATGTTCTGCAATTTAGCACTGATTATGACACCGTGTGACTTGGAGGAGTAGGAAATAGTACTGAGATTGTTCCTCTGAGTTTTGTGTGCACTGCAGTTAAATACTTTCAAACCTAGTGAAAGGCACAAAGGCAAGGTTGGGGAGTGAATCCAACATGCACAGGGAGCTTGGGGGATAACTCTAGGCTGTCAGGATAGCAAGTGCTGCTCAGAGTTAGGCCAAAACTCAAAGTCAGCTAGAAACCTGTGGCGCACAGCTGTACAAGTCCTGAGCTATGTGGGTGTTTGATAAGAATAGCAGCCTATAGGGAGGACTGTCAAGACAAGACAGAGCCAAATGGCAAAAGACCAAATGTCCTTCCATTTCTGCCCAACAGACATCACAGGTAAACCAGGAAAGAGTTTTGCCCTCCGGGATTCACATACATCATAAGTGTTAGTGATGCAGTGAATTCAAAAAGGGGAGACTGAGGGAGTAACATGGGGTTGTTAGCTACATTCACACAAGATGGATTTGATTTGATTCAATCAGTTGTTTTTAATGAATACAAGGCAGAAAATTAGGGCAAGTATGATGAAAAATATGAATGGTAATTATATGTCATATTACATCATTACACTGGAAAAAAAAAAACAACATCATCAGTGCATCATCAAGGTCTGCAGAAGCCTGATAACGAGATATTCATTTGAATGAGGTGTACTGGAGCAGTGGCACATTTAAAACATGCAGAGGAGGGGGGTCCCAGGACTGCAAAACACTGGATTACAGACACATGAATTCAAAGAAATGTTTAATTTAAAAAGTTAATTACAGACCCTTATTGTGTGTGAGGCGTTGTGTGTAAGTGGAAAACCCAGGTGATGCAGAGTGAACATCTCATATTGGGCATGCTGTGTGAATTACAGACATGACTTTAACGTTTAATAATCACTTTTGGTCCAGAGAATTCCACTGATGGACCCTTCTCTAATTCTCATTTGTCTTCCTCCTCTTCCTTTTCAGCTTCCTCTTTTTCTTTTTTCATTTTCCTCAGATTCCCAGTATCAACACATTGCTGTGCAACGGCTACAATTTACTAAAGGACTGCAAAGAGATTTTGCACGTTTGATCTTGAACATGCACGTATGTATCGTATTCTATATTTAGGGGAGGAGAAAATGGATGTTTATTCAGGTATTCTCGCACATACTCATTAATCACTGCAGAGCGACCCGTGCAGGAGGAAACTGTGTGTGTGTCTGAAATGTAACGTCTCATAACTCGCATTTTATTCCCATAAATAATGCAGGTCCTCATACTGTGACTTTGTAAACAGATTTTTGTCCCCACAAATACAAGAATGCACTTAACGGCTTAACACTGCAGAAGCTGGAACTTGTGAAAGTTTTGTTCATAATCACGTTGAGCGATTAACTGGTTGTTAAAATTGTAGCAGATCAGTTTTATGTTGATCTGCTAATGGCTTAATGGACCAAACGCTGGTGGGGATTAGAGATAAGGTTAGAAGTGCATCTGCGCAGGTATAAAGTCATGTGTATTTTACTCAATCCAGTCTCCAGAATGGTAGTATGTTTCTGCAAGCACAGCTGAAAACTCGCTCGGCGTCTTTGGATGTGACGCCTTCATGTAGAAATGATGATGTGATCCATATGAAAACATACACGCTAACAGCGTTGTGCAGAAATGTAACGTGGCAACATTTTCTTCTTGATTTGATTTTCTTCTTGTTTCATTTCAGCCTTTTATTTCATGTTATTCTCAACTTGATTTCATGCTTGATTTTACGACATAGCATTCCTGTGGGGTAAGTAAGTCTATTTATTTAATGTTTTTGCAAGGTTAGAACTCCTCGGAAGGTCTAATGCAGAAAAGCTTCCTTACAGATTTGTAAAGGGACAGACATGAAAAAGTAGACTTACAGAGAGATAAGGGGAGAGGTCCCTGAATCACACAGAAGCATACTTTCAGTGTACAGTGTTTATGACTGTGATTGAGGAATGGTTCTATATATCCCACTGCAATTACAGTAAATTAACTTTGAGTCCGAGATAGCAAAGTAAAATACATAAGCTGAGCTATTCTAATTGAATAAGCGAACACAATAAAATAAAGTTCCCTCTCAGCGGAGCAGCCGGCAGGTGATTACTGATATCATACTTTTATCTCGCTGCCGATGATTAATGTCACACTCTCTTTTGTGTGCCGTGCTCCTTGTTTAAAAGCTGCTTCCTCCCGCTGCCCAAAGATTGCCTTACCATTTAAGAGACACGCTGCTTTTTCAAGTGCTTCATTATGTCACACATGAACCCGTGGACTGAGAGTGCCACCGCAGACACTCCAACGCACACTGTTTTATGAGCATGCTGTCTTTGCCCATTATATTAAACTGTATTTCAGGAGAGGTGCAATGTTGCTAGACCACTGTTCAGCAAAAGCCAAAGAAAGCTAACATTTTCAAGTATGTTGGGGAGGACACTTCATGTCCTATTACTATTTTGTCTTTCAGCTAAAGGTGCTCGTTGAAGGTTTGTGTTTTTGTATTATACAGCTTTTTATAAGAAAACTATTACATTTATATAAACTGTTAGGAGTTAGCAAATACAGTAACTGTACTGAAACAAGTACAGTACAGATAATGTATTTTCCATGAACACGGGTATCATCTGAGTAAAATGTGTAGACATCCATACTCTTGATGAAGGCAAATCCTCATTTCTAAAAAAAACAATATAAATAGCAGTCTTACTCTTTTGATCGAAAACATTGATTGATGTTAAATTCGGTAAAGTTAGTTAATAAATGAATACAGAAACTTCTGTACAAGTTGTAGTTACTGATTTCCAGTACTGATTTATACACCGCTTCTTCATTTTAAGCCCCGCCCATTCGGAGTACAGATAATTTAGTTTTTTAAACAGATATGGAAACAGATAATGGTATACTCGCTCATCCCTACTAAATAAATTAAACTAACCTCATAAAGGAAATGACACCAATAAGAAAAAGTGTTAAATATAGATCACATTTCAAGCAATAATAAATAAATAAATAAACAAAACAGAAACATATAAACAAATAAATACATTGCACATCTCTCAAGTCAGTCTAAAGTAATTGTGAGGTTTATACTATACAAGACAAAAAAATGGCACAATTTATAATTTCCTGATTGAATTAGCATATTGCTATCATTTTATTTCTTCCACTATTAAAGTTTATAGAGTGGCATCAGAAGCATGCACTTCATGAAAAGACCAACAATACACCAGTGTCTGCACAGTTCATTTCAGTTCACTCAAGGAAATTCAGTTTTCAGCACAGCACAGATCAACAAAGACACTACAACACTAACATCCATGAGAAGATAAAGATAAAGTGTGGGTGAAAAGTTCAGGTGCCAGGTGACAATTACCTCATGTGCAAGTTAACCATCTGCAACAAAAGAAAATTGCAATCTATTACACTTTGCCTTGGGAAGCCCGGACCTCTGACCTGAAGAGAGAATATCAAATGCCTCAAACATCGATCCTGCCTTCCTTAAGATGTGGTGATGAGATGTGACGGTGCTTGCCAGTGATCTTGATGGCTTGCTACCCAATCTGATCTTCTACCTAGAACGTGCCAAGATACTTGTAACCTTCAGTTTGACCTTTTACAACAGGCTGAGAGGGTGGGAGTGTTTTATTTGTTAAAAGGAGAGATCGTATTGAAAGCAGATGAAAAGTCAATAAAAAGTCTTGAGTTTTTGCGATGCTTATATGAAATAATGAATTTCCCCATTGCAGGACTAATAAAGGTTTATCTTATGTAAAACTGTATTGGGTTTGACCACTGAGGTATTCATGCTCCTGGCCTGTCATCAGTGAGCTCTTTGGGGGATTGGTTGTGATGGATTCCTTCCAGAGTTGGGGGACCTTTTGCTGCTCTGTAGTTATGTTCAACAGTTAGGAGAAAATATCACAAGTGCTATGCACAAATTTTTAATCATTTCCCAGCAATCCTGTCTGACCCAAAGCTTTTATTTCCAATTTTGTATTTTCTAAACATTGTTCTTGTACTGAGGCATTTTGAATGTGAATTTGTTTTCCTCACTCCTCATGTTAGACAGGTCTATTTGTTTCCAAAATTAAAATTAGTGTAAAATTTCATCAGTTAGCTCAGAATTGCTTGTGAAACTGCTGATACTAATAACTTTGTCTTATCTGTATGGGATCCATGTAGAAAGGTCATCTGTTTCCTGTCCCACTGAATTACATAGCCATTGTTTCTTACTTAGAAACACGTTTACAAGCTTATTTGGAGTAATAATGTCCTTCACTTTCACCCACACATAACCATGATACACAAAATCAGTATCACTAGCAGAATCCACAAAAACAGTCCGATGTGCGCAGCCCAGATATCCTTGTAGCAGCATTATTTTTATTTGTTAACTGACTTAAACCATTAACCAGTTACAGAAAAACTGACACAAAGATGCTGTATGTAGACTACATATAATACTGTATGTAATGAATACTAGAACTCTTTACATCAGCATACATGCTTGCCCTCCTTCCTGTCCCTCTGTCTGCGTCCTCCCAGCCTTCAGTCAGGGCTCTTCTCCTGCTCCTGCTGCTCCATCAGCATCTGCCACCGTAAAAAGAATAAATAAATGGAAATTTGAACTCGTTCAACATAAAAACACCACAGGCTCTGTAAAGAAAAACAAAGAAAAAACAGGAAAAGGCTATTTGACACTGAGCATACAGAAAGAAAGTGAAGTTTTACAGTAAAAGCATTCTGGCATCACTGCTTGTGTTTCTTGGTGTCATCAACAGCATCATGAAAGCTCACATGAAATGGAAGGCGCAGTGATACTTGCTTCTGAGTATTTGTGTGCTGGGTCTAAGCTGATTGCCATTTAGAAATTATTGTGAGCAATGAATATGCATTGGCAGCTACAACAGGTTATTTGTTCATCATGACTATCCATAAAACCCAGTACTGGATTCTCTGTCATCGAACTGGCCTTCATTCTTCTCAGAGACTGTGTTTGGTCTCTATCTGGCCCTCTTCACTGGGAGGCTGCTGAAACCGGTCCAATTAACAGCCGTTACCACACCTGCTAACTTTCATTTCAGCTGGTCTGTATCATCACTTTCTTGCTGCAGCATGTTGTGTTGCTCTACTCAGCACATGTAAGGGGTGTTTCATGTAAGATGTGTATGTCGACTATAAATAAAAAGACATAATCAGCACTCTGGTAGCCCTTTAATGGCAGCAACAATATTCTTGACATGGCTGCCAAGTGGCCAAGCTGAACTCATAATTCCTGCATCCTGCTGGAGAGTGGCCTCAGGCTGTTGATAGAGAGGAATCTTGTCCCAGCTGGATGGCACTTATTGGTGGGGGACAGTGGCTGTCCCTTCAGGCTATGGATCCTCATGTCTTAATCCACCAGCATCCAGATCAGTCAATAAATTACAACATGGGAGCTCACAGTATGTTGGCTATTTGATTATATTTTAATCAGGTTAGATTTATTGTCTTTTTAATTACAGTTATACTCTTTAGTCATTTAAATGCCTTAATCCTGAAATATGGTACCAGTACTTGTACCTTGTTATGTTTTCAGTGACAAATTCACAGACGGAAGGACTAGCAAACCCCATTCCTAATCCTAGGTGCCTGAGCAATGGAGCAAACAAAGCATCTTCACCCCCACTATTAGACTTGGGCAGCTAACGTGTTTTTGCATCCCCATTTTTTGATCACAAAGTGAGTGGAGTACTATTTTTCTCAAAGAACAAAGAGAGCTTAAGTTTTATTCAAACTGCTACAGAAACACAAGTTAACTATACTATGCTATAGTATAAAAAGGCAGGCTGTTGTGTGTATTGTATTGATTATTCTAATAATTATCAGCGAGTTCTAGTAAGCTAGTAGCAGCAGTATAAAGCAAATGGATGCCATTTGTGTACATGTTCATATGAAGTATGTTCCTAACATAATGTGATTGATGGTGTTGTTAATGACTCCTGATGAAATTTGAAATCACAACTTTCTCATCACCTCCCTTTTTCTAAACATTAACCCTAGAACACTAACGTTAAAATTAGTAACACCATCACTAACGTTGGGTATATTTTACCCGATATAATATCTCGGATAAAATACAGTTTATCACACCAGCGTTCATCATGCCATATAGGACACACAGTGGCCACCTCTTGGTTTTTCTTTCACAGCTGTACTGAGCACACATTTGGTCGAAAGTATCAACACATCCCTTCATTTGGTTGTAAAATTCGATCACTTCAAAATTGTGTGGGTGAAAATCACCCGACGTTAGTGTTCTAGGGTTAATTCATCCAGAAAAAGCTAATATTTCTCTTTATAATGTGACCTCTTGCTGTCAGCTGCTCTGTATCTGCAGTGTAGTTTTTAGTTTTTCACACGAGTTCAGGCCAGTTGGAGGAGTTAAAGCTATGACTTATGCCTGTGTCCAAACCAGTTCGTTTATTTAAACCAGCTGAGCGTATTCAGAAGTTTTTTTTTTGTTGTCCTAATGTAGAATGAAGTGACAGTGCAGACTCAGGAACAACAAAGAGAGAGCAGAGAGTAACAGATGGAAATATTAGCCAATATTAGCAAATATTAGCCTTTTCACTCAAATGGAGGATAATATAATAAATTCAGACACAGACTAAATTATACGCTTATATATGGGGGGGGGGGGGGCATTATATGTAGGTGATTTATGAGGTGAAATCAGAAACCTCACCACAAACCAAAATTTTGTTTTGATTTAAAATATGTCCAGATGAATTAGGTAGCGTTGCAATTTATTTTGACAAACTATAAAAAATGTGTGTGTCACTCACTGCTGGAAGTGCAGAACACAGTGAAAAACTAATATTTTAATACACAGTGCATTATAAACTCAATTTAACAGTGAATGAACAGCGCTTTTGGTCATGATTTAAACTTTCAGGTGTTCAGTGAAAATGTTCCTCACCTGCATCCCTTTGTCTGTCACTAACCTTTCACTCATGTTTTAACTACGACTAGGTGGAACATATCCTTCATGATTAATGAATGTACTTTTTTGAAAGGAGGGGAAGTGGAAGAGGAGGGGAATGAAATATTAGCTGTGCCCCAAGTGGTCTGCAATAGATACAGACAATCAGCAGGACAAAGCCAAAAAAGAGAGTATATTGATTTCAGTGTTACTTGCAGGTCCTGAGTATGTCATTGTCTTTGAATAAATCATATTTAAAAAAAAGGACACTTCAGAACTTGTCTGATATTATTGTGATTTCAAGTGTAACATTCATACTTTCTAGAATATCTGTACATGACATGCATGGTTAAGGTACCATATCATTAGATTTAGGCAACTGAAGCTTGTTTAAGGTTAATCTTGAGGTTATAGTTTTTTTAAACAAAGCATGCATTGATTGCTGGTCGTTTAACTGGACAAATGACAGATGACAGAAAAACGACATTGGGAAAAATTTATTTGATACGTACTTCTTGATCTTCGTGATAAGTACTTCTCTACTGCAGCCAACCACCAGGGGGCAATCAAGATGCTTTGGCTTGACTTTTTCAGACCTGTCATGTCATTTTTATACACAGTCAATGGTTGTTATCATTTAACCAAGTTGATTAAACTGTTCTCTGGATTCCTCAGAAAAAGCTGCTCTTTGCAACATAAATAAGTCTTGACAGGCTGTGTTTGATGAAGCCATTTGTGGAACCTTTTAAGAAGAGAAAATATGATATTGGCTTGAATTATGGTTATTGCCAAATGTTTTGTGATATATGGTTGGTCACATCATTTCAAATCTACTGGACCTGACTTATGCAGAATATCATAACTTTTTATGACCTCAGAAGAAAC